>NC_056729.1:1092125184-1092255184 GCF_019279795.1 Protopterus annectens | reverse complement strand
GCTGGCTGAGATGTGCCAGGTTAGGGGACTGGTGAATGGAGACCTGACTAAGGCAGACCTGATTGCAGCCTTGGTTACAGCTGCATCAGAAAACAGCAACCAGGAGGACAGTCAGACTGGCAGTGGAGATATGATACCCTCAGAGAATGGACAGCTCAACCTTTCTGCAGAGGACTTAAAAATCCATCTGGAGATAGAGACTTGAGGCCAGGCATTTGGAGATAGAAGCCAAGGAAAATGAGAGACATAGGCAGCATGAAAAAGAGATGCTGACTTTTCACCAGAATCATGGAGGTAATAGGGAAGGGAGTAACTGAACCCCAGAAGCACAACAGGTCAGTAAATTTATTCCACAGTTTAAAGAGGGGGATCATTTTGATAGTTTCATTCATATGTTTGAGAGGGTATGCAAACAGTATAGTATTGATCAAAGGCTCTGGGTACAGTTCCTGTCCCCCTTACTCCATGGTAAAGCTGTAACTGTGTTGTCTAAAATGTCTGACATTGACTGTTTTAATTACACTGTTATTAAGCATTGTTTGTTAGAATTGTTTAAGCTAACACCTGAAACATATAGAAAAAGTTTTGTGAGCATAGATGCAAGGCAGATGAAAGTGTGTGTGAATATGTTGCTGAACTGAGCACTTATTTCCATAGGTCAGTGAGTGGATGTCAGGCCATCACTTTTGAAGGGCTGGCAGACCTTTGGGTGAGGGAACAAGCCCTTAGCACTTTGCCTGAGGATATGAGGATCTGGTTAGCTGATAGACAATGTGCTACTTCAGATGAATTGGGGGGGGGACCTATACCTAGCAAGCAGGGCAGCCCTGCATATGAAAGGCACCCCTAGTACTGCTCCTGGGTCTAAAGGAACCTGGGGTGGGCAGCAAAGACCCAACAGAGACTGCCAGTAGCAGGGTAAGCCACTAGTCCAGGTACATGTCCAGGAGCTAGGTTTAAATGTTTTGAATGCAACCAGTGGGGCCATGTGGCATGCAGATTTCCACAGAGGCAAAGTGGGGAACAAAAGGTGAGGGAGCCAGTAAGTGGTAAAGACAAAATGCAAATAGTAGGTTGTCCTGAGACAACAGGGGTACCAAAATACTATCCTGGAGATGTCCTGATAGGGAAGGATTTGGATGAGGCAGTACCATGTGCTTATGCAGTTACACGCAGTCAGGCTAGGAGATGAGCATGTTGGTCTGGTAGCCTGGTGGAGACCCAGACAGACTACATACTTGCAGCCAGGACTCCTGAGGTGGTTACTTCAGGGAGGGAGCTACTCTGTAGCAGTGAGACTGAATGTGAACCACAGCTGCTTGTGGGTACTGTTGGTCCCTTGGACAGAGTGACTGCAATGGTAGAGGTGAGTAGTAGTACCCAGGCTGACAGTGAGACACCACTTTCAGAGAATGCCAGACTTCCTGTGGAAGGGGAGCTAGGAAGGGTTACAAGGAGAGAGTTGAGACAGGCTCAGCTCTCAGACCCTACATTGCAAGGCCTGAGACAGGTAGCTATGGAGGCACCTGATTCTCAAGGAAAGGGGGAATCTGTATACTGGGACAAAGGGTTACTAAGGGTTACTATACAGAGAGTGGACCCCTGAGGGAGGGCTAGAAGGTGAGACAGTACAGCAGTTGGTAGTGCCTAGAGACTACCATCTGGCGCTTCTAGCCATAGCCAATGATATTCCCTTTGCAGGTCATATGGGCATAAAACGTACTTGGAGGTGTATTATGCAGAACTTCTATTGGCCTGGAATTTCCAGAGATTTAACAGGGTACTGCAGGACGTGTGAGCAGTGCCAAAAGGTAGGCAAGGCAGGAGACAAGGTGAGAGCTCCTTTGATGCCTTTGCCTGTGATTGAGGAGCCATTTTGGAGGGTAGCTATGGATATTTTGGGTCATCTGTGTACCCCAGGTTCTACAGGGAAAAGTATATCCTAGTGGTATTGGATTATGCTACACGATACCCTGTAGCAGTGGCTTTGTCCTCCATTGAGGCAGAGAAGGTGGCAAACTCTCTTGTTAGAGATTTTCAGCAGGGTAGGTTTCCCAAAAAATACTGAATGACAGAGGTGCCAATTTCATGTCAGACCTGCTGGCTTGTCTGTGAAAGCCCTGTTGGGTGAAACACATGAAGACCACCCCTACTATCCAAAGACTAATGGTCTTGTTGAGAGGTTAAACTCTACAGTCAAGTCTGTGCTATGGGCATTTGCAGATAAGTTTAAGAGGGTGTGGGACAAATATTTGCCCCATCTGTTTTTGGTTACAGAGAGGTTCCCAAGGAATTCACAGGTTTTTCACCCTTTGAGTTGTTGTATGGGCATAAGGTGAGGGGACCTCTAGATTTAATTCAAGATGAGTGGGAAGGTGAGTGCAAGTCTCACAAGGAGTCTGTTGTGGCATATGTCCTAAACCTCAGGACAAGTCTCAGGGAACTTATGGGCTTGGCCCAGGGGAACCTGGCAGAAGCCCAACAACAGAAAAAGATGTGTTATGACAAGAATGCTCGAGCTAGAGAGTATGCTGTGGGGCATCAGGTAATGTTTCTCATTCCTGTCAGACACAACAAGCTGCAAGCAGCTTGGGAGGGATCCTACAAGGTGGTAAGAAAGGTAAGTGATGTTAACTGCATTGTGGAACTGCTAGGCAGAAGACCCGGGCACAAATTGTACCATGCTAAGATGATGAAACCTTACCATGATAGGGAGGCTCTAGTGCTGCACATTTGCAGTGGATTGCAGGAGGAGTCTGAGGGAGATCTGGGGACTGATCTCCTCACTGATGATCAGGCTGATACCTCAGTGGAAAGGGTAGCAATGTCCCAGCAGCTATCTCCTACCCAGGTTTGAGAAATCCGAGTAGTATTGCAGGAATTTGGGGACATGTTCACTGGGAAACCAGGGTGCACCCACCTGGGGCAGCACCAGGTGGATGCAGGACCCCAAAGGCCTATTAGGCAGGCCCTTTATAGAGTGCCTGAGAGAGTCAAACCAACTCTGAGGGAGAAGGTACAGGAGATGTTTGAACTAGGGGTAATTCAAGAGTCCAACAGTCCCTGGGCCTCCCCAGTGGTGCTGGTGCCAAAGAAGGATGACAGCACCAGGTTCTGTGTGAACTACAGGAAATTAAATAGTCACACAGAGTCAGATGCTTACCCCATGCCTAGGACAGGTAAGAACCTAGAGTAGCTGGGTGGGGATAAGTATCTTACAACCATTGATCTTACCAAGGGTTACTGGCAGGTGCCCTTGACTCCCAGTGCTAGAGAGAAGTCAGCCTTTGTGACTCCTTTTGGCTTGTATGAGATCATAAAGATGCCCTTTGGGATGAAGAAAACCCCAGCAACTTTCCAGAGGCTGGTAGATCAGGTGGAGCATATCCTAGCAGGAGGGTTTTCCCTTGCTTACCAAGATGATATTGCCATCTACCCTCATTCCTGGTCATTGCACCTTCAGCATGTCAGGGAGGTGCTGGGCAGACTACGGTTGACCATTAAGCCGGGCAAATGTCAGGTGGGTATGGCAAAGGTCTCCTGCCTAGGACATAGTGTGGGGAGTGGTAAGATAAGGCTAGAACCTGCCAAAGTGGAAGCCATTCAGGCATGGCCTGCACCTGTTACTAAAAAGCAGGTGAGGGCATTTTTATGGACAGCAGGGTACTACAGGAAGTTTGTCCCCAGTTATAGTACCATAGATGCTCCCCTCACAGACCTGACAAGGAAGAACAGGCCAGATAAGATAGTGTTGACCCCAAGATATAAGCAGGCATTCCAGAAACTTAAAGAAGCTTTGGGGGGACCCCCCTGTGTTAGCCAGTCCAGATTACAGCAAATAATTTGTTGTGCAGGTGGATGCTTTGAACCATGGGGTGGGGGCTGTACTTAGCCAGATTTCTTCAGAGGAAGAAGAGCACTTAGTGGTTTATCTCAGTTGTAGGCTCCAACCCAGGGAGGAATGCTATGCAGCTGTAGAAAAGGAATGTCTAGCCAAAGTGTGGGCACTGCTATGACAGATCACAACCCCCTAACATGGTTAAACAGAGCCAGCCAGCAAAATGACAAGTTGCTAAGATGGAGCCTGGGGTTGCAAGCATATATGTCAGTGTAGCATCGCAATGGGAGTAGCAATGCCATTGCAGATAGGCTCTCAGGACAGGGAATGGGGTAGATATACTCGGATAGCCCTAACCATCTAAAGCAGCACTTTTCAAGGGTCACTTGAAAAACTAGCTTGAATTCTCCAGTGGGGAAGATATGTGAAGAGGGGGTAAAGATAGATGAAGGCTGCCAGCCTAGCCAGATAGAATGTTGCAGATAATTCTGTAATTTGTAAATATGAATGTAAACTACAAGCTTGTTGTCTTAAATGTAAAGAAATATTGCTAGATGTGGAACTGAAAAAAGAAATGAAACAACAGTGCTCTCTACTGACCAAAGTAAAGCATGTTATGACCCTTTGATGTAGACAGTGGTGCCGAAGGGTCTAGATGAAGAAATTCTTTCTATTGTTTTAACTAAGAGTTAAATTACTAGATTTAAACATGTAAATGTATTTTTATTGCTCTGCTTCCTGACCAGCTGCAAGATAACAAAAGGAGATGTTAAGAATGTAAATGCAGTTTATGTTAGCCTGGGATCCCAGGGAGGTGTGAAGAATGATGTAATGTGTAGTCTGGAAACTCCAGGAAAGTGTGAAGAATGATGTAATGTGGATCAGAACTGCAACTTCAATTTAAACAGAGAGAACCAGAGATTAAGCATTTTTGTCTTGACCATCCAACTCATCAGCACTTTGCCTGTTTTTATATGTAAGTTTATCTTAGACTTGCATTTTCTTTTAGAAATAGCTAGGAACTAGAAAGATTAGACTGTGTTTTTCTGTGATGTCAGAACTGTACTACTGAATTAATTTAGGTATTTCTCTGTGATCTCTGAACTCTTGACTAGCACTGTGTAGTAAGAAGTATTGTCTTGTGTTTTTATTATTTATTATTAAATATTTTAAAACCTTTCAACTGTGGCTGTTTTGTGTAGAGATAATTTAAGCTCTAGAGTACATTGCATATTTATAGTGATTACTGTACCAAGTCGCTCTAATAAGCCTTGACTGTTTAGTTATCCTACCAATTGGATAATAATATTGCACAGTAATAATTGGACACCCTTTTTAAGGGCCTTTGAGTAGCTGATAAATATTAGCTGGGTGGTGACAGCTGGTACTACTGTATAGTCTGGGTAATAGGGGCACACCTGGAGAACCTGTGCCAGACTTTCCTAGGAGTGTCTTTGTGGTTGTATAAACTCTTATCTCAAAGTGTATGTGTGTCATCAGCACTGGTTGGACAGAGAGGGTGCTGGAGATTTTAACTTGCCCAGCTGGCTGAGATCTGGACCCTATAGCTGTGCCAGTGGGGAGTCTTATTGGGGACCTGGAGAACAAGGGAGCAACCAGCCCCAGACTGACTGTGATCTCTGTGTGCTCGTAAGGGAAATTGCACTTTACTGTGTGCATTTGTTATCCTTGCCTCCTATATGAGATGCCCCTCACTGGTGGTAGTGGTGAGGATTGAAGCTCCTAGATTGCTGGGCCAGGGCGTGGGCATCACAGCAGTGACAAGGCTTCATTGCCTTGGAGATTAATTTTTCAGTTGTGGATTAACGTGAGATGGAAGGTGGGGAGGGAGATATCTATAAGAAGGCAGACAAGCCTTCATTAGCCGAAGAGCAACCTCAAGATGAAAAAGAAAGGAAAGAGCAGTAAGTCCAAATATGTTTATTACTTTCATTTGTGTAATCAATTAACTTCATCTTAGCAACTAAATATAGTGACCAAACTTCCATATGATTATGTCCAAAAGCAGGGTCTTGTTTAAACCCTGTAAAAGGGACATAATTTTTTTTTAAATTTCTAAAGTAGGTGGTTTAGGTTTAAGGAATCCTATAGTTTATTATGCTTCTGTGTTAATGTATTGGGTTAATTTAAGTCATTTGAAATAGGGCTAATGAGATTGTAAAAAGTATTTTGAGTAAAAGGAATTATAGGATATATTGAAACAAAAGAGGAAGTGAAGAAAAATAGAATGTAATGAATTGAGCAAATTAAAAAATATGCTTTTAATGGAAATTACATATAACTAATACACAGAAATATAAGAAATTATAGTATGAATTTATGAATGTTTATGCCACTCATGAAGAAATTTAGATAAAAATTAGTGAAAGCTATTAAAAATAAATAAAAGTTTAGAAAAGATGGACATTTATCATGACTTTCTTAGGATATTAAATATTAATAAGTTACCTGTGAAGGGTAACATGGTTTATAAAAAGATGGAAGATAGATTATGTTTATATTGTAAATGTTTCTAAACAACTGAACATGCTTTTTAGAGGGTAAAAGGGTCATAGAATTTTGGGATTCTATTGGAAAAGAAAAAGTTATGAACAATGTTAAGGATATTAATATGCTTATGATTTTATATGGTTATTATGATAATAAAAAGTGGAAATTGGATCTGATTTTGTTTATTTGGTAAATTTGGAGGAGAAGAAAGGATACATTTTTAATGAGCAATGGTGAAAGGCAGACAGTTTTGAAAAGATAAGAAAATGTTTATGGAAAAAAGAGTAGTGGGTGATTAAATGTATAGTGTAAATAGATGCATGTTTTTGATGTGAATGTTTTACATCCACCTGAACTACCACTAACTCAAGCAGATGGGACCTTGATTTAACATCCCATCCAAAGGATGGCACACTCACAACTGCATCACTTCCTAATCAATCTACCTGGTGTGAGAATAGAAGCCACAGCCTTCTACATTAAAGGTGAGTCTGCTACCTGTTGCACCACTGACACTACAGAATATTCTTCCATTGCATAAGAGGTAATTCTACCAATCTCTTCTGCTATAGACCAATTACCATACTATCACCCCTCCCTAAAATACAAGAGAAATGCATACATGCCCAATTCCATAAGTTCCTTCTAGATAAAGAAGTCTTGTTACCAATTCAACATGGCTTTCTATCATACCACAGCACCACCATTGCCCTATTTATCTTTATATCATTCATAAGCCACCACAGAAATACAGTATTTGCATTTTTTGGACCTCTCAAAATGTTTGGCACATTCTCCTATACCCTACTCATCTACAAGCTCTCTGCTCTTGGATTTCACATCTCTTCTGTCACATGGTTTTAAAACTGTCTCACTGGAGGATCCCAATCTGTAAAATGGACCAACTCCTTCTCTTATTTCCTATCTATCAAGGATCTATCCTTGGCCCTCTTCTTTTCATCTTTATAAATGACCTGCATAAAACCAGTAAGCATGCAACCATAGTGCAGTATGCTGATAACTCCACTCTTCTATGCGTTGCCACTAATACTGACAAACTACAACAAATCATACAAGAATTTCTTACATGTCTTGATAAATCTCTTTCTAAATCCAAAGAAATCAAAATCAATCCTATTCTTTCCCAAGCAATATTTTAGGCTAACGTCTCTATTTACAATAACCTATTTAAACTATACAGAGATTGAATTTGTATCTCATACAAAATAGATAGATGTTACAATTGATGAAAACTTGAATAACAATATTCACATCAGGGAAGTAATCAAAATATAGACCAAAAGCTTGGAGCACTGTACAGGATCAAAACCTATTTTAGTTCTGCTGCTATAAAACATTTAGCCATTGCCCTCTTTCTTCCTAAGCTTCTCTATTCTTCTCCAAGATGATTAATTCGCAGACCACTCTATTCCTCATGTTAGACCAATGTTACAACAAAACAGATAAATGTGCTACTAATCTTTACAAAAATCCCAAAAATGCCTGGTCCTTAAACAACTTTCCTGGCTGAAACAACAACACACTATACATTTTATTCAACTAGGACTTGCACATAATCTCTGTAATAACCTTGACTATTGTCCAGCCATAACAAATTTATTACAACATTACTGACCCAGTACATTCCATTAATCAAGCTCTTCTTTAAATTTCTGAGTTACATAACTCAACTTGTGACTCCCTTTATAGGTTCATAGGTAGGTAGGTACTAGGCTATCTGCCCAAAGGCATTTATAAGCCTAGCCAGAATGTGTTGGCTTTTGCCGCCCCCTTAGGTTAGTTCCCTGTGCCTCTGTCCAGCAGAGCCATTGAAGTGATCCCTGGGATAACCTCTCTGTTTCCCATCCACTCGTCAAGGTTTCTCTATTCTTCTTCTGTTGCCAAAATATGGAATGCCTTGCCACTACTTGTCAAACAACTCCACAACCATAGAAAATGTAACTTTCAACTTAAAAGTACCTTATTGACAACTGTCATTCCTGCTATACTCCTGGGTAACTTCCTATCCACTGTTCCTGCTCTCATTATCTTACCCTTTACTGACACTTCAATCCACACTCCAATACCCCATTGTCACAAGTTTTTCTTTGCTTCAACATAGTTTCTCAGCTTTTTCCTAAAATCTCTCTGTGTCCTCCCATAAAATAGATGCACTACATATAAATACACCTGGGCAGTCGTCACACAAAATCTTTCCTGTCACCTGTTCTTATATGCCACCAACAGAATTCTAAGTAAGTACAACAAACCTACTGCTACATTTGAGCGCAATGAAAAGACAACTTTGAACTGCGTTATGTTTCTGTTAAATGGAATGTCTGGTTACAATGATACTACACTTGTGAAAATTTATGTTCCTTATGAAATACCACAAGTAATAACCACTGCCTAAAATACCAAATGTAATTTTTACCTATAAGTAGCCACATGCCATTTTTTCTGATTTTAGCTACTAATTGGAAACTGTATATAATAACCTTGTTTTGTACTTTTGTTACTAATGAACAACAGCATATATGTAATTTTACTAATATATTCAAACACTATTTTTTACTATGTACAGAATTACTGTTTTTGTTGTATAACTTTTCTTCCCAGGCCTATGCTGAAAAGCAGTCACTTCCATGTACCCAGGCAGACTTAAATGGTAAATAAATGTTAATAAATAAATAAATAAAATTTAACAGCCTCTGGAAGGTCAAGCTTCAGGTTACACAGAAGTCTGAGTTTATGACTTTGTGATTTAGTCTGAGGCTTAGTGGAACACCTGAAGTGATGTATACTGTCCATGTGTGATGACATTATACTATACATCTACAGACACTGCCAACAACTATTAGCATCAGGATATCTTCTCTTCAGGTCCACGAAAGACAGAAGCTGATACATAACATTATCTAGCAGTTGTTTGACAAACTATCTTCAAATCAATAGGTTTATTATTGATTGTAATTAAATTATTGTTCCATAGGTATGAATTGTGTGAGATGGCCTTTGCCTTTTACTAAGCTGTGCTTCCTTAAAAAGTGATACCAGTTATTCATCCCTCCCACATCCCAGATTTTGAATGAGGGTACTCTGTATGTGGAAAGTCAAACTCTAGCATGCAAAATTATCTCTGGTAATACCGAATTTGGAGAGGAAAGCTTTCTTCCTCTAAAACATCCGTGTCTGTGTGTCTGTGTGTGATCCCATAAATTGGTGAGTTGAAATCTACCATTACACTTGTTAAGAAAGATCTTATACCTACTGATGCACTGTGGTATTCCAGCCAATAAAATGACGAGTTTTGACATCTTGGCACAAAGTTTGAGGTGGGGTGTGTGGAAGTGATTTAATCAAAAACAGTATTTTAAGGAGATGAAACATCTTTATAGCTTATAGTTTATAAAGGAAGGGGAGTTTCTGCATGTGGAGATGAAAATATAAGAGAGATTTATCCTTGCTTTCCACAAGTTTTCCTGTATCAAATGTCATGCAAATTTCAAAATATTTATACTGTTTAACAACTGCCATGGGAAGTTTCTACATCCTTTCAGATGAGATAATGTGCATAAGCTTAGTTGAAAAATGATTTACTTCTGTAGATAGAAATATAGCCCAGAGAAATGTGCAACTTACTTGTTTATTAAAGGCCTAATATTCACATAGTTTTTGATCCAGATCACACAATCAAAATGTAAACGTGTCTATGAGTGAAATTCCCATGGCTAGGTACTTTTGATGTACAATACTGTTTGCAATGAAGGCTACCAAAACAAATAAATGATGGGGGGGGGGGGCAGATAGTGGTCATCCCTGCCTGGTACCACATTTAATTTCACTTCGTCATGATAGAGTTTGATTGGAAAACGATTTGTGCAGTATGAATAACATACAAGGGTTTGCATTTTTGTACAAATCCAGCAGGGAAGCCCGTTATAGGTTCATAGGATGAGAGATGCTGAGGAATGAAGCCAGGTGTGGACCTCATACACGGAAAGCATGTGGTCTACCACTTCCATATAGGCCTAAATAAAATCCCATTGTATTGAGTAAAAATGTCTTGTTAAAATCCACCACAACTGCTGCTACTGGCAGAAATACTGAGTTGCAAATCCTCTGGATATGAAGGTATAACCTGACTCCTTTTGATGAACCTTGAGCAATTTGATCCTTCTAAACTAAGGATTATATTTTCTAGTCTGCTTGCTAATTTTACTTGCAGAAAGGGGATGGGTTTTTAACTGTTTTGATCAAAATGTTTTTTATTAGGCTTTGGGAAGAAGCGAACCTTATTTCTGGTAAGGTAAGGTAGAAATATGAATTGTAAAATTTGTTTCATAAATGCCTAAAAAAGGTCTAAGAATACTAATTTTAAATAATTTATAGAAATCTGTTGTAAATCCATCCAGGGAACCTTTCCTACTGGGAATTTAATTGCTGCCTGTATTTCTTCAAGGCTTATTGGCTTTGCTAATGCCCCCAATCTTTGTAGTGAAAATAACAGAACATTAAACTTTGCTTTGTATTGCAACACCTCATAATCCTGAATAGTACTCCTACACTGTACTGATAGGTGATGAGAGCCAGCCATAAGTGTGACATCCATGTAATATTCTTCAGCAACAGAGGTAAATAAGAAATTCTACCTTACATTAAACTTACACTAAATGCATGTGATTCAGTATTATAAAAATGCCATTAATGTGCATTTAGTGTCAGTGAAAGCAAGGTTTGACCCGCAGAATTTTATTTCTGTCTGTGGAGATGAACAATATTACATACATCTCATATTTTATCTAAGCTCATCATCACGGTATATATCAGAAAAAAATCAAATGTCTCAAGAATGGATACCTATCAAATAATTGAACAGGCAAATTGTCGCATATCATATGGTCAAGCCCATACCATCAAATATTCAGTCTATCGAATCATTATAACTGAGATCGCATTACAATAGAGATCCGGAAATATGCCCTTTTCCCCACTGTAGTGTAATCTCAGAGTTGGTATATATGTATATATATATATATATATATATATATATATATATATATATATATATATATATAATTAGCAGGGGTGGGGGTGCATGGGGGCTTGCTCCCCTGCAAAAGCAGTTTTTGTTGTGTATGTGGGTGATGTCTTTGTCATGAGTTTGTTTCCACAGACTGAATTGTCGATAATAAGGTTTCAACCATATGACAATTTGTCTATTATTATTTGATAGGTGTCCCACAAGAATAGTCAAATAATATGACTACACTTAAAGAGCAACATTTTGTTGAGTCACCTACTATTATGACAGAGGGCAGCATGCCCAAGAAAAATTATTGGGATCAGTGTATCAGATCTCCACTGGGGATTGCTGTCATTGCATAGTGTGTGTGTGAAGATTAGACCATGGGTATAGCATAAAAGAAAAATGTTTTGATTTCTAGGTTAAGATGTCAGTGCTATAGCATCTTGGATGCATCCTATCTCTCCACCTTTTAACCAGTCTGGCTCTAATGTAGGTATTGAAACTCTCTATCAGCCTTAGCATGGTATTTAACTGTGTTACTTAATGTTATTCAGAAAAGGGCTGTAGAAAAATCAATAGGGTGCAGGCATTACTACCTCATGTGGGCTTTATTTGTCTGAGATGACAGCTTTGGTGATGCATGATAGTGAGTTACTTAAGGACTGCTGTAATTGTACAATTAAGGCCACCAACATGGATAATACATTTTCACAAATGATGTCAGCACTGCAAAAAATTATCATGAATCACAGCAAAACCACCTTGACTGTTGCAATACACTAAAACAACTGAAAGACACATAGATAAGATAGAAGATGTATTATTAGGGCACTCTGACTGCATATCAGAAACAGATGCAGCAATGTCTGAGATGCTACAGAGAATGGCCTCAACTGATATGCAACTTGAGCTGGAAGAATGAGTCCACTGCAAGAATTTATGCTTCCTGGATATACCAAAGAAGGAGGCCTATCATTTACTTTTTTAATTTCTCCATGTCTTTTGGGTTTCTAATACTATGATGGGAATGGAACCCATTACTAAGTCAATATATGATTAAAGCTCATGAAATTAATATTGTTTCAATCTTTGATGTTAACTAGAAGTGCTCTTCCCAGCACCAGCAGTGTGCCCAGTAATGACTTCTGCAATTCGTTCAGAGTTACATATATCGGTATCATATCTAAATATGACTATAGATTCTTTTTCAAAGGTTTTTTGGTCTATATAGTCTTTTTCATTGATCTGTTGTATTAATGAACACACATTTTTATTTGAAGCTTCTGACAGTTTTTCTTGTGGAAGTATTTTTCTTTCCTCTAATTTCTCTCTTAATCTTTTCGTATATATTTTGTCTGTAAATTATGGGCTTCTTGCATAATAGTAACAATACATAATTTCTTTCTTATCCTCAGTAGTCCACTCTAGCATTTCTATCACTCTTTTTTTAGCCTACCAGTTTTTGTGATTTTTGTGAACTGTTTCTTACTTGTACAACAGGGGGTCCATCCTTCCCCTGGGCCTAACCCAGCCCCATTGTAGGTATATTTCCATGTCTTGAGGATTCTACAATGGCATTTTTTCAAGTCCTGGTACCAGTGCACCCACCAGGATTGGGCACTATTTATCCCAGGACTTGGGCACCCGGCTATCTTTTTTATTTTTTAACCTACTTCTGTCCATGATATGTGCTATATAAAATACAGTCTATATATCAGTGTCGTCTTGGTGAGATTTTGTGAAAAACAGGGTCTACCTCATGAAAGTACTCACCAAGACTTGAGGATAAATTAAATTCCAGCAATACTTCTCTCCTTTTGCTGATTTCATCATCTCTACATTTGGACAAAGTGAACTGTCTGATATCACAGAAGGTAGTGATAATACAAGAAAGACCCCAAAGAGGATTTCTGTTGCCGGTGTTACAGAATTGTTGGCCTCATCCTATTCCAGTGTGTTTCACAGCATCCAACATTAAAGTTTAAATTTTCTCCCTACTTTGGGCCACGGGCAAACAGATTACTTATAAGGACAAAGGGAATTCTTGCAAACATGATTATTCTTCAGAAAACCATAAGAAATGACAGGTATTTTGTTCAGTTATGAGGTTCTACAGACAGAAGCTGTGGAGGCTGCAATTAGTATATCCTACAACTCCAAATATCCCTTTTCAACAGGACCATTGAATTTGTGCACTCCAGAGGATGCTAGCATGAAACTTCCTGGGCATAATAATATAACTAATTGTCACCAGCAGAGAGATTTCAATGGGTAGGTAACAAATGTCCAGTGTACTGGCTATTAAAGACAATCCTGGGCCTCCAAAACCTTTCCTTGTGTTCAGGAAAAAATGGCAGAGCAAAGGTAGGTGGCTACTAAGACTGCAGAGTGCAGTGATTCAGTTTACCTTCACAGAATGGTGAGTTCTGATGAGAAGTGACTGGGGACCTATTCAATTGTTTCTCCTTGGCTAATGGATGGAAGTGTCTTGTACTAGAAGTAATTGTTCATTTGTCATCCACAGTTATTTACTGACAGACTGCGCCTTTGATAGCAGACACAGGATTGCTGTATTCTGTTATTATTTCTGAGTTGATAAATTATGACCATGGAACTTATTACTCATTACATAACTTTTTGCATGAGTTATGAATGCACTGTTGGAGCTTAAGGAACTTTTTGAACTTCTGGAGTTGTACATGGGGTTTGAGGAGTTTTTCTCATATTATTTTTGGTTTGGCTTAAGGCACCAAATAATGAGTAATGACTGAACATCTTGATGCTAATTGAAAGGATATTTTTCTATCCTTTTAAGGTTAAAACTTTTTATGTGTTAAATATATAAATTTGACTGTGTTCAAGAAGAAAGGGCCATGGTGCTGGAGAGGGGTGGGGATTAAAATGAAAACAATAGTTTATTTTTAACTGTAGTAACTCACAGTTGGATGTGACATTTCGCTCATGCCCCATCAAAAAAGGGGCCAATTACCTCCTCTTAGTATGAACTCATTCATGACTGAACATATTTAAGTAAAGAGTTGTGCTGTGACTGAAAGATTTGAAATGCAGATTGAGCTGGGCCTATGTATGTGCTGTTGTGTAATGCTGACTTACAGCTTCCCCAATTGGTTTTCTATACTAAATAATGAGAGAAAGAGGTATGGAAGACCACTGTTTATGAGCTATACAGTGGAAGTCTGTAGAACAAGATACGTCTTCGAGGTTAACAAGAGACTTACTTTGCAACTGAGTGTTCACACACACACACACACACACACACACACACACACACACACACACACACGATTATCATGGAACATAAAAGTGTTTGCACACCCAGTTAAATGGAGTAAAATGTTTTATTTGTGGACATTTGACATAAATATAACCTTACTTCAAAAGACACATTTGGCTATCCCAGAGTACTAAAACCTCAAAAGGAAAGACTACCAACTATGTTTCTTTTCTGCATATCCTGAGGGGAGATGGACAGAAGTGATTCTGAGGAAATATTCACTCTACTTCAGTGTTTGTGGCACTGAAATGGACACATGGGGTAGGTTTGCTGTGGTGAGAGGATGAATGTTAAATCTACAAATCACTCTTATATATTTATATATTTCCCCAGGCATTTTACAGAAGGTCTTATTGGGCATGAGGTTTCAACAAGGAGTGGTTGAGGCTTCAGTAAGGTATTAAGATTTGTGCAGGAGACTGGAATTTTGTTACGGGTAGAAAGAATGTTAGTTCTGGGCCACATTTATTCAAGGTGCTATCCCTGGAAAAATATTTGAAAAATGTGTATGGCCAGTATGGTGTTTGTTGATTTGTATCACTTGTTTGAACAAAGAATAGAGGAAGTTTACATGCACAAACTAAGTCATTTTCGTAAACTGACAAGGTGTTTTATTCTAGGGAACATGTTCACATATTTAATGCATCTGATTTTCTGTATCAGATTATGCTTCTCTGGAATATGAACTCTGTGCAAGAGTTCTGATGTTTTGCCTCTTGTAGAAAACCAATTTATTTTTCTCTAAGGGCTCAGATGTTTAAAAGGAGGTACATGAATTTTTTTGAAAATAGAAACAAGGAACTGAGTTCAAGTTATCGCATATTGATCTCTGGCATGGGATAGGTGGAAGACTTACATTGCAGCCTCCATTAGGACAAGGGGAAAGAGTATAAAGGATAGGTCTGGCCAACAACTATGAAATGCGCAGAGGAAACTGCTGGGTCTGCAAATAAATTCTGAGGGGAGAAAAGGGGGCATGTGACAGTTTTGTGGAAACCAAAAGGTCATAGATAAAATCTTGTCATTCCATTTGGAACTTGCCAAAAAAAATAATTTCAAGCATACATGCTGGAGTTTACAACCACAGAATAGAGCTATGTAACAATGAGGATGAAGCAACAGCAAAGTGAGATGCATATCACTGATTTGTGACTAATTTTCTAAAAGAAAAGTATACTCTCCTAAAGTGATTCTATGGGGTTTTGCTAACTATTATAGTAAATTATTAACTGCAGAGCTGTCAGGAGGAGATATGGTTAGATTGGCCCCCTATTTGTTTTGTCAGGTGACTCTCCTTATATTTGAATGGGTACAAGCTCTGGATCTAGTTAATCCTTTCACCAGGGAGGAAATTTTCCTGGTGCACATTTTAGCTGCTAATTGCAAATCCTTAGGTACTGATAGACTCCCAGTGGAGATTTATTGATAGGGGATGCTTTATTTAAAAAAAAATGGTTGAACTGGCAACACTAAGTGTTGGAAACATTAATTATCCCTGACACTTTGAAGATTGCCACATTAATAATGATTCCTAAATCAGGTAAAGATCTTCTGAGACCTACATCCTATTGCCTGTCTCTAGTTTAAACCATGATTATAAGTTTCTTTTACTGGAACTTACAGGTGCCTATGTAGTGATCCATTTCCTTCATGAAAGTATGAACAGAATAGGCTGCGTTTTGGGGATTTGATTCTACAGATATGAGAGGCTTTGGGATAGAAAGCTGCTAGAATTCATGGTATGGTTGATATTAATTTTTACTAAAGTAAAGCATCACCTTATGTTCAGGTCACCAGTAAGGTATTCTAAGCAAAAGGTTTCAAATAATAATTTATCTTGTAAGGGTCTATGTTACGACATCAAAAACCCGTATCATCGAACACCAAAACATCAACACACATAGGCAGAACCGCAAATACGCCGAACCCCCTAAACTGCAAAAATTAAAATCTCAAATCATCATAGTCGGCCAACACCACTGCACGCTAGATACTACATACTCAAACATAATTAATAAAACACATGCATACACTAACCAAACCCTACGTCTAACCCTGCACTAAACCTTACATACATTACTATCTATGCACTTACCTTAACCCACACCCTAACCCTAAGGTCTGTAACTATCGCACATTTACCTTACGGAGCTGTACCACAGACAGGCCAACCATGACACTTTGACATATCTCGTTTCATGGTTTTGAACGTTCGCTGTTACCGTAGTTTGAGCTATATGTGTCGGTGTTGTGGTGTTCGCTGAAATGGGATTTCGATCTCATAATATAGACCCTCTTGCAATGCTCAGTTTGTCAGCCATTGGTCTCCTATAAGAAGAGGCTGTAGGACAAGCATCAATACCCTTCCTTATCCAAATGCACCAGATAGTGTATGAGGAGGTTAGAAAACATGATGAAGTGTTAATAATTTTCTACCTGACATGGCTGTCAGTCCTATGAAGGATTGGGTGGACAACTCCATATACTTTGTAAATGTTATAGGCTATATGGTTATGAAATAAAAGAACATCATCAGCGAGGACTCAAAGATCTCATATTATGGCCCCAATTACAACAGACTTGCTGTCATTGTAAGTAGTCTTTTGGAAAATAACTCCCGGTGTAAGCTTGTTTCTAGATAGGCATTACATCAAAGTAAGTAAATTACACTGACAGCAAGTCTTTCAGAATTATGGCAGATTTACACTAAGAGCAACTCCTTTGGAATCTGGCCCTATTTGTCAATTTTTAGCTTTTGCTATCAATACTGTGTAAAGCTGACAACTGTGTGGGTAACCTGATTTTTTACATTAAAATATGTAATATACTTCTATCTGAAAGGAAGTGGCATTGGGGTTAAAGACAGTGTTCCAAATTGTGCAGTCATCTACATATTTTGTGAGTCACACAGTGGAGAGAGTTTTGTCATATGAGAAAAAGATGTAGATAAGGAGTGACCCCTAGAAAGAGGCTTAAGAAACTTATCTATTGTATACAACCATATAGACATTAACAGACCCATGTTATGACAGATTTATTATACATTTAGCTCCCTGAGTTTATGCATTATTCCATTATGAAATGCAGGTTCAGATGTAGCCAAGATAAGGGATTTATCTAGGGCAGACGTAGCACTCTCAAAGAAAGATTCAATGCTGGGCATGCAAGATCTACCCATGACAAAACCATACTTGATTAGGTCATGGAGAAGGGGGTTTCCAATATCTGCCTGAGTAAGTTCCAGAAAGATTCTCTCCATCACCTTGTGCAGTATACAAAATATACTTGTGAGGCTCCCTAGTCTATAATAATTTGGACCTCTGCAAGGGCCACTCCGTGGATTGGGACTACAGCAGCTTTGCTTCCAGATAGCAAGAATACAGTCAGGTTTTAATGCTCCATTAAGAATTTTGATAAGGTAGTATACAAGGAGAGGTTTGATTGAAAAAATTAGGCTTCCAAGTGTCTCATTTGGTCCCATATTGCTGGTGACTCTGACCTTACTCAGGGCATATGCAAACATTTTGAATGTAATTTTATGAAAGATCATGCTACAGGGAGAAGTGGAAGGGTTCTCCTATGTGACCTGAAAGATTATTGAATTTTTTATGCGACTGTATTATCAATATATGTTTGTTCTGTAATAGTGAAAACATTCATGTTCCAATGCACCACATTCTTGATTACCTCCCCTTAATTTTTTGAGAATTTAGCTATTAAAAGCTTATTACTTTTCATCCATCCTGATTGCAAGTTTTACTTCAAATGATGGATTGTTTCTTTTGATCATTTAAGTAACTTCTTTTTGGAAGGGATTGACCTTATCCTTTCTGCACTGAGCTGGGTGAAATCTAAAGCCTTTCTACACTATTATCCTTTAGTTTAATCCTTTGCTGATTTTTTATTTCCACCATTCAAGTTTATTGCCAAATGTCCACTACACTTATACTACAAAGGAATAGTTTCATTGATGTAGTTGTTTAGAATTTTGTAGACAGCTATGATGATTTACTAATAGGTTGTGAGTTATGCCTAATAGATTCATTGGTTCATAAGTAAGTACTAGGCTAAATTCCCTTGCAAGCCATTTCAAGTATAGTCAAGTTCCCTTTTTGCGCTCAAAATAACCTATTCCGTTTAGTTATCGATTGATATTACCAATTAACAATCACCTTACTAATGTGTGGTCACAAATAATTGTTACAAAGTGTCACACAGTGAAGGAAGGATAAAGCTAACTGCAAAGCATTCAAAAACCTGGGTAAGGACTTCACCAATATATGTCATATTGTTCTGTATCATGGGGAGGTCATCCATACCACTGAGTCAGGTAAGCATAATTGCAAAGTAGAAATCATCACAAGAACCCTGGATGCAAACACTGGTCTTGATGATTACCCTAGTCTTTGCTACAGGGATATAGGACACTAAGACTTTTTTCTTGTCTGATTTTATGAGTGTAAAGTGCACCCAATCAGAGTAAATGGTTATGAGGGCTTTTCCAGTATGTTCTCATTTACTTTTAAGGGAGGATTTAACAGCTGAGTTAGTAACACTTTCCTTGGGAATGGTGTCCACTAAATCTGTGCATGATATGGATGCACATGTCCACTAGACCTTGTAGAGTCAGGGGAAGGGAACCAGTCTAATACTTTGGTTTAAGTTCTGATGGAACTAGTAGGGTGCTCACTATTTTATGTGTGAAGAGATAAATAAATATCTTCATTTCTCTCAATCAGGGAATTTTTGACCCTGTTTAAAGAAAATTTTTAGTGAGTAAGAAGCAATTTATTCACCATCCTGGGAGTCCAAATGCAAAAGGCTTGGAGATGGGGAGTTTAGGTGTTCCCTGTATTTATCTATCTATCTAGAAGGTCAGTATGTTTAATTAGAATACAAAGGATGAGTTGTATTAAAAAACTTTAAGGAGATTGTACTACTGAACTATCTGCTGCCGTGCATAAGAGGTGACAACTCACTCAAAAGATTAAAAGCAGGTACAGTGCAGGCTTGCACTCCTGGTTATTAATATGTGCAACAGTTTTACAGCTAGAGAACCCCACATCAGGGTGAAGGAGAAGGGGGAATTCTGTTGGAGCTGAGTAGCTAATTAATAATAATAAAAAAAGAAAAAAAAAAGATTTAAACTTTGCTGCCTGAGGGTACTAGCTGAACTGATAATTCTCTATGGACAGTCAGCGATTTGGGTTAATGTAATACAGTGGTGAATGCCTTCACAATATAATACTTTTGTGATCACCAGTTAGAGCCAATGAAACAGAAGTGGAAGGAAATTTTGAAGTCGAGTTAATATAAGGTGTAGACAATTACAGAGCCACTGGGATTAAGAACACACACATAGCAGGAATAGTGTTGGAGAGTGGAAGAAGTGGATTTTCTTATAGACTAGTCTATTCTATATTATAGATTGTTAATAAGCCAAAATACTGTGCTCTCATAAGGGTGTTAATGACTAAAGTGCTAGCAACCTCCTTGCTTGTGGGAAGAGGAGGTAACAATTAAAAGGAAAGCTAAAAATCTTATGTTTACCAGTAAGGGCCATGGGAGCCAGTCATGTCTCTGATTAGAAGTATCACTGTGGAACCCATTTATTTTGTGCAGTTCTAGTTAATGGTGCCATGTTAGCTTCCATGGTGATGCAAAGGTATTCTTCTTGTCTGACCACTAGGGAGCAAAATTACTTAATGGAGAATTTTCCAGCAGGTTAGGTTTGGTCAAAAAAAGAAAGAAGCCTGGAGACAATTAATTGTGGATCAGTCCTTTATTCAGTGCAGTTAGGCAGATGAACACTTTCTGAGACAGTGTTCAACTGAGCTGTAATTTATCATGAACAGTATAACTGGCAGTAATCTTAACTATGCCCACTGGTGTGTCTCAGTTATGGGAGGGGGCAAAGGTTGTATCCTTTGAGAATTTAGGACTCCCCTTCATCCTTACGGTGCTGGTATAATGCCCAAAATACTAAAATATCATGAAGAAAATCATGTTTTGTTTTATTACACTTATAAAACCTAGTAAAAAGTGTCATTACTGTTACTTATAAATTGTTTATAAGACTTAAACAGTATAATATAGTAGTCATCAGTTTTATAGTCCATCTAGATACTTGGGAATTTTATGCATATTAAAAAAACACATTTGCCAATATTTTATTTTTGATAAATCAGTAAGTTGTAAAAGCAGCATGTTTTTAATGAGGCATATAGTAAACATTAAAAAGTTATTTCTCTACAGAGCTGCTTCATCAGATCTGCTTATCTGGGTAGGAGGGTGCATTCCAAGGAATGACAGTGAAGCCATCAAAATGCAAAATAAGAAATAGACATGAAAAGGCAAAAAATAAAAAAAAAACACCAAAAAACAAATATTTAAGACCAAAACATTATATTGGAAGTGGTCTCTCTAGGTTTACCAAAATGGTGGTCTGATGATGTATCTGGGTTGTGTTTGCCATGTCAGCAAATTTAACTACCTAGCCAAAGGCCTGAGAGCCAAGCTGTAGTGATGGTTTAAATAAAAAGTTTATCAATATTGTAGATGCCTGTTGACGAGATTGAAGCAGGAGGGTTATTGGGTCAGATAAACTACTTAGGGGAGGGGGAATAAAAAGTAGGACCAGAGATAGGTGTTGGTTAAATGTTTTGGACAAGCATGTGTACAGAACCAAATAATATAGAATCTAAGACTTTAGGCTGATATGGACTTAATGGGTAATGAGCTTAATGTTCAATTATATTGTCATTTCCTAGGACCTCAGGTATTTATGGACTCAAAAGTTAATAAAGTAGTGATTTAATCTTTTAATCCCTAATTTTGAGCTTTTGACTATCTCTCTTCATACTGTTTCATTTATCTTTCCTCTTTATTTTTATTATTAATTCAGCCTATGTAATATTCCTGTGAATCTCCTGATATAGTTACTAGATTGTTTGCAGGACAAGATTCCTCATCTCCTATATACTATATTTTATTTGGTTCTATATTATTTGGTACTATATTATCTGGTTCTGTACCCTGTTTGTCGGCAGCCTTTAATCACCACCTGTCTCTGGTCCTAGTTTTTATTCCCTCTTCCCTAAGTAGTCTCTTTGGCCCAGTAACCCTCCCACTTCAGTCTCGCCAAGGGTACCTATGATATCGAGAAGCCCTTTATTTAAATGCCTCTACAACTTGCCTCCCAGGCCTTTAAACAGCTAGGTTAGGTATATTTGTAGACATCACAAACACAACCCAGATACATCATTAGACCACCATTTTGGTAAATCTGGAAAACCTAGAGATACCACTTCCAGTATAATGTTTTGATCTTAAGTATTTGGTTTTTGTTTTCTTGTTTTTTTTTTGCCTTTTCGTGTTTATTTTTTATTTTGCACTTTGATGGGGTCACTGTCATTCCCAGGAATGCACCCTCCTATTCAGGTAGGCAGATCTGACGAAGCACCTCTGCAGTGAAAGCACTTTTTAATGTTTACTATGCACCTCATTAAAAACATGCTGCTTTGCTAATTTTTTGAAAATGAGATATTGGCAAATGTGTTTTTAATATGCATATATAATTCCCAGGTATCTAAATGGACTGAAAAAAATGATGACTACTGCATTATACTGCTTAAGTCTTATAAATGGCTTATAAGTAACAATAATGACACATTATACTAGGTTTGATAAGTGAAATAAAACAAGATGTGACTTTCTTTGTTATTTTTAGTGTATTGGACATTATACCAGCACTTTAAGGGTTAAGGATGAAGGGCAGTCCTAAATTCCTGAAGGGTACACCCCTTGACCCCTCCGATAATTAAAGCACACCCAGAGGGTATTGTTAAGATTACTGCCCGCCTTACATTGTTCATGATAAATTACGGCTCAGTTGAGCACTGTCTCAGAAAGTGCTTATCTGCCTAAATGCATTGAATAATACTAACACACTAGAGGACATCCTCCACTGGTTATCTGATAACTATCAACAAGAAACTATAGTACTCAGATATTTTAACACTGACTGGAACACCTGCTCCTCTCAATCTCCTATCACCCATGTAAACCTGTATAGGTTCACACAGGTCATATCCACCCCCACCAGATTAGGTAAAATTAAACAAAACGAAAGTATGCTGGACTGAATACTAATCAATAGCCACCCCGAAATGTATAGATCAGGGACCATCCCTGATGAACTCAGCGATCACTTTCTCAGCTTCATTTGTAAACACAAAACCTATAACTCCCATCAGCCCACCTATAGAACAGTAAGAAATAATAAAAACTTCAAACCCAATAAATTTCAGGCCGAACTTAAATCATGCAATTGGTCTGTCCTAAAACACTTGCCCCTAGACAAAGCGGTTGGTTACTTTAACAATAAATTCCTTACCATCCTTGATTCTCATGCTCCTGCTCGCTCCACTAGGATCAAAACAAAAGCTTCCCCATGGCTATCTAAAGAAACCAAATCAATAATTATAGTCAGGAATAGGGCATGGGCTAGCTGGCGTGTCACAAAAAACCCTCTAGATCAAATTAAATTTCATCAAATAAGAAATGAGACTAAAAGATCCATCTTTCTAGATAGTAAAAAAAAACTATTACTTCAATCTCCAGCAAGGAAACCAAAATAATCCTCAAAAATTCTGGGCAGGCATAAACAAACTACTGCACCCAGGTGAAACCACCACTCCACCTCCCACAGCCTCTACTGATAAACTACCAGAGGATGTTGCTAACACCTTTAATAGTTTCTTTATGGAAACCATCCAAAACCCAGCTAGCCAGTTACCCTTGAACTCCACTAACACCCAGGATACCATTCTCAGTACCCAGTTGTCCTTTAGCTTCCAACCTATCTCTACATCTTTCATTCGTACTCTAATCAACAAACTAAAACCTGTACTCTAATCAACAAACTAAAACCTACCACCCTAGCCACTTGCCTTCTCCCTGCTGAATATTTAAAAAAAGCAGCAGATTCTATAGCATTCCCCATCTCCATTCTAATTAATCAGTTCATATCAGAAGCCAAAGTCCCCTCTATCTGGAAAATATCTTGTGTCATACCTTTCCATAAAGGTGGTAGCTCTACTGAATTATCTAAATAGAGACCCCTAGCCATCTTGTCACCACTGGCAAAAATCATGGAAAAGTGCATCCACAAACAACTTCTGTACTTCCTAACCCAGAACAATCTACTGGCTAAATATCAGCATAGCTTAGACCACATCACAGTATCATCACAGCCCTCCTCACCTTCTCTAATGCTATAAACCATAACAGGAACAATAACAAACTATCCTCCTCACCTTCTCTAATGCTATAAACCATAACAGGAACAATAACAAACTATCCTCAGCCCTTTTTTTGGATCTCTCTAAGGCTTTTGATATGGTTAACCACCATCTACTCATCCACACCCTGAGAAAAATGTCTCTAGGTTATCACTCCCTTCAGTGGTTTCAATCCTATCTGCAGAATAGAAAACAAGCTGTCCTATGGCAGAAGAAACTATCCAACCTCCTACCCAACACCCTAGGTGTCCCCCAGGGGTCTATTCTGGGTCCACTGCTGTTTTCCATTTTTATTACTGACCTTTACACTGTCATTCCAAATGCGAAGTGCATTCGATATGCAGATGACTCCATGTTGATGTGCACTGCTACCTTCCAGACCAAGCTGCAGTTAATTACTAAGTGTACTTTCAACTTAGTTGAAAATTGGCTTGCTGATCACTGTCTTATTCTAAACCCCAACAAAACAAAGCTACTACTTTTCTCCCCCCACCCAAAGATCCCCTGTGTTATCTTTCTCCATTAAGTCTAACAATGGTATCATCATCTCAAATCTCTAAAGCTCACACAAAACCCCTTGGGGTTATTGTAGACAACAATCTCAAATTTAATGCTCACGTTAACAAAACTATCAAATCCATTAATAAAAAACTGGGCTCACTATATAGGATAAAACCATTCCTAACCTCACCTGCTAGGACTGCCATTGCCCACTCCCATCTACTCTCCACCCTCTTCTATGCTTCCCCTTTACTTGCCAACTTAAATAAAACTGAACTTAACAGACTCTCTGGCTGCTACAATAACATAGCTAGATTTGTCACTGGCCTGCCCTATAGAACACATCACTGCATAAACCTAAAAAATCTTGGATGGCTAGAGCTAACCAGGCAGATTCAGTATAACCAACTTATTGTGGCTCACAAAGTACTTAACCAACCTGAAAATACACCTGCTTTGAAAAACATCATCTATTACCACGCCAACCTCAGACCACTTTGCTCATCTAATAGACTGGTAGTACAAACCATCAAATCCGACAATTCAGCCAGGGACTCCCTGTTTGCCAACTCTGTAGGCAAAACTTGGAACTCGCTGCCTGCTGACATTACACTAAACACTACCCTATCTCAATTTAAGAAAACTCTCAAGCAGTATTTCAAGACTCAATGGCTATGTCCTTGCTCCAAGCCTGACTAAATAGTTGGTATCACTGATGCACCAGGATTATTTTGTTAATTTAAATCTACTGTGTTATAATTAGTAAGCCAGATGAGAAGCATGCTATATTGTATAGACTCCTCAACAGAGGCTGGAAATTGTGTTTAAAATGCATTATGTTAATTTTGCTTGTTCTACTTCCTCTGGAGCTATTCTCCCCGGGCCTCGTCTGAAAAATGGACATGTATCCAGTCGGACTATCCCGGTCAACAAATGTAAAATAAACAACTGTAAAATAAATAAATAAAAATAAAAAATAAAGGATGGATCCAGAATGAATTGTCTCCAGGCTTTTTTCTTTGACCAAACCTAACCTGCTTCTTAGCAGCTGGACAAGAAGAATACCTTTGCTTCACCACAGATGCTAACATGGCACCAGTAACTAGTACTGTGCAAAAGAAAAGGGTTCCACAGTGATACTTCTAATCTGAGATGTGACTGGCTCCCATGGCTATTACAGGTAAACATAGGATTTTTACATATAGCTATACTATAGATTGTTCAATTCTTCAGACGCATGCCACAATTCACAAGTGTCTCATCTAATTCCCATAACTCACCAAAGGAGCCACAGACCTGATTTTCTTCTCTAACTTGGAACTTTTAATAGTTAAGGAACACACAGCTTAAATAAGATAACACACTGCAGTAAATAACATTACAAACAAGCTCCATAAAGAAATCTTTGTTTTTTTTTGTTTTGTTTTATTTTTTTTTTTTTACAGAACATTCTGTTCCATGTCAGAAAATGTTTGTCATTGTTCACAAGTAATTAACCTCTGCTAATTAATATGCATCACTATACTAAGAAGTGAAATGTCATATTGTTTACCTGAACAGAAACAAAACAGTTCATCCATATGATATTACCTCTGCTTCTGAACCCTACCCATATTGTCTTCTCAAGTCAACCCAATTACATGTAAAGCAAACAATCACATGAGCTAAGGTTTTTTTTTTAGTATGGAATAGAAATGTAATACTGACTTTCTTTAAACTTATTATTTCCACATAACAAGTGATTTGACATTTCTAGATGCATGCATTTAATTCCTAGTTGACAGTTCAGAGTAATAATTTACTGGGCAAAAAGACCTTATCTAATTTATAAGGTCCCTGTAGGACTATAGCAATTTAATGAAATGGCTTGCGCTACACAATCCTTTTAAAGTTGAGAGGCCACAAGTAGACTTTTCCATTAAACATTTCTCAGATTCTATTGATTTTCTGTAACCAATAAAACACATTTCATGCTCCTCCCATTTTCACACTTAATTCCTGTGACCATCCAGCTTCAAGACTTCTTTACCAATTCATTTCTATTTCCTCATATATTATAATCACGACCAGAGCAATAGCTAGAGTATCTATTTAGTATCTAGAGTATCAATAGCTAGATGGGTGACAGTGTAGTGCTGGAATTATTTAAGCTGGCATGATATAAAATGATTTTAGAGTCTTTTCCCCTCAGCTCCTGAGTTTTTTCTCTGTTTTTCTCTCTCAACTTTTGTTGAGGGAACACTAACTGAGAGATTTCCAATGGCACAAATGAGTTAGTTTAAGCACAGGTCATGGACATCTTCCCTCACAGGACAGACCTTCTGACTTCTTACAAGGCAAACAGCATTAATATGTAATTGACTCAGTACTAGGGATTGGAGTTTCAGTTGAGGTCAGCATGTGTGCAGGAAGCCTTCATGATTTGGCTTGGGTCATATTCTCTATGTCGTTAAGGCATGAGGTCCACTGACATCAAATATGCAAGTCATGGACTTTTACACAGTTCACAGAAGACAGCTTTTCATGCTCCTCTCCGTTCTTGTCAATGATGTATCATGCAGTACCCAGTGTCTCAAAGAGTTCAAGCAAACTGTGGTTGTTTCCTTGCTCTCTCATAGACAGGTGAGCTGGCCATCAGTTATATCATCCTGTCCCTCCCAAATCAATCGCAAGCAAGTGTCAGCAGCAGTTCAGACGTCTGTCTGTCTATTATACCAGCAAGCCAACAAATTAACTGTTTAAATATACTTTAACATCTCATCTGATGTTGTATGTTTTGAGCATACTTCAAGCTTAACCACTGCCAGGTAATAAGGCAGGCAGGCTGGATTCTAAGCACACTTCTTTATAAATACCTTTGCATGAAAGAGTGTAAAGCCTTGCAGTAACTCAATAATGTGAAAGCATGCCTAGTACAATCAGATCAGAGTCTTGCAGTATCAAAACACACTTAGTACAATCAAATCAAAGGCTTCTATTATCTCAGTACCATCAAAGAATCATTTAAACAATAAGGCTTCTATTATCTCAGTATTATCAAAGAATACTTTAAACAATAAGGCTTCTATTATCTCAGTATTATCAAAGAATACTTTAAACAATCAGATCAAAGTCTTCCAGTAAATAATTTCTGTCAAAGAATGCATAGTACAACCAGATCACAGCCTTGTAGTAACTCAATACTGTCAAAGGATACTCAATACAATCAACTCTTCTGGCATCTTAAAAATAATTTTCATAAAGTGTTTTGTAATACTTTGGAGATTTTGTCTCCAAGCCTCCGCTGAAAATGGGCTCTTACCCAGTCGGACATTCTGGTAATCAAACGTCAGTAAATAAATAAATAATATCTCCATTCTAGCACTGGTCATATCATATTACTCAACGCTCTCTCTCTCTGTTGACAAAATACTGCCTTACCTAGTATTTTAACCTCACTCAACAGCACCTGTTTTCTTGTTCCTACTGTTGCAAGCTTCACCAGTCAGATTAAAACATAGCTATAATACAAGTATGAAGGAAGACATGCTGACTTTGTAACCTTATCTGTTTAACTCATCTGGTTCTTCTTGTTTAAATTCCTGCCACACTGCTTTCCCAGAAGTATATTTGTTATGAGAGGTTTTAAGTTTCTGCAACTTTCTGCCTTGTACCACTGTTTTTACATTGCTGAATACTTGTTTAATAATGTTTTGTATATTATTGTATTCTCCTGTTGTATAGCTTAGCTACTGTAACTAGGATGTGACTAAAAAAGAGCTCTAGTGATCCCGTGCCTGCTACCTAAATAAATAAATATATTTTAAGAGCAAAGCAAAGGCCTCTCTTACGGAACACTGAAGCTTTTACCCATAGACACTAATTCTGAGCTTTGGGGCAAAATACTTGCAGCATTGTAGACAACTTATTTTATCATTGTATTGACATCGTCAGCAGCATTATCACCATCTGTGATTTTAAATTTTAAATAAACTAGTATCAGCTTCCTGTTTTATAATTTAGATTGTTAGGATACCTCTAAAAATATAAACCATTATTCATATGAGCTAAGAAAACACGATACGAATGGTGTTACATGTTAGAATGAACCACATTTCAAGCAATTATCCAATTGTTGTCAGTTATAGCTAGACATTGCTAGCATTTCTGACTATATAGAAAGACGGACGAGTTTTCAAAACAATGTATCCTCAAGGTGAGTTTGTGTTCCAAAAAGAAGCCTTCCATGAGCCATTATTACATAATATGCAAATGAGGAATTGAAAATCTTCCCAGGTGGTGCAGTCCCTATGCCTAATTCCAAAATGACCAAAGCTTTGTTTCCCTGAATATTAGGCTAAGTATAAATTGGTGATGCATTTGCAGACCAGCACAGAAAACTGTGTATCCATTAGAGTGAAAGAGAACCTGGAAGAAGGATCTTCATACAAACAAATAAAAATTGCTGTCTAAATGTTGCCCATGTTTTATGCAGCTGTAGTGAGGATTTGTCATTAGTAGACTACTGTGACCATTTGGTTTGGTGAGGTACTGTAGTAAACTAAATACATTCCTATGTGAAAATGAGTGACTAATATGCAGTTTATTAGTATCCCTGGT
The DNA here is from genome assembly GCF_019279795.1 of Protopterus annectens. NCBI lineage: Eukaryota > Metazoa > Chordata > Ceratodontiformes > Protopteridae > Protopterus > Protopterus annectens. The sequence continues at coordinate 1,092,226,109 of NC_056729.1, read as the reverse complement.
GGTTAGCAGTATACAATACCATAACTGCACTTCAGTAATGAACACAGTGGTAGGTGACAGGGTGTCAGACAATCTTATCTGTTTACAGCATTTAGTGCCTCTTTTGATAGGAGGACAGAAAGATATGTCTATTCATATGCTGCAAACGTGTTATTGGTTATAACACGTGTAGCAGGCTTTGTTAAAAGACACTAGGGCAGAGAGGAAAGCCCCACATAAAGTTCTTGTATAGCTTGTATACATCATTTCATAACAAGCTGCACCTAAGTATGTTATGTCAGTTTAACTACAGACACAAGCACTTTCCTGAACCCACGTTATTAGCATGACTTCCCCTGCCCATGCTCTAATGGCCTCCTGTTACAGCTGCCTAGCTGGCATAACATACTTGCAATATAACGTGTGTGATATGTGGGAGATAGATATCTTAACTTGCATTCACATCCTCTTATGGTTAGCATATGCAAACAACTTGTCCTGATAATGCAGAGTATATCAAGGAATGGAAAATGATGGCCAAGGTCATGCTATGCCCAAAACTATATATAAGTTTTCACTGATACTCGGACTATCACGGTGTGTGAACTTGTACATGTATAGAAGTGCACACAATGATATGTGCATTTTAAATGTCTATACTAGGACACACAGCTGACACATGCTCTTTATAGTAGGCAATCTCTTTGTTTTCCATTATACAGATACACTTGAAGCCCAGAAAATTCTGAAATCTGCATTGCATTGGTAATGCACTTCTTTAAAACAAATTTCTATAAAAATGCTTTCTTTGTCTTCAGCTATTCATCAAAACTTTGCAGCAATGATCTGGAAATACCTGCAACTTACTGATGAACTGCCTCTGCCTAATTTTGTAGTATGTATGAAAAACACAGCAGAGCTACAAGGTAATTCCATGAGTAAAACAAAGACTCAAGAGTAAACATTGGCTCTGAGTTTAGTCATGTTGATATGATGCCTCATGCCCAATACAATGTAAAAGTGGGAAAAGGAGAAGATGATGACAACTTCAGCCAGATTCCTAAAGATAATTGCGGACAGTGCACACACTGTAGGAATATTTCAGCGCACTACCTGTAGACGTGATTTCAGAAGATGCATTGAAATCAGTCTGAGTACTTATTTATTCAGCTTAGAATAATTACAGACTCTGCACATGCCCTTCGGATTTCAAAACACAACATGCATAACCCACATAATTTAAATATGACAAAGTGCTTTAATGACTCTGTTTCCAAAATCCTCAGCAAATTCCATACTGCAACACAAGTAGAGGAAGTTATCACCCATGGAATCCTTCAGAATCTGTATCAGTACTGAATAAAGAACAAACACAAAAATGCAATCTGCAATGAATAAACTGCAACAGGCTGCAGTACTGCAAGACATACAGGATGATATGGCTCTGTCTTAGAAGACAACCAGCTAGACAGAGAGCCAGGCTGCAACTAAGCTGACTCTCAGATCAAGTAATTATTGGCAGGTACCACTTAGACAAACAGCTGGTGCAGGTTGTGTGCAACGTGTACCCCACATACTTCTGTACATGCATTGCAAGACAACCCCATACCTCTTGAAACCAAAGCCTGTCTGAGCCTAGGTGTATTCACATCTGGGACATTTCAATGACATATGGGCGGTGCTGTAGGAGTGTCACAAACTGCTGGCAGTTGTATCCTTGTCCAGTTCCTGGCAGCAATATGCACCAAGGTAGATGAACTTACACACTTCTCATCTACACCCATGGGGTGACGAAATGTCATGCACCAGTACTATAGCATCACCAACTTCTCCCATGTTCTTGGTGCAATAGACTGCACTCACACCCTATCATGACCATGGTGCAACCAGAATCAGAACAATACATACATATTAAGGGGTAGCCATTGCTGAACTGTTAGATGGTGTGCACAGCAGAATGTAGCACAGCAAATATCATGGTGATACATCCTGGTAGCATCCACATTGCTGCCATGTGGAGGGAAAATATTCTGAGGGCTGTGTTTCAACTCAGTGAAATACCCCAGGGACGACTGCTGGGCAAGTACAGGAACACAGCTAGGATGTAAGCTAAACACATCCCTGTCAAAATTATGCACCCCCCAACAACAGATGACTTTGCCTATACACTTGAGTTATGGTTAATGTCCCCATAAAGATAACCTCCCAACCCTTCCGACTAGGCCTGCAGTAGAGTGCACATCACAACAAAAAACAACATAGAACATATGTTTAGTCTACTGAAAGCCAGATTCAGGTGTCTGGACACATCTGGGGGCACACTGCAATGTGCACCTGAAATTACAGCACAGATGACTACTGTGTGCTCCATGCTACACAACATGCTAACAACCACACATGGTGGTCTGCCTGCTGCAATTGTGAGTGCCCAACCCAAATGTCTGAAGAAAACATTCCACAGCTATCAGAATAGGAGCAGGAGAACACAAGTGGCAAAATAAATAGGCATGGATAGGAAGATATGACAAGTCCTGGCTCAAGCAACACTGCAACATCTAACACAAGCCACACATACAGAAGTACACAGATTACACATTGATGTTCATTTGTTACCCCACAACAACAGCACAGATTGCATCTGATGGAAATTATACAGTAAATGTACACACAGAGCATCAGACATAACATAATCATAACATATAACAGTATGAACATGTACAAAGCAATCATGAGAGGGACCAGCAACTCAGGCCACAAGTGACACAGGTATGCATACAGACTCATAGTGGTGTATGTGTGTAATGCAGACAACAAGGGACATACTTTTGTTAACCCCATCCCTATCTCTCCAGTACTAAATGGTGCAAACAGGAAAGCAAGTAAGGACATTCTGCAGAATTGTTAACAATATCACTAGTAGGGTCCCTGTCAGACACTTAAGTTTTCAGAAACTCAAAATTGATATGGTCAAGACCATATGATAGTTTCCAAAAACTCAAAGGTTTAGAATGGAGATCATTGTACAGTGAGGATCAGGGAATTTACCCTTTCCCCCACTGTAGTGTGATCTTGGAGTTGGTATATACAATACACAAGGAGGGTGTGGGGCACAAGGGGGCTTGCACCCCTGCAACAACATAGAAAAAAGGTTGATTTTTGTTGTTTTTTGAAGTCTGATTTTTCAGAAACTCGATCACATCCTCTCAACAACATGAATATCAAGCTTCTGACATAGACCCCACTAGTAACATATAGCAAAGTAAAGTAGGGAAAAAGTATAAAGTACTGAATGGAGTCACCTTGGTCAGTAAAGGTTATTGACACCCCTGGCATCAGACTTCACAACAACCACAGATAGATTAAATTGTCAGTGGTCTGCACAGCATTCACCATTGCCACAGGGTTAGACTGACAGTACAGGACAGAGTGCATCAGCTGCCATTGTTACCATAAGGCAGTCTAGGGCATCCTCAGTAATGGCTCACACTTTGCTTGTGGCTGAACCTTCCATGTATGGATGGAAGCACTCAGCCCATGTTGCTCTGCAGAGGAGACTGATGGGGTGACTCCAACATGTGGAGACACATTGTGGGAGGCAACATGGGTGCAAGGTGACTGTCTGGTCATGATTGTTGGGCTCACAGTGGATTGGCCAGCAGCAGATGAGTGTGCTTATTGCAACATAGACATTAATACTCAATAGGCAAGAGTTGGGCTACAAAGATGGGGCCTGCCTCTCTCATAAGGCACTCAGTAAACCACAGTCAGGGCATTGAAAACCCAGTTCCTACTATGGCACTGCTGTAGCACTGCCATAACCAAGGTTACAATGAACCATACCACAGATAGCATGCTGTCATTCTGTGCAATGAATGCCACCATGTCTGTGGTCCAGGTCTTTATGCAGCACACACAGCTGGTGTGCAACATAATCCATGGAAGGGCAAGTGCACGAAGATCAGCTCCAAGATGTCCTTTACCTGTAGGAGTAGACAGACACCCTCTGACAAGTGCCCAAGCACACCAGCTACATGCCTACATCTGCTGCGACAGGCAGTATTGCTTTGTTGTGGGGAATTGTTGAAATCACTGGCAGACTCAACATTGGACTGTGGTACATAGGTATCATCCTACTGAACATCTGATGCTCTCACATCATCAGAATTGCTGGAAATGTTTTTCTGCACATCTGAGGCTATAGCCTCATCCACATGATTGTCACCATCTGTAAAAGACTGTATAACCAAATCTGTGTCCTGTGTGCCAAGGACCATGCTAGCTCATTGAGAATCTTCACATCCCACCTCGGGATCAGGGCTTAGGCTAATGGAGGATGCAGGCAGTGGATGTGTTAAAAGAAGAGACAGATAACACAGGTCAGATAAATGCATATATATCACATGCTGAAGCTCAGTACTGACTTATCCACAGCTATAGCACTACAGTGTTACAGATGCTAAAGACTTACTAGGAGGTTGTGTTTGAGTGTGGTCCACAGAATCTATATAACAGGGAGTTGACAGTTATATTACATTTGCAACATACATGACATATGTGAGGAATAACAAAATAAAACACACCTGCTATGTCTTCATGGGAAACTAGCACTGGAGATGAAGGCTGGAACGCAACTATTGTAGGAAACCAAAGGCATCAACACAGTATTAGTAAGAACATACTTGCTAGGATGTATCATTCCAACAGAGGTATAACACACAATAGATAATATATACACATGTCGGTTGGTCGCAGTTGAGGTGGCAGTTGTCCTATGCAGGGGTAGAAGGACACAGTTTTAGTGGAGGACAACAATAGCAGTAATGGTATTGACATGGATCAAACATAGAAAATGGCATACCAGTTTCACTCTCCCTGTGTGGTGAGTGTGTCATGTGTTGTAACATGGATCCTGTAGTGGGAAAATACAAACTAAGCACAACATGTGTGTATGCAACACAGAAAAGAGGTCCATGATGACATGTACACCACAGTAACAGGATATGGTTATACCCATGTAACATATGGTGTACATGTTGATAAAATATCCCTGTGTATGAAGAATAGTGACATTAATTTAATGTGGCACCAGTGTGCTACAGCCTATGAACATGGTGAGAAACCATATCTGGTCTGTCCATAGGTGCACCTGCATAGCTCATATCTCCTGAAGATGTATCTGTAGGTTACAATGGCAGGGAAACATCAAAATGTTAGTATACACCACTGGCATGACAGGTTGCAGAAGCAATAACAGGCCATGGTCACATGGGTGCCTTCATATGGACATGATTATGTTGACAGAATATGCTAATTGATCTTCTCTCCATTAATGTGCACTGCAAAACTATATGACATAGTTCCTGTCCTCTATAATACTGTGATATATAAAACAAGATATGTGATGTGAAAACAATGTCTGAATACATAACACATAGAACAACATAACTTGCAATATCTGTAGAGGCTGTATGTTGGATTTCAACCCATTATAGTAGATATCACAACAATAAAAATGAAGCCACAATACCATTTTGTCACACAATAAGTAGATTTTGAATGCACTTCATACATTCACATACTCATCATAACATATGTGTAAACTTAATATGGTGGATGGCTGTCAGACACAACTATAGTTTATGAGACACATCCTAATAAAGACATAGTGAAGGATTCACGAAGGCTTGCATGGAGTGTAAGAGATGTGCAACACTCCATGCAAGTCTCGCGATCCAGGAACAGCCCAAAGCTCCGTGTAAGAGACCAGCTAAAACGTCTCTTACACGGACTGGGCGTGGACATGCTAAATACCTCACTTGCATCCGAAAGGTATGCAAATGAGGTATATTAGCGATCCACGAAGCAGAAACCAGTCCATGTAGGAGACGTTTTAGCTGCAGAAATGTACTCAGTTGACAACTGAGTACATTTCTGCAAATTCCACAACGGAGCGATGTCAGCTCCAAAAAAAGGTTGCATATGACTCAGGCAGCATGCCAATGGCCAAATATGTGGCCATTGGCAATACAACCCGATGCCAAAATGATAAAATTATACATTTTTTTTCGTCGATCGCCGATGTTTAAACCCAGCGCAGCTCTGCGCAAATGGGCTGCGCTGTATAAAAACATAAAAAAGAAGGTTATAAACCCACAAATGTGGGTTTCATGCAATACATGTAATGACAATGCAGGGACCAGCAGACCAAAACCAACATGGCCACCGTGTAGTGGTTGCTAAGGGGGGGAGCTGAGTCTAAGACATGTAACTAAGCATTAGTAGGCAATCTCATGTAAATGAGGGTTCAGATACTGAATCTCACAGTCACATAGCAAATGAGCACAGTCTGAGTAGTGTAAGAGATACATAAGGGGGAGGAATAGAGTAGGAGATAGGTGACATCACAGGGGGGAATGGTAGAAAGAAATGCAGTTCATTGGAGGCCAGTGTAACATGACAGATGACAGGCACAGATCATGGAAAGAGGTGTGCCACCAGATAAGTCATGGAAAGTCAAGAAATGGAAGGTGTACACTGTTACTTACACCAAAGTTTCTTGCTTGGCGTGCATGCGCACTTGTGCGCACCATGAAGCGCGAGTAGGACGATGTGTGCACGTGTAAGGCAGTCTGAGCATGTGGGAGCGTGTTGGCAGATGTTTAACACTGTTTGTGTGGGTGTGCACGCGTGTAGGGCAGGCTGAGTATGTTGGAGGCTGTTGGCAGACGTGTAACAGTGTTTGCGTGGGTGTACGTGCGTTTTAATCCAAATAAGTAGATTCTGAACCATGTAAGCACGTTTGCGTGCGTGTAAGCCACTGTGAGCGTGTTTCTGATGGTATGCACGTTGCTCCCCCCTGAGGAAACAGAGAGGAAAAAGGAAGCAATAGAATTAATAGGAAGCTAGCAGGGATAACTGCTGAAGCTAGCAGGTGAAAGCAATTAGAAGTAGGCAATTACACAGGCAGAATAGTAGCCCAGCCCAGCACTTAAAACTCTGCAAACAGTAGTGCAGGATGTTTCCATTAAGAGACACTGCAAGACAGGAGTAAGCTAATAGAAGTGAAAACTGAAAAAGTTTCACTCAGAGCAGAAATGTTAGGGGCTGCCATAGCTGTCATAATGAGACATAGGCAACTTGCTGAGGGTGGTGACAATGCAGATGGTGCCAGACAACCCACAGTGAGGAGACGGAGAAGAGTGTACAGGCCCAGGGTCACCTATCACGGGTTACATGAGCTGGAGATAGTAGAGCGCTATAGAGTGGACAGAGAGCTCCTGCAGCAAATTGTTGAGCTGTGCAGGCCACGCCTCACACACAGAACCAACAGAGGGGAACCCATCCCAGTGGAAACCAAGGTATGTGTTGGCCTAAGAATACTAGCAACAGGTACCTTCCAGAGACCAACTGGCAATATGATGGGGATATCACAGGCATCAGCCTCCAGGGTACTACACCAGTTCCTGGATGCCATGTCAGAACATGTCGGTGATCATGTATATTTCCCCAATGCCCGTGAGGTATTGGCCAGCAATATGCATCTCTTCCAGCAAATAGCGGAATACCCTGAGGTACTGGGTGCAATAGACTGTACGCACATACGCATCAAAGCACCAGCCGGTGAGCGGGGTAGGGCCTACATTAACCGCAAGGGTGTCCCCTCCATCAACTGCCAGGTCGTGTGTGATGCCCAGGGCATAATAATGAATGTGTGTGCTGGCTGCCCTGGGAGTTATCACGATTCCCACATCTGGCATTTGACGCAGCTGTACCAGACATTTGCCAATGGGGACATCCCACACGGACACCTAGTGGGAATGCAGGTTATGCACTGGAGCCGTGGCTGATGACACCCATCAGAAATGCACACACACCTGAACAAGAACGCCATAATGAGGCACACACACATGCACGTAATGTAAAAGAGCGTGTGTTTGGGCTGCTCAAGTCACGGTTCCGGTGTCTGGACACATCTGGTGGAGCCTTGCAGTACACACCAACTACATGTACCCAAATTGTCATGGTATGTGCTATGCTACATAATATGATCTTGTGAAAACAGCTGCAGCAGGACCAGCATAGGGCCGGGCCAAACAGCCCCCCACCATTGCCAAGGCCATCACAGGCAGAGCGTGACTCGGAGGAGGAACAACCTGAGCCTGCTTCAGTAGGCAGAAGGAGGCATGCCCAGTATGCCCTGGCCTTGGCAAAGAGGCAACGCATAGCACATACACTGGCTCAGTAGGAACCCTGGGAATGATACCCCTCTCTGACTCACTCATATAGTAAAAGGGATGCCTAACATGACACAACCTGCTCTCAAACATGTACAGGGAGTGTAGTATGTGCATCCGACAGAGGCAGCCCTGCAGCACCACCTGAGGTATGATTGCCATGTGTTAAGCAATGTAACACCATCTAGTATATGCAAACATGAAGACCCTGCCTAACATCTCACCCTCACCAAGCATGATGCCACACTATGAAGACAAAAAGATCAAGTACAATAATTGGCTGAAGTAATGCAGTCAGTCAAAGGGGTGCCAATGTGTTACAGACTGGGAAGATATGCGGAGCTTGACATGATGCACCACCTGCTAGGGGTGGCATGCACCTATCATGCCATGCCCCATGGATACCAGTAAAGGCTGTCAGTACCCACAGCATGCCCTGAATAGGTAAGTCTCAAAACACAAACCCACCTTCATAGGTTCTACAAGGGATAGGAACCTAGATGTAATACTACCCCATGACAGATGTATAAACAGCAAGATGTGTGCAGTGTAAATGCACACAGTAAGGAGAATGTAGATACCAGTCCTGTAATAGAGAACTGGGCAAGGTTCACATCAGCACCCTAACACTACCAGGTCACACCTCATACTGTGCTGTACAGCCGCAAAACATGGAACAAGCTACAAAAGGAGCGTGACTAGCAAGAAATGGCAAGGATAACCACACCCCCATGTTGGTACCACAACAAGAAGTAGCATGGAATAGCCATGGTCAAATACCAATGGCTAAAACTGCCTCGCAGTATATAGCCTGCTGCAGACTACTGTCCTAATACCAAGAACAGCACCTGGCCTATGTCGGAATACATGAATATATCAAGCCCCCCAAACCACATTATATTGCTTGACTGAAAATACCCAGACATACACCAGTAGCATTGTACTAGCACCAACACAGTAGGAGAAAATTACCCAGATTCCATAAACCAAAATGCCCAGGAACAATGTACTACACCCACAAGAGGGGTAAGCATACTGGATGTGATAATCAGCAACATGTGTACTGGATGGCAAGATGAGAAGTGTACCCCTCACTGGTAAGACCAGACCATAGAGTAATCACACTGGATATACACACCCTGACCCCAGTCCCTGGCCAGAATACCACAGTGAAAAACATGTGTAAAGATTAGGTTGCAGCCCTAAAAATTGATGTTGAATCCACAAAAGGCCCTGTGCAAGTGCAGAATATGGGACACACCACAGAACATGTTATACAGGCATTCTATGAACACAGCCAGGAATGCTTGGAGTATGCAATCACAAATAACAACAACACACAATGCCATACACGCAGGCATCTGGCATGCTGGCCTCCAGCCATTACCAAACCATGCAAGAGAATGAGGAAGTTACCACATGATAGAGCAAACATAAAAAGGGAAGTAATCACTAACCAGTAGTATGGCAACAACATATGTCCACACATACAATCCACTAAGTACAGCCACAACAAGTATAATCTGTGAATCCAGAGGCAATGTGATGCCAGTACCAAGTACACAGACAACCACAACACCCCCCAATAAATACAAACATATGTGATAGATGCATCCATGTATCCAAACCAGAGGTTGAGCTCCAACAACTCAGTACTGTCAACACTAGTCAGGAGGAGAAGGTAACCACATACACCACAAACCCAGTCCCACATAGACCTACCACAACTGTAAACCAAACACATAAACACAGACAAATATTCCTGGAGGCCTTAATTACAAACACACCACACCAACAGAAGCCTCCAAAGTAGATCACAAGCAACCACAACCTTCAAACATAGCACATGCAATGAATAGTACGCAAAGCTGGTGTGCCAAACAGTCACAGGCCCGAAGGAGAAACAACATGCCTGATACAGTTGTAATAGGTGTCTGTATAGGCAGACACACAGCTGTCTCACTCACCAGACTGAACAAGGGAAAGGGTAGAGTAAGCTGCTTGTAGGCTGCCACAAAATGCCACACAACACAAGTACGCATGTCACCCCAAAGTAAGCAGAAATATGATGCACTCAATGTCCATGCTGGTGTGAATTACCTGAGATGTACCTCCCTGGTCAACATCAAATGAGACATGGATGGTCCCTCTGAGTATGACCCCAGGGTGGGATGACACTGGCTGTGTGCAGCATCCAACCCTCACCAAGAATGATGCCACAGTACAAACACAGAATGCTCATGTTTAACAGCTGGCACAGTTACAGCTGTCAGTCCAAGAGGGTCTAATGTGTGTCTACTTGAGATGTCAAGCATGACAAGCCATGCTGCTGTTACAGGGATGGCTGTCAGCTGTTACCTGTGTGCGTCTGGATACTGGATAAGGCCTTTGCCGCCTCCATAGAGCCGTATGTAGGCAAGGCCAAAAAGACTACCCACCACCCTAGAAAACATAAGTGGTAGGAAACATAAGGGTAATGCTGACCAATGCCAGATGTGTAAACTGCAATATGCATGCCCCTGAGGCACTTCCCATTATGGAGAACATTGATGTCTGTCCAGTGACAGAAGCCTGCTGCAAGCCTAGTGATAGCACACCAGCACTACTAGGTTATACCACAAATCATGTGTTATGGCCCCAACACCTGCACCAAGACATCAAAGGAGGGGGAGTACCCATATGCAGCACAGACACCCATATTGCCAGGTAACTGACAATGCACAAAGCAGTGGACACCACCCATGTGCACATAACTGTAGTCAAAACTGCTGTACAGTCTGTAGCATGCGACAGACCACACTCTCACACACAAGAACTCCACCCAGACATCCAAAAACACTGGACAGTATGAATGTCCCACCAAATACCAGACAAGGTACACACAAAGTACCACATAGGTGTCAAACCATTATGTATGCAAGGAGTAATCAGGGACCTAGGGACACAGGTCGACATTAACCTGTCATGTGACAGCCACAATGCCAATGTGGCTATGAAGACTGTTGATACTGGACACCGTATCATGAAAGGATTCACATCAACATCAACAGAGGTCACTGTGCCGCTGTACTGTTCCCTTATCAGACCCATAATCTAGTAGAATGACTCATATGGGATGTACCGTATGTGACACCTGCAGCAGTTCGGAAGACCTCATAGTTACCCCACCAACAGGATAAAGGGTGTGAAATATATGTCATATGCTGCCTGGCTGTAGACACCCCAGCTGACTGCAGTCACACACTGCCTACACAGAGGCATTGTATGTCTGTTGTACAAGGCCATGTCCAACACAGGAGTGATGGACATGCTACACCACAGGAAATCAAAGCCATTGGAGCTGTGAGAGTCACAGATGTCAACCTCAACACATAATGAAATAAGATGTGCTGGAGGGACAGATACATAACCCATAGGCTCCCCACACCCAGAAACAGGATCCCAATCCATGGTAGGCAGAACCCCTCACTGACACCCCTCAACAGGAATATTGCCAAGTGGATGGATGACCGTACATGTATAATGGGGGTCCCCACTGTGTCACGACCAGACAGAGGCACAGTGAAGAACCTCATAAATGGCCATAATTGAACATAGCAAGGGGTGGCGAAAGACACACACACTCTAGCTAGGCTTACTAATGGCCTAGGGTGTCTAGCCTACTATGAACCCATGAACCTATGAAGATAATGAAGATACAAAACATACAGGACACTAAGGATAATCACAAGGCTTACCCAACTGATGGTAGGAACCATGTTGGGCATCCACAGATATGCTCCGAATCACACAGATATTACAAACAACATACCAAACACACACACACACATATTGCTAACATACAACTTGTCAGGTGCAGTGCAAACAACCCCCCCCCCCCTGAGTGCAAAATACCTATCCCAGCAGATGGCCCCCTGACATTGCAGATGTTGAGGTAACAGCCATCATCTGCAAAGCAGAACACACAGCAGCAAAGGTATGTGATGGTGCTGTGCTGAGGCCAACATGGACCCCAAGAATAATGGAATGCCAAATCACACTACTGGCCAATGTCAGCCTTACCACAGGATATGTACCCAAAGAGCAGTGTACAACAACAGTGGTCCATCACAACAAAGGTGTTGCCTGAATGGATACTCCAAACTACCACCCCAGGATCCTGACAAGCTTGTTCTGCACAGCTATGGAAAGGATCAGTATGTACCGCAGACAGAAGGCTAATGTGGACCCACTGATACTGGACCCTACACACTGTGGCTGTTGTAACTGCAGAACCGGCCCCTAAACATGTCTGACCCATTTGAAGCAGTCATTAAGGTCATTGACGAGGGCTATGTGGTCCACACAGCGTAGCTGGACTGTGCACATGCTTCTAGACAATACCGTACGTGTTCAGTATGGATATGTTCACCAGCTTAAATATATAGCCCTATGTCAGTAGAGGGGTTGCAAAGCAGACCAAGGACAGAACTGACATGGTCAGACATGCTGCATCCATGTCAGACTACAAAGCGGATATGAGTGGCATCCCACAAGGCCTGGCCTTGGCCCCCCCACCCCCATTCTGTATACATGTCCCATAGGTATAGGCCAACATGGAAGGACTGTGACTGAGCATGTATGCAGAGGAGTACAAACAGCCCACCATATCCGACCCCCAGCTGACACAAGCAACCCACAAAAGGGCCACCTACAAATAGACATCTATAGCCATAGCCATGTCAGCAAGCTAATTGCAGAACTGTGTATAGACAACCACCATGGATATACAGTAAGTGGCCACAAATTACCACACAGGTGTTAACCCATGAGGTACATAACATGTAATGTGAGACCTGGGTACAAAAGGTGATAAATATCCTGCACTGGACAAACATGTGGCTGTAGTGTTCACAGAAACATGTACCATATACCCACCCAAACATGAAGGCTGGCAGATGTAGATAAGGGGAACTCACTGTGGCTCTGCAGCCATCCTCCATCAGCATCACAACTGACTACAATAGCCCCTGTGGGATATACCACAGCAGACACCTCCATCAACTGTAAAGTCCACAACAGTACCCCACCAGGGGTAGCAAAGAGCATAAACAGATGCATGTGTTTCCTGAATAAACAAACTGCAGCCCCACACACCGCCATCCTTCCCAGCTACAGGAAAGCTGTGCCTGATGTATGAAGCCATGTCCAACCTGGAATGAATGAACATGTTGCACCTTGTACAATCTGAATGGCAGTGAGCTATGCACATGAGAGACCTGAACCCCAGCACTGACATACATAGGACAAGCTGTACAGAATGATCCATAACACAGAAGGCACCCCCACACTTCAGTAAACTCCTGGTACAGGTCAGCCAGAGAGCCACATATTGACACCCCTCAAGAGGCATCCTGATGCGTGCATGGGAGATGGTAGGCTACCCTGGGTATCACTGTTATGTCAGAGATAGACGGAGGCACAATATACCAACCATGACATATGTAATGGCAAACTCCAGTTACAATGTGTGTCGAAGGACAAACACACCCTGTGACTAGCATCAGAAATGGCCTAGGGAACATCGCTAGTGTTTGCCAATGTCCACCCATGTTGTGGAATACACTAGCAATGTTGGACGAGCCTGGTGTAGGTAGTCCATATCTGAACATATTGCAACATGGTCATATGTGCACAACTGGCCCCTACACAGTCTGTTGTGCTCACTATAAAGATGTCAAGCAGTCATAGGACTAAAACCCAGGATACTGTCCACCACAGTGAAAGTACCGAACCAGTACACTATACGGTACTACAGTGTTAGGTCATTATGAAAGTATGTTGAGAACTGTCTGCAAAGTATCCCATGCAATTCCTGCAGGCACAGTATAATCCCTGTTGTGGCAGACACAAAGCAGTTGGCCAGTTAGTACACAACATGACACCCAACACACAATCATAAACGTGCGATATTGTTGAAGGTCACACACACCCAAATATGTGGTGGACTTCAGAGTGCAACATATGGAAAGCTCACACAGGGCATGCTCGCACACTTTGATAAATGAGGCATATGTCAGACAACATGCCATGGAAAGGCTGAACTGGGCATGCTCACACACTTAGGCCATATCTCCATTTAGCAGTTGGCCACACATATCTGGTATTTGTACGTGTCAGTCCAGGAACCAACCACAACACAGCAATCAGCCCAGTGCACACAGTAAATGACCACAGAGACATAAGTGATATAGTGGATCGCCGTCATATGCAAACATCTGCCACAGATACACAAGTTGGTCATAGAAACAGGGAATGCTATGGCAATAAAGACCTGCAAACAGTAGAACAGCACAACAAATATTGTGCATCCGACAACTGAACATATGGGTGTAGAGGTCAATACTCGGCTTCTTGCCCCAGGGCATGACAGCTCAGCCAGAGTGTGCTTGGCATCTGCATCCCCAGGATAGTAGGCTACTGTGCCACTGTAAAGTAGGTCACAGAAGGCAACATGTGAGGCTAGTGAGCTGTGCCTCTGTCAAGCAGGGGCACCGTGGAGGTTTCAGTTATTGAATGGGCTAAGCCCCAGCCATGTTGTCGGCGTGTGCTGTGAGAGGGTTGCTGAGAATCTCTGACAGTAGGTGTCCATCAATAACAGATTGAGGGGAACCCTATCTGCATTCTCTGGATGATTCCACTGTCAACACTGTGTTGTAATGAGTATGTGTGAATGAAGTGCCGTGCTGGAACTGTCCACAGATGTCCTCCCTCTGTGGGCTACAGCTCTGCAACGTATTAGGTCACTCTGTCTGTTGAACGGCTCATATATGGCTGGTGTACAGCTGACAGGTGTCTTGTTGTGGAGCAGTCATGGGTATATGTGGGATAGCATGACCAATGCAAACTGTACACATGCTCATAGGATGCAATTGTCAAGGATTATGCTGAGTGGCCAGTATAGTCCTCCAGCATGGGTCCTCTGAACTCATCCACCCCAGTCTACACAAGTGTAGAGTCTGCTTGTACTAAACACAGTTTGTGTGCAGTGACAACCTTGCCTGGGGGTGGAGATGAGATATGGATGTTCACCCACGTTGCAGATGGACAGGTGCAATATGTATTCATCCATGTGGCTGTGGTGTGTGGTGTGTGGTTCTGCCATAGCACAGGGACCCACAAATTGTAGTAGCTGTAGGGTAAAGTGGTAGAGGCCTGAGTAGTTCTCACACACAATTTGCCTGTACCTGATGTTAACAACTGGAATGGTGTATGTGAATACCTGCATATCCTGGCACTGTTCCCATGAAAGCTAAGTGTGTGTCCTGGATGTGGCTGTGGTGTTCTGGACTGGTTGTGTTGAGTGTTACAGGTCCTGTGGTCCCAAAGTATGGTATAGAACATAACCTGCCAGTGCGATGTGCATATCTGACCCGGACGTAGGTGGCTGCAAATGCATATATATGCTATCCCCCACTTGACAGGTAGTACTACATCTACATACCTCTGTAGAAATAAAGATGTCAGCACCCTAGAAATACTACAGGTGCAAAACGGATGCCTAGTAATTCGGATAGTGCACTCTGCGAATGCATCTCCCTCAAGTGTCATAATATAGTTAGGTAGGGGTTCGAATCCTGCAAATGCTCAGTGTGTGTGGGTGAGTGGGGTTTGTGTGTCTGAAAGGCTGTGAGAGGGAAGTGTTCCTTTTGGCAACTGGGAGAAAACACTACAGGATGCACACTCCCCTTTCTAAACACAGATGATGTCAGCACCCTATAAGTACAGCAGGAGAAGGGAAGCCTCCCAGTAATGTGAATAGCGCACTCCGCTAATGCGTTTGTCTCGAGTGTCATAACATAGTTAGGTAGTGGTTTGAATCCTGCAAATGACAAGTGTGTGTGTTTGGATGAGGGGGGGTTAGTGTGTGTGTGCAAATATGTGTGAGGGAAATGTCCCTTTTGGCAACTGGGAGAACACACTACAGGATGCACACTCCCCTTTCTAAACACAGATGATGTCAGCACCCTATAAGTATAGCAAGAGAAAGAAAGACTCCCAGTAATGCGAAGAGCGCGCTCTGCTAATGCGTTCATTTCGAGTGTCGTAACATAGTTAGATAGTGGTTTGAATCCTGCAAGTTTGTGTGTTTGGATGAGGGGGTTTAGTGTGTGTGTGCAAATGTGTGTGAGGGAAATGTCCCTTTTGGCAACTGGGAGAACACACTACAGGATGCACACTCCCCTTTCTAAACGCAGATGATGTCAGCACCCTATAAGTACAGCAGGAGAAGGGAAGCTTCCCAGTAATGCGAATAGCGTGCTCTGCTAGTAGGTCCGTCTCGAGTGTCATAACATAGTTAAGTAGTAGTTTGAATCCTGCAAGTGTGTGTGTTTGGATGAGGAGGGTTAGTGTGTGTGTGCAAATACGTGTGAGGGAAATGTCCCTTTTGGCAAATGGGAGAACACACTACAGGAGGCACACTCCCCTTTCTAAACACAGATGATGTCAGCACCCTATAAGTACAGCAGGAGAAGGAAAGCCTCCCAGTAATGCGAATAGCATGCTTTGCTAATGCGTCCGTTTCGAGTCTCATAACATAGTTAAGTAGTGGTTTGAATCCTGCAAATGGCAAGTGTGTGTGTTTGAATGAGGGGGATTACTGTGTGTGTGCAAATTTGGGTGAGGGAAATGTCCCTTTTGGCAACTGGGAGAACACACTACAGGATGCACACACCCCTTTCTAAACACAGATGATGTCAGCACCCTATAAGTAGAGCAGGAGAAGGGAAGCCTCCCAATAATGTAAATAGCGCACTCCGCTAATGCGTCTCTCCCAAGTATCGTAATGTAGTTAGGTAGGAGTTTGAAACCTGTAAATGGCATGTGTGTGTGCTTGGATGTGGGGAGTTTGTGCATGTGCATTTCCGTATGAAAAACATGTTAGTTTTGGCAATCAGGAGATCACACCACCTGATGCACATTACCCTTTCAAAATACTGATGTTGTCAGCACCCTATAAGTACAGCCAGAGAAAAGAAACTATCTGGTAAAATGAATAGTGCGCTTTACTAATGCATCTCTTTCACGTGTCATGACTTAGTTAGGTAAGGGAATGAATCCTGCAAATGGCAAGTGTGTGTGGGGGTAGTAGTGTGTGTGTAAATGCAAGTGTGAGAGAACAGATCATTTTGGCAAATACTACAATACACCAGATGCTGCATACTCCCCCAGTAAACACAGGGGATGTCACCACACTATCAGCACAGCCAAACAGGGCTAGTTGGCTAGTAATGCCAATAGTGTGCTCTGCTACTGTGTCTTTTACCATTGTCAGAGTACAGATAGGTATGTTTTGGTAACCCACAACTGTCACGTGTGGTTATGTCACACAGTATGACCCTGTGTGGGTGTTTGTACATAACAATGCATGCCATTGCCTAAACCAGCAATGGCATTGCACACATGATGTATGTGTGTGACACATACACATAAATACCTGTGACCTGCAGTAGTTACCATGTCTGACACATGCCTCGAGTAGATAAATGGTATTTGCAATGTATACCAATATGACTGTGTCTTACTGTGCAGGGTCCACACATGGTATGTCTCTATACAGTGTGGGTGTCTATGGTGAAAGACCTACAGCAGGGGATACACATCTGGTCTGGGCCATATAGTGTACATGTAGTCGATGTACAGGTGCTGCATGTTCCCACCTGTTGTGTTAGTGGTAACATGTCATTCCACTGCAATTCAGTGACCACATGCTGTGAACCCTTCAAGTAGTGTGTTGTAGCTACGGTAATGCTCACACACAATATTTGGCTGGATGCAGTCTGGCCATATAAACACAGTTCTTGAGACTGTCATATTGCCAGTGTTGTTATGGAGGATAGGTGGTCTTCCTGTGTATGGGAGGGCTGTGTGTGCCAGGCTATGAACCAGATGGCAGTCCGACACATTGTTAGCTGCACATGAGTAGGCCCTGATGGTTTGTTCTGTGCCAACAACCTGGAGGTGTGTGTATCTGTGTTACCTTGGGATACCACCCCCCTATCCATGTGTGTTACAAGTGTAGGGGACTACAGGCATGGTATGGGGCATAACCTGTCAGTGATGGGTAACACCTGTGAGCCATGAATCATGAATCTGGTACTGCACAGACATTGTAGTTCACTACGCTGAGGGCAGTGTCTGGTGCATGCATCTTCCGGTGTACACTGCTGTTGTTGTGTAGCAGCACTGTTAGTGTCCTAACCTGTGTGATACCCATGGAGGTGGCTATGTAAACCATGTCCTGCAGCATAAGGCAGTATGTGTGTACCAAGGAGCTTTGCCATTATACATCGGGCCATGGGTGTCACGTGCAAGATGACCCTTGCACATCATTGTGGCTTCCCTAGCATGTAAGCACACGTTGACAGCCAGTGGATACCCTATGAATGACAGTGGAGACTGAGCATAATGTAGACATACAACACCCTTCCCACATATAGTGGTAGAATACCTGGTGAGGGTATGTTGGCAACTAACATCAGGCTCATACTGGCCTGTGCCACATGCTGAGAGATCCATTCTATGTCCCCTATCATGTAGTCCAGGGAGGTATGTCTCAGGCAGCCATACTGGCATGGTCAATGAGTGAGCCATATGTGTCCATGCCTCTGACTGACCTGTATGCATGTGTGCTGTGGTGGACCATAGTGCCCCTGAGGCATATCACTGTGACCTTCACCAGATACAGCCTGTTGAGTGGGACCCCAGTGCTGCACACAAGACAGGTACCTGACACGTCTGTAGCAGGTGTGTTGTGTAGCCCTACAGGCTGTGAGTGTGTGGCACAGGGGATGTGCACGCCATGTGTGGCATGTGCTCTGTTCCGACGGAACATATGCCTGTGTGCCAGCTGCGGAGGTGTGTGATGCCCAGGCAGGCTGCTATTCTGAGTCCCCACGTATGCCCCAGTGTGTTCAGCATGCTGTCAGTGCGTGTCAATGTCTGACTTGTATTGTAGTCACTGTAAAATATTTTATTTATTTATTTATTTATCCTATATTTGTTGACTGGGATAGTCCGACTGGATGCATGTTCATTTCCAGGGGAGGCCCGTGGAGACAAGCTACAAGGGTAGCAGATACAGCATTACATAATACTAGCATTACATATTATAAACAGATTATTTACAGAGATTACATAAGTAAGCAAGTCAAACATGTTCCACAGGTTAATGTTAGTCCTGAGCACAAGTCAGGATTAAATTAAAATTACACAGTAAAGTGGTTCACAGATTTTACACATTCGAGTTAACCAGGCTTGATACATTGACATAGCCAGTTAAGTGACAAATGTTGTTTGAGTCTACTGTTAAATTGGCCTAAGGTGGACAGTAGGGTAATATCAGCTTGAGCTGAGTTCCAGGATCTACTTACAGGGTTTGCAAAGAGAGAATCACCGGCTGTGTTATTAAACTTGCTAGTCTGAAGTAGTAATTTGTTTGAGGATCAAAGCGGTCTAGGATTGTTATAGGGGGTGAGAATATTTGAAGTGCAGGAGTATTGTCTGGATTATAGAGGATTTTATAGGCCATAATCAGTTGGTTATACTATATTAGGCTGGGTATTGCAAGCCAACCAAGCTGATTTAGATTGATGCAATGATGTGTCCTAAAAGGCAGCCCAGTGGCAAACCTGGCAATGTGGTTGTAGCAAATTGAGTGTTTGTTAAGGACAGTCTTGTTCATATTCGAGAGTAGAGGGGATGCATACAGAAGGGTTGAAACAAGGTGTGAGCGAGCTATGGCACCTTTAACTGGAGGGGCTAGGAAGGCTTTAATTCTGTAATGTGACCCTAGTTTTCTATTGATGGCTTTGATAATCTGGTTAACATGTAGGTCACATTTGAGATTATTGTCTATGATGACACCTAATAGTTTCGGCGATGGGTCAGGGGAGATTATTGTGCCATCAGTTGATGTTATGGTAACGGTGAAAGCGGTAGACCTACGTGTTGGTGAAATAACAGCAGTTTAGTTTATTTGGAATTTAGGATCAGATGATGTTCAGAAAGCCAGTTTTCTATTGTATTAAAGGTGGTCTGGGTAGCTGACCATAACTCTACTGGAGATGTGGCTGAGCAGATCAGAGTAGAGTCTTCAGCATATTGGACACAGCTGACTTTTGGGATGACAGTATAAAGGTCGTTAATGAAGATGGAGAACAGCAAGGGCCCTAGTATAGAGCCTTGTGGTACTCTGAGGGTGTTAGGTAGAAGGTTAGAGAGTTTGTTTTGCCAGAGGCCAGCCTACTGTCGACCATGCAGGTAGGATTGAAACCATTGGAAGGCTCCAGTATCTAGACAGTGTTTGCAGGGTCTGGAGTACAAGTTGGTGATCAACCATATCGTATGCCTTGGAAAGATCCAAAAAGAGGGCTGAGGATATATAATTAGTGTTGCAAGTATGGTTTATGGTGTTAGTAAAGGCTAGGAGGCCTGAAGTAGTGCTGTGATGAGGATGGAAGCCATGCTGAGTGTCTGCCATAATGCGATTTTGGATTAGGTGGTGCATGAATTGTCTATGACGAAAGTTTCCATAATCTTTGCAAGTGGAGAGAGTATAGCTATTGGCCTATAATTGGAGAATTCAGTAGAGCTGCCTCCTTTGTGAAGTGGGATTACATATGACATTTTCCAGATGGTGGAAAAGTCAGATTTCTACCATGGTTCCTTTGATTACCTTTGAGACGGGGTAAGCAATAGCATCATCTGGTTTTGATAGGTGCTAGGCAGGGAGTTGATCAGCAGAAAGTGTAGTGGGTTTCATTGTTTCAATCAAGGTACGGAGAAGTGAAGTGGCGACTGGTTGGCAGCTGAACGCAAGTAGTTTTCTAGGGGTGCTACTTTCAGGACCAGGGGAGCTAGGAGGTAGATGGCTAGCTAGGGCCTGAAATGTCTCAGTAAAGAACTGGTCAAAACTATCAGGAACATCTTCAGGGGTATTATCAATAGTAGCAGCAGGGACTGGGGTTGACGTTTGTCCAGGATGTAGTATATATGACATGCCACCTGACAGGGTATGGCATTACTGGGTTCAGAGAGACCAGTCCCCAGATTGGCTGTGTGGTGGCATCCCACACATGTGTTGTACGTTCCTGGCCAAGGGTGATGGCTGACTGCATACATGTGGCAGCTGTGACATTGACACATGACTCACATAAACCACAACTGGACCATAGAGGCGATTCACAGGTTACCTTTGCACATGCTACCCTAGTAGTGTGATTGCCATGGTGAGTACCAACACACAGGGCCAATGGGGAACAACATACTGAAGGTGTGTATGTGTGGGTGCACCACTACTGTTTCATAGCACTGACATATATGATTGCACATGTGGGTAAATGCCAGGTAAGACATGTGCAATGTGTCACAGGCAACGTACATGCATACAGGTCAGACAGTGACGTTCTGTCATGTGTAAAGTTGACATACGTATCGTCCGCTTTGCAGATGTCACTAGAAGTCTACAGAAGCACTGTAACTCTGCATTGCAGGTGTAAGCAGTGTTCCAGGGAACCCCAAGCGAACATGCATGCAAACAAAGCTACAGTAACCAGGGCTGGAAGTAGTGCATTATACAACAAAGAAGGGGTAACAATAACAGTAAGTAACAATGCAAATATGTAACTCTGTGACAACGAAATCAGCTATAACCCATCAGCAAATTACGAGACTACACAAGTTGTTTTTAGCGCTTTCATTCACTTTAATCTTCTGTGAACTTCCTCAGAAACAACTTCACCATCCATACACCTGTTAAAATACTAATTCAGTCACAAATTAATTTACATACATAATTAATGAATAAAATTTAAAGACATACCTTAAAAAATTGAAAAAATATATATAATAATATGTAAACTCTTAAAACATTCTAAATAAATGCTTCTTAAATGTATATTTTGTACTAATATAACTATATCATTTAAATATATAATTTCACAATAAAAGTTATGAATTCATTTCCAGGAAACATCTCATATTTATAGTTTCATTGAGACCTGGAAATTTGTCAGCTCCTAAAAATATTTGCCAAAAGGACTCTTTACATTCCAAAAAAAGTTTGAAATTTCCACCAAATGTTACACTGTTTACACTATCTAAAACAGCAAATGTAAACTTTTTAAATTCATTACAACTGATAGAATGCCTTGCTAATGCATTATTTGTGTCTTTTTTCTTTATAGCCAAAATGTGTTCACTGATTCTGATTTTCAAGGCTCTTGTGGTCATTCCCACATAATAACTTGGACATGTTTGGCACTGGGCTAGATAAACAACCATAGTACTGTGACATGTAAAATACTGTTTTAACCAATGTGTTGTTCGTAAATGCTTAAAGTGTACAAAAGATGAATTAATGATGTATCTACACTGTTTACAACAGTGGCAAGAAAAAGTGCCTTTAGTTTGTATGACACCCGTTCTGTTTGTAGTACATCTATTTTCCTTTTTCTCAAGTATACTTTTTAAGTTGACTACTTTTTTGAAAGTGAACATTGGTTTGATACCTAAAATGTTCACTAAATCTTGGTTGCCCAAGATAATCTTCCAGTTATTGACAATGATGTCTTTAATAAGCCACATCTCATTAGAAATGGGTAGCAAAAAGGAACCACTAAATTCCTTGTTGTTCTTAGTTGTTACTTCTGTGACCAATGACCCTACTGTTAAAATAGGCCTTGCTGTGGTCTCACGAAGAAATGTTACTTCTATTTCTATTGTTTTTAACCATGCCAACTTGTAACCTCTATTAACAAAAAATCCCCTTAGATTATTTATTTCACTTAAAAAAATATCATTGTCAGATCTCAACCTGCTTAGACGAATGTATTGGCCCTTTATGACCCCTTTCTTCATATGGTAAGGGTGTATACTATTTTTATGTAAGTACTGATTTGCAAATGTAGATTTTCTGTATATGGAACTTGAAAATTTTTTAAAAACATTGTCATAACTTAAATGTAAATCCAAAAAATTGATGTTAGTTCCAAACTCACCAACAGTGAATGTTAGACAATTTGTAGTATTGTTCAAATAATGAACAAAGTCACGAAATTCCTGTAAGGTACCATTCCATAGAAAAAACAGATCATCTATATATCTAGTGTAAAAGATGATCTTGTCTTTATAAATAGAATTTACCACAAAAGTGTTTTCCCATTGTGCCATAGTCAAATTTGCATAGGCCGGAGCTACCCTTGCCCCCATTGCCACACCCGCAACTTGCCTATAAAATTTGTCATTGAATTTGAAAAAGTTGTTTTGTAGTACACATTCCATAAGACTACAAATGGTGTTGACCTTAGTATTACTTAAACTTGTATTAGCAACCAAATATTGTCTTAAATGTTCAATTCCAAATTCACGATCAATACAAGTATACAAAGATTGTACATCCAATGAAGCAAGAAAAAATTCAGATGTCAGAGGTTGTAATTCTCTAAGCTGTTCCAATAAATGCCAAGAGTCTTTTAAATAATATTTAGAACATTGTACTATTGGATTCAAAGTGTAATCTAACCAAATGGAGATATTTTCTGTCTTACACTTGGGGGCTCAGATAATTGGCCTAAAAGGGGGATCAAACAAGTTTTTTTGCAGTTTTGGGATACCAAACATGTTTCCCATTTTAGGAAATTCAACTAATAAGAAACTATATGTTGCATAGTCTATTTCATCTTGACTAAACATGTCAAATAAAGTAGTATCTAATCTTAAAAAACTTTTTTGTATCATTTTAGTATCTACTTCTTGATAGACATGTTTGTCCATTAACAAAGCCTCCATTGAGTTTATATATTGTGAATTTTCCATAATTACTATTTTGCCCCCTGTCAGCCTTCATGATTCTTATGTCCATGTTGTCTTTTAAGTTTTTCAGAGCCGTTAACTCTGGCTCACTTAAATTCTGAGGAAAGCTAGAGGCATTTATATTCCTCATAGCTTCCTCACATACATTTTGAAAAACTTGAAGTGTGCCCACTAGTGGTGGATTGAAGGTACTAGCTTTCTTAGGACCTTCTTGTTTAGAAATTGTTGTAATATCTTTCATAATGTATTTAAGATTTAATTTCCTAAGTGTTAATCTAAAATCTATAATGGTTTTTGTCTTGTTGAAGTGGTTAGAGGGAATAAAAGACAAACCTTTCTGTAAGAGACTAATAGTCACTTCAGAAATTTCCATATTTGACAAATTGTGTATCTGTATCTCATATTGATTTAAGGAAACTGTCCCTACCATCTCTTTCTGTTTCTCAGCCTTCCCTTGGGTTTGTTCTGAACCACTTTGTTCCAAGTTAGCCCGCGTTTGTTCCCCTGTTTGTCGACTAAAAAAGGACCTCCATTGGATCCACTATGACCACAGTTATTATCCATATTTGTGTTGTTATTAGAAACTGTGTGACTATCATTGTTAGATACACTAGTAGCCTGACCATTACTGTCACAGTTGTTACAATTGTCTGAAATAGGGGCTTCGATATTATTTGCCCCACCGTTATTGCTCAACCTATTATTAGAGCCAGACACATTTCTTTTATCATTTGAATCTACAATATGCTTGTTTTTATAGTTAGTATCGTGCGTGTATTCTGTGTCAACATGTGATCCCAAAACATAAGCTTTTTTATTAGCATACGCTGTAATGTCCCTTTTTAATTTCTTTTGCTTTCTTGAAATGATCGTCGCTCTTTGCCGGTCTGCTCTAGCAGTAATGCTAGAGTACAAACTCGTAAAAGTAGAAAAACAAGCAAAGTTCTTAATTTTAGAGTCTAAATCAGTCATTTGTTGTTTTAAGACTTGTAGCTGCTTTGTATAATGATTTATCAAAGCCGTCATCAATTTTAATCCAAAGTCGTTGAATAAACCAGTCAGTTCTTCATACAAACTGTCCCCAAATACTACACAGTTTGGAAATTTACTGTAGCGAAGACCTTGTGGGACACACTTGCGTTTAACACACTCAGCAAGATAACAGATTTCCAAATCTAGGTTTACGTGTTTAAAAGTTAGTCTTTCGAGCTCGTAGATGTTTTGTTTACAGCTTTTTTGATTCTGAAAGTCAGAATCCACTGTGTTACTTACTTCGTCAGCAATTTCAATGTCCTGGATGTTTTCAAAAGGGTTTTCTGCATCTTTTGCGATGTATTCCACCACACTACTCGGACCCACGAAAGGAACGTCTTGCGACTTGCTGGCACTTCCGTTATCCTGTGTGCTGGCCAAATAACCACGATTACTTAGTTGAAGTGTTTTTCTGTTCTTTGGATTTTTTTGTACGTTTTCAGCTTTTTACCTTTGGCTAGAATTATGTCACAAGACCCGTTGATGGATTTATCCACCCATCCAGTTCCAGAAGGATTTATGCAATTTCCTGACCAGCTAACAAGTGTGATTACTACAGCAATTCAAAAGGGTATTGAAAATGCTTCCAAACCAGGTACTTTTTCATTCGGTGTGGGAAGTCAAAATGCGAACACCCGTAATCAGAATCAAAAAAGCTGTAAACAAAACATCTATGAGCTCGAAAGACTAACTTTTAAACACGTAAACCTAGATTTGGAAATCTGTTATCTTGCTGAGTGTGTTAAACGCAAGTGTGTCCCACAAGGTCTTCGCTACAGTAAATTTCCAAACTGTGTAGTATTTGGGGACAGTTTGTATGAAGAACTGACTGGTTTATTCAACGACTTTGGATTAAAATTGATGACGGCTTTGATAAATCATTATACAAAGCAGCTACAAGTCTTAAAACAACAAATGACTGATTTAGACTCTAAAATTAAGAACTTTGCTTGTTTTTCTACTTTACAGTTTGTACTCTAGCATTACTGCTAGAGCAGACCGGCAAAGAGCGACGATCATTTCAAGAAAGCAAAAGAAATTAAAAAGGGACATTACAGTGTATGCTAATGAAAAAGCTTATGTTTTGGGATCACATGTTGACACAGAATACACGCACGATACTAACTATAAAAACAAGCATATTGTAGATTCAAATGATAAAAGAAATGTGTCTGGCTCTAATAATAGGTTGAGCAATAACGGTGGGGCAAATAATATCGAAGCCCCTATTTCAGACAATTGTAACAACTGTGACAGTAATGGTCAGGCTACTAGTGTATCTAACAATGATAGTCACACAGTTTCTAATAACAACACAAATATGGATAATAACTGTGGTCATAGTGGATCCAATGGAGGTCCTTTTTTAGTCGACAAACAGGGGAACAAACGCGGGCTAACTTGGAACAAAGTGGTTCAGAACAAACCCAAGGGAAGGCTGAGAAACAGAAAGAGATGGTAGGGAAAGTTTCCTTAAATCAATATGAGATACAGATACACAATTTGTCAAATATGGAAATTTCTGAAGAGACTATTAGTCTCTTACAGAAAGGTTTGTCTTTTATTCCCTCTAACCACTTCAACAAGACAAAAACCATTATAGATTTTAGATTAACACTTAGGAAATTAAATCTTAAATACATTATGAAAGATATTACAACAATTTCTAAACAAGAAGGTCCTAAAAAAGCTAGTACCTTCAATCCACCACTAGTGGGCAGACTTCAAGTTTTTCAAAATGTATGTGAGGAAGCTATGAGGAATATAAATGCCTCTAGCTTTCCTGAGAATTTAAGTGAGCCAGAGTTAATGGCTCTGAAAAACTTAAAAGACAACATGGACATAAGAATCATGAAGGCTGACAAGGGGGGCAAAATAGTAATTATGGAAAATTCACAATATATAAACTCAATGGAAGCTTTGTTAATGGACAAACATGTCTATCAAGAAGTAGATACTAAAATGATACAAAAAAGTTTTTTAAGATTAGATACTACTTTATTTGACATGTTTAGTCAAGATGAAATAGACTATGCAACATATAGTTTCTTATTAGTTGATTTTCCTAAAATGGGAAACATGTTTGGTATCCCAAAACTACAAAAAAACTTGTTTGATCCCCCTTTTAGGCCAATTATCTCAGCCCCCAAGTGTAAGACAGAAAATATCTCCATTTGGTTAGATTACACTTTGAATCCAATAGTACAATGTTCTAAATATTATTTAAAAGACTCTTGGCATTTATTGGAACAGCTTAGAGAATTACAACCTCTGACATCTGAATTTTTTCTTGCTTCATTGGATGTACAATCTTTGTATACTTGTATTGATCGTGAATTTGGAATTGAACATTTAAGACAATATTTGGTTGCTAATACAAGTTTAAGTAATACTAAGGTCAACACCATTTGTAGTCTTATGGAATGTGTACTACAAAACAACTTTTTCAAATTCAATGACAAATTTTATAGGCAAGTTACGGGTGTGGCAATGGGGGCAAGGGTAGCTCCGGCCTATGCAAATTTGACTATGGCACAATGGGAAAACACTTTTGTGGTAAATTCTATTTATAAAGACAAGATCATCTTTTACACTAGATATATAGATTATCTGTTTTTTCTATGGAATGGTACCTTACAGGAATTTCATGACTTTGTTCATTATTTGAACAATACTGCAAGTTGTCTAACATTCACTGTTGGTGAGTTTGGAACTAACATCAATTTTTTGGATTTACATTTAAGTTATGACAATGTTTTTAAAAAAATTTCAAGTTCCATATATAGAAAATCTACATTTGCAAATCAGTACTTACATAAAAATAGTATACCCCCTTACCATATGAAGAAAGGGGTCATAAAGGGCCAATACATTCGTCTAAGCAGGTTGACATCTGACAATGATATTTTTTTAAGTGAAATAAATAATCTAAGGGGATTTTTTGTTAATAGAGGTTACAAGTTGGCATGGTTAAAAACAATAGAAAGAGAAGTAACATTTCTTCGTGAGACCACAGCAAGGCCTATTTTAACAGTAGGGTCATTGGTCACAGAAGTAACAACTAAGAACAACAAGGAATTTAGTGGTTCCTTTTTGCTACCCATTTCTAATGAGATGTAGCTTATTAAAGACATCATTGTCAATAACTGGAAGATTATCTTGGGCAACCAAGATTTAGTGAACATTTTAGGTATCAAACCAATGTTCACTTTCAAAAAAGTAGTCAACTTAAAAAGTATACTTGAGAAAAAGGAAAATAGATGTACTACAAACAGAACGGGTGTCATACAAACTAAAGGCACTTTTTCTTGCCACTGTTGTAAACAGTGTAGATACATCATTAATTCATCTTGTGTACACTTTAAGCATTTACGAACAACACATTGGTTAAAACAGTATTTTACATGTCACAGTACTATGGTTGTTTATCTAGCCCAGTGCCAAACATGTCCAAGTTATTATGTGGGAATGACCACAAGAGCCTTGAAAATCAGAATCAGTGAACACATTTTGGCTATAAAGAAAAAAGACACAAATAATGCATTAGCAAGGCATTCTATCAGTTGTAATGAATTTAAAAAGTTTACATTTGCTGTTTTAGATAGTGTAAACAGTGTAACATTTGGTGGAAATTTCAAACTTTTTTGGAATGTAAAGAGTCCTTTTGGCAAATATTTTTAGGAGCTGACAAATTTCCAGGTCTCAATGAAACTATAAATATGAGATGTTTCCTGGAAATGAATTCATAACTTTTATTGTGAAATTATATATTTAAATGATATAGTTATATTAGTACAAAATATACATTTAAGAAGCATTTATTTAGAATGTTTTAAGAGTTTACATACTATTATATATATTTTTTCAATTTTTTAAGGTATGTCTTTAAATTTTATTCATTAATTATGTATGTAAATTAATTTTTGACTGAATTAGTATTTAAACAGGTGTATGGATGGTGAAGTTGTTTCTGAGGAAGTTCACAGAAGATTAAAGTGAATGAAAGCGCTAAAAACAACTTGTGGAGTCTCGTAATTTGCTGCTGGGTTATAGCTGATTTCGTTGTCACAGAGTTACTTAGTTGAAGTGTTTTTCTGAACAATGCAAATATGTAGGCACTATCAACATGTACCCAGGAATATACAGCGCAGATGCCCATGGTAGAACTGATATTATGTCATACTTATTTGTGATTTGGATTACATTGGTACTGCACACATATCTACATGCGCGAACATCCACATGGCACAGTCGTTGTGGGCAACTTGACACCATTACTGTACATGTCCACCATTGCATATCACTACTTGCGTTAGCTTTCCCCTGTGCTACCCATGTATGTGGCTATCTATTGACAACCTTACCACCGGCATGCAATTATGTGCAGCTGTTATACTTTGGTATGTACTATGGGTGCAGATAACAATTCAGGACATTCATACAGTTACTGCAGCTGGCATGCTGGGATAAACACACAGTC
This sequence comes from Protopterus annectens, assembly GCF_019279795.1. Classification (NCBI taxonomy): domain Eukaryota; kingdom Metazoa; phylum Chordata; order Ceratodontiformes; family Protopteridae; genus Protopterus; species Protopterus annectens. The sequence goes on along the minus strand of NC_056729.1, from coordinate 1,092,196,529 downwards.
ATAGCAGCACACTGTACTGTTACCAACATGATACTACTAATACACTTCTATGTAGTCACCCTGTGCATCAGCAACGTGTTTACCTGTTCCCGCAATGATGTTGGAGATTGCAGGAGGTGGCACAGTGTCATCATATGCACAGGGTGTGGATTAGGTATGCCTGAGTCAACCACTGATACCACCAATTGACATGTGTGTGTATGTGTGTTGGTAAGGGGCAGCAGTACAGGGTGGGGCAGTGTTGGTGCAGTGTGTGGGTGTATGTGGTCACCCTAGGTGTTAACATTTCGCATGTGTGTATGCACGCACACAGTTCCACCTCATAACTGCCATATACAGGGGTTTGTGGACAGCCACAGACTGCACCTGGCAGGCCATACAGATCAGTGTCTGTGTGCACAGACATGGTACCTGTGCCTGGCAGGGGTGCTATGGACCATATCCAGTACTAAGCCAGACTGGGTACTGTCATCAGAAGCGGGAGTGTGTTGACTGGACACAAGTCCCTGTTGGGACTGTCCAGAGCCATGTGCACGTGGTCTCCTCGGGTGTTCCGATGACAGCACAGACCCAGCATTGCTGGGGCTGCTGCTGGCACTATGGGGGTGTGCACGAGCCTGTTGTCATCCGCGCCGACTGCCAGCTGCTGCTGCTGCCGGCATACGGCCACATCGATGCCGCAAACGCCCACCATTGCCCTGGCTCATGGACATCTGGTTGTGGAACTGCTGTAATATGTCCCCACAACATCTGTCTATGACATCGGTGAAGTTACGGATAGCATCCGCAATGTCACGCATACTATCTGTCATGGCTGTGCGACATGCTCTCAGCTCCCTCAGACCCTGTCTGGTGTACCTTTCCATATGTGACTGTGCCTGCATGACAGTCCGAAACATAGCTGAGGTTGACAGACCTCTTTGGGCACGTCGGCCAGAGGCAGTACTCCCACGGATGCTCCCACGAAAACCCCTGGGCAACTGTCTGTGTGGTACCATCAGAGGACCCTGCCCATGGCTGCTGTGTGGGGATGCATGTGCCACAGGTACCATATTACCCTGGTCTATGCCCACTGTATCCTGTCCATCACCTAGGGACAATGGTGACAAAGGATGTACAGGCAGGATGACTGTGCACAATGATGGGGTTGACAGCTGTGTACTGTCAATTGGCTGACCAATGGCAGACCCTGGCACACCTTCCTGTACCATTACACAAATATCATCATTACCAGTAGCTGTGGCACAGGATTCAGGTTCCCTGCTGCAGGTCACCAGAGCAGCCCCAGAACCTGTGGGAGGAAGACAGGAAATACAGTTTACAGTCTCCAGACATTGTTACCAGTGATGCACTTATACACACATGCACACATGCACACATGGACACATGCACACATGCACACATGGACACAGGCACACATGCCCACATGCACACAGGCACACATGCACGCATGCACACATGCAGACATGCACACGTGGACACATGCACACGTGGACACATGCACACATGAACACATGCACACACCCACACATGCACACGTGGTCACATGCACACATGGGTACATGCACACATGCACACATGCACACATGGTCATGTGTACACATGCACACATGCACACGTGGACACAGGCACACATGCACACATGCACACGTGGACACAGGCACACATGCACAGATGCACACGTGGACACAGGCACACCTGCACACATGCCCACATGCACACATGGGCACAGGCACACCTGCACACATGCACACATGCACACACCGCAGTATACACACAGAGCACTACTGAGTTACACTACTGTTACTAGCATTATCAGGACTATTATAGGTTATATTAAACACACTCACCAGCATGGATGGCCTGCCTTGCTGTAACCCTGGAGGGACCTGCAGAAATGATGAGATTAATGTCAGTGGGCACAACTGTGCCATTGATATTGCATATGATACAGTGTACAGAACAGTCAAGTGTACATATGGCATATTACCTGCACGCTCCATGTCGTGCTGCTGTGTAGAACCAGCCTCCATCATAATGCAGGTGTACTGCTGTTGGTGTTCCGGGGCTGGAGCCACAACACTTAGGAGTAGCCCCTCCAGTCTTGTGAGGGGGGGATGTGTGGCCACCCCACCTCCTGTGGTGACCTGTTGCCTGTGGATATCTGATGCACGCTGACGGACACTTAGGATTAAATCAATGCAGTGATGTCGTACCTGCTCATATGTCCTGTTATGCATGCCAATATCATTTACCCTACGGACAAGGTCTTGCTACAGTGCGGCCCTCTCCTGCTGATTCTGAGTGGTGCGGGAAAACAGGATGTCATACTCCTGCACCAGGCTCTGGTGGATCTCCTCATCTTCCACCACAGAGTAGGCGGGGTTATGCTGTCACGCCATCTCCCTGGAAGAGAACACAAACAGGATATCAGCAGATCATGTCAGCAATATATGGCACACATTCTATACATGATACTCATGTGTAGTGATATACTACTACTCCCATATGTTGCATGTGTGTGTGTTGTGGTGGATACACAGGTACATGGCCAGATATCAGTGCTCAGCCAACACCTGTGCAACAATGCCTGCCACATTCCACACAACATAGTAGCATGCCCCATCGGTCTGCACACACTGACATGTGCAATGCACAACCTCACTCTGGGGGTTAATCCCAAGGTACTATATGTGGGACACCGTCCACTACTGTGATGTGGACAGAAGTTACTCGGCCTGGATATACATATCCCACCACCACCACCAGCACAGTAGACTACTTTGATATATATGTGATTAGACAGTTATTCACTTGCTGGGACTGAGATGGTATCCATGCAGCACACTGGGCCAGTGGAAGCCACAAGCCACACTGCTGACCCTATTGCAGATGCTTACCATGGACATGCCACAGATTGCATGGAACTAGCACACACATTTCTAACCCAGACCCTATGCACAAAGGTTAGGCATCCTGTCCGGTGGACCAGACAGAGGCAGATTGTATAACAATAGCAGGAGGCTACTGCAGGACAGAGCACATTCACATTAAGGGAAGGCATCTGTGGTCAGCACTGGTACTACGCTACGGTCCGTCATAACAATGGCCACGGCCTACTCTGGGAGGGAAATGGACACAAACACTATGGATGACCACAAGGCCTTCTTCAGTTATGTTACACATATGGACCACATGCCTCAGATATGCTCTGTGTTAATACACACCTACTTAACATTCACCAAACACACGGATATTGGCAACAATCTTGCAGACATGTTCAGTGCACGTATCCCCCCTCCTTCTCCCCCACCAGTTTAAATATTTATCACAGCTGGATGTAACCCCCTATCATCTCACATGTCCAGGTGAGGGCCACCCTCAGCAGAGAAGAACACACAGCATCACTGTGACCTTGTGGTATCCCTGGATGTGTGCTACCGGCACTCCGAGAGGACATACAACCGCATATAACACTGATAATTTATCTTGGCCGTACTACAGGATATGTACCTGGACAGTGGCATACAGCAACAGTGGTCCCACACCACTAATGGGGCACCTCGACTGACCCTGGGAATTACCACATCATATGCATAATGGGCCTGGTCTGCTAAGCTATGGAATTATGCAGTATAGGATGCATATGCAGTGATATCGGGTACCTGCAGACACTTGTTCCCAGCCAGTGTGCCTTTGGGATGGGCTGATCCTGCCTTTTAAACCTGGCTGACCTTTCAAAGCAGTCACTACAGCCATTGCTGGGCCAACGCACAGAAAACTGGTGCCAGGATCATGGCCTAAGACTGATTGACATGTAATGTATGGTCATCCCCTTTTGGTGGAACTACGTACATACAACATATCACATGGACATACCTATGGATACACATTTGGAGGGTTCACAGTATGCACACTATTAACCTGCTACTTTGCATTACCTGTGTTTGTCGCAGCTGGTTGCATTACCACTGCTTCTGCTTGCTGCTGCTACTGTCAGTGCTGACAGCTTTGAGTGACAGAGTCACAGTGTATAATTCTTTTTTTTTTTTTTTTTGCTCTCTCTCTCTCTCTCTCACTTCTCGCTCTCCCTCTTTCTGCTTACAGACAATGCAATGAATGTATTGCATGTGGAGAGTGTTAGCACTGGATGCTTTTGTAGGTATCTGCATAGGTCCATGTGATGGCCTCTGCACCATTTGTAAGCCATCATTTGCTAATTGCATACAGCCAGTTGTGTACTGATTGCAGTTCTCACTGTGATTTCAGGTCAGTGCTATAAAAGGGTGTGTGGGATAGGCATTGCCCTTTCAGATTGTAAGGGCGGGGACCATGCTGGAATGCTGTGGACAGTGTTCTGTGAGTGTAAAGGTTAGTATCTCTCTCATGATTCAGGCTGTGTTGTATATTCACATTTCTCCATTCCTCTCTCATGTTCCCTGTAGCAAGTGTGTATGCACAATGACTCCTACAACTATATATAGATATATATTTATATATATATATATATATATATATATATATATATATATACATATATATATATATATATGTACATATACATACATTTATATATGTACTTTAACTGACCTTATTATCTACAAGCTACCAACTAGCATGGCTGTTTCTGTTCACACACTACTATTATGGAAATCCAGTAGTTTTGACAGTAATTTTAAATGACATGCTTTGTGTACTACACATCCTATATTCCCTTTACATTCATCCCTACTATTACATGTTATATTAATTTTAGCACAATGTTTTTGTATATGAGTCGTGGCTTAGTGGTAGGTCATACAGACTAGTGTTTCCAAGGTCCTGGGTTCGGGACCAGCGGGATTTTATTTTGCTTTTGAACAGAGTACAGGACCTGTCAATCAAAGTGACTAAGGCACTTTTAAGCAGTTGTAACCAGGTTAGCGCTGGTTTGCGTGGAGCTCACGCATGCGCACTGGCGGTTAGCTCCATGCACACAAGCGCACACCCTCTTACAACCGCTTAACGGTGCTTACTCTGGTGCACACCCGCGCTATTTTCTTTGAAAGAAAAGAAAATGGGGAGACAGGAAAGTGGTGAAAAAGGGGTCACAAAGAGGGTAAGACAGTAGGGAAACACGCTTGGGATGTGCAGGAGGGATGTAGGTAAGGCCCATAGCTGCCCATTTCTTCATCAGCAACAGCTGTGCATATGTATGTAATTTGGTGTGAGATTTGAAACCTTCCACCCCTGAGAGAGGTGTCAGGACAACAATAATACTTGTTGTACAGCCAATTGTAATTGATAGATTCCATGTCCAGCAGACATGTGTGCAGAATGGGCAGCTATGTATAGGGCGTAATTTTTTTGTGGGAACAGAGTGCCCTTTTTTTCAGGTGAGAGTGGTATGGTAGGTTGGGTAGGTAAACAGACATGGCAAACAAGACGCATACAGGGGCGGTGTATGACACGTGTGGGGGGGTTACACCATTGACGGGGATGGAGGTTTGGATATCCAGAGCCCATGAGCCCACAGATGGCAACAGTGGAACTGATATCCCCACCCATAGGCAGTTGCCACTGTTCCTTCACTGCCCAGGATGGGGCTGTGCTGGGGGCTGTGTAGGCCGGGCAACAGGCATGCCCGTTAGTTGCGCCATCCATGCCTCGAGCTGGCGTAGGGGCTCGAGAACAGAGTCCAGAATCTCCCTATGCACCACAGTCAGGACGCTACGGAGGGTGAGTGGTGGTTCTCCTCCGGCCACACTTGCAGAGGGGGGGCGAGCCCCATCCCCTGCAGCGCTTCCACCCGTAGGTGGCACAGGGCCACCGGAGGAGGGTCCGGACTCGGCACTAGTGCCAGGTGCACTCGCCAGCTGAGGTGGGAGAGGTGGGTCCGCTGGAACCCACCTTCCCTGTCATCCTATGTTTTGAATTATGTCATGACAGTTTGGGTTAGTGACATATAATACCATTCACAATTAGTTGTAACAGCATGCATTAGTATTCCCATTAACCAAACACCCAGATATTCACACCATTGAACAGCATGCATAACACATGCATAATTTGAACAGAAATACACAGTCCAACAACATGCAGGGTTAATTGATGGCAACAGGCCATCAGGTGTGGATGTATGAACAGGGCAGATGCATCAACGGACATGCAAATATATATGACCCAACAGGACAAACGTCCAGGGGTGTTAATTGTGATTGCACATACCATTTTCACGTGGAATGGGTTATATGTGGTTATAGGGTGGGGTAAAGAAAATAATATTAACACCTTCAAATAACAATACATATGCTGTACATTTCTAATAGCTACAGTTAAATACACACTACTGTTCTAACTACAGTTTCCTATATGATAACTATTTCAACTTGGTGATAGGACTGTTACTGCAACATCAATATACATTTTATTGTTCTTCATGCACATTCATATCTAGCTTTGTTCAGCTACATCATCCTGCTACATTTGCTTTATATAGCTGTAGACAAGTGTGGATGTTTGGTATATCAGACAATCATCCTATCTGCATATTGCAGACTGAGAGCAACATATCCAGATTTTGGGATACACATTCCAGATGCAGCAACACTTTGAACATATTTCACTGTTTGGTTTTGAATCTCCACATGCATTTCATTCTGTCTTGACTGCAGTATACTTTATTCGGGGGTTATTACTACTGTATTGCTGGATTCATGACACTTTCTCACACTCTCTCACTTGCTTTCATTTTACTATTCAGGATGGTACTTACTTCTAGACTTTATTGACATGTTTTACCTGTAGTTATTACAATCCTTTCCAGCAGTCTCACTTCTGTCATGTTTCAGTATTTCAACAGGGATATATTTCACACATGTGATTTCATCATCTTCTGCAGCTGTACTTTTCAGCCTGCTGCAGGTTGTGTACTATTTTCTTACAGGTAGGGCATTTTTATTTCAGAATATATGTCAGACAGTTTCATTTTTCGGTTTAACTTACAGGCTGAAACACACTTTTGTAATCAAGCAATACTTGCAGACACTTTCACACTGTTACTTGCACATTTTATTCCTTACTGGCTACATTGCACTCTTTTGCTGACTGTCATACTTTTATATTTCTTTACAGTTACTGGTAGTGGATTACTGACCTGCCTGGTGGCGCAACCGCACCAGCCTATCACCATAGGCTCTGCGGTTCTCAGAACGGACACCTGCAGCTGTAATATAAATGAAGTAATATTGGAATACACATCTCCATAATATCAGCAAGTTTAATTTCTTACATACATAATTAAATGTAACTTACTCAGTAGTAGGGCGTTAGGTGTTTGCCGGGCCTCCTGGATCCAAAGGTTCAGTTGGTCCTGCTTGTGTCTCTTCAGGTCCACATGGTGGTGATGGACCTCCTCACCAGTCCTTGGAATCTCTGTGGCACTGGTGAGATCATGAGCCAACCGGTCCCATGCCTCGGCCCTGTATGCTCCCCAGAGGACCTGGCCCTGCATGAGTTGGGCCTCATGATTATGGACTAGGAGCCAGACCATGTACCTGGACTCCTCAACACCCCACCTCTGTGCTCGAAAGCAACTACCCTCTCCTACTCCTGTCATTCTGCCTGCAGGTCAGTTCTACAATCGTTTATGCTGTGTATTCCCACCTATGGGGCTTATATAGTACGTTTTTCCCGCACATATCTGTGATTGGCCATTTTGGAATTGTATCAACTTCAGTAAACCTGCATTGTCATGCTCCAGTTTGTATTCATTCCTATATATTAGCTATTATTGCTTTTAAAGGTACTGCTGTCATGGCTTAGTGGTTCTGTACCTTGACTATGGTGTATAGTATCCGGGGTTCGTACCTGGCCACTGCTTTTTATTTTTCATGACTGTCTAGACATGCTGAGTGGTGTGTCTGTGTAAAGGCAGTTTTGATACGGCTTGCTCAACATTGCCCGTCGGTTAGCTTGTTTGCGCAGTGCGCAGCTCCGCGCAAACGGGGTACGCTGGTTTAAGCCTCATTTCGCTATCAGCACACATATTACGCTCAGCTCAGGTAGGGACACATAGATTTAGCATGTTAAACCACTGCTCATCTATGGGCAGATGCACTCACCCTGTTAAACTGTAGCTCAGGTATGGGCACATCTGGCATTTTTTATTCTTTTGTTACCTCACATTTCTTCAATATAAATGGGCTATTTCGTTACATTTTACATAAATTGTGGATTTATGTGTACATATTTGTCAGGGACTTGTTTCCTGCTTATTTTGCTAATAAAAAAAAAATTGGTGTGGTGGGGGCTCGAAACATGAATGCCTGCTCTTAAGATCTCTACCGCTACGCTATTGCTTCCTGGCTTATTTTGCATATTTAGTTCTTATATGCTTTCACACTGACTGCTAACTGTAGCTGCACTACGGGCATGCCTGCGCAAATGAGCGCACTCACGATTAAACATTTTTACAATTTAAAAAAAATATATAACATGTTTATTTATATGTTTTCTGTTCATAGTCTGTGGGGGCATGTGTTGTGTTCTGTTTATTCACATTTCCGTGGACTCTGTCATGGGTGTTTACTTTGGGAACTTTTCCTCTTCTGGGGGCGTGTCCGCTTACAGGGCTCGGCCTACGGACATGCCCCCTACTGTCTTACATGGACCGTGTTGGCCTTAAGTGTGATTCAGCATGCTCTCATGAATATGCAGAGCATGCTGACATCACTCCGTTTAACTGCAGCCTCCGTGTATGAGTTATAACTCTTACACGGAGGCTTCGTGAATCCTGCCCATAATGTCAATAGATGTTATGCAAGACAAGCCTAAATAGAAAACATGTGGAAAACAAGCACTCATAGTAAGAGAAACTGTTATACAGAACAGTAGAACAAAATAACAATAACTCGGGAACCAACACTCAACTGTTGCAGAATCTCTTTATTCAGTGTTTCATTTGCTGTTATTAATCATGTGATCTGATATAATTGTATATTAACACTGTTTCCTTACATGTATGAGTTTAATCTGATGAACCGCCATTTAACTGGTGAAAAAGTACTTACCAATTTTTGAATGTGCCTACTGGTAAACAAATGGTTTTCATCATTACGGTTTGTATTCATGACTTACTTTACATATGGTGCTAGATTTGACTATGTGCATTCCTTATTATAATGTGTCATACTGAATGCTTTCAGCCTTTGAATGCATGCACTTTCTTTTTATGTGTTTCACCTTGACAGAGCATGATACCCATGGGCACTCTCCTATCAGGTGCCATGAATGAGCACATGCTAGACCACAGCGTGATTATATGGATTCTGATGATGATGATTATGATAATAAGGAAGGCTCTGGATCTGCACATGCCATCATCCCTGTTGCACCCAAGAAAAAGATGTTAACCACCACAGGCAGAAGATTTTTAGTACCAGATCAGGGAGGTGATGACTGATGTCTTTTAGACACCGTTGAAGAACCTGGTGGGAAATTTCTTCCAGGACATGGAGTGGGCTATGCAAGAATTATTCAGGGAAATTTTGTGATGTTCAGCCCCATCAGAGCGGGCCTTCATGACAGTAGGTATTGGCAGTGTGATCCTCTTGTGTATCGCTGCCACCATGGTGTTTGTCATATAAATAATTGTACTGTATAGGCACATTTGTGCATGCATAGCATATTGCTGCCATACTTATGTGATACACATACAGCTTAGATGTCATGTGACATTTTGTATTATGTTGTACCTGGAGCATGATACACATTACCACATTAGACATGCAGTGATCATGCTGATATCGATGAAATGCTGCACTTGATGCATACATTACTCTATGTGGGCAGGTGTGGTACTACTTACATTTGTGTAAGTGTGCACTCCTATTCCTACAGTCCAGCATATTGTTGTTATACCCAATACACTGTTGGTCTATGTCATAGTTATGCCTTTTGTATTTAACATACTGCTACTGATGCAAGAGTTCCACTATATATATGTGTGGGACTGATGGCAACCCATAAAAAAAATTGTCTCCACAGTTCACATTACACAATGAGATGGATATGTTATATGGGTTGTCATGTCATGTCTGTTCATTAACAGGACATGTCCTTACAACTGGTACTTTCTATGACTCTGTTGTGTCATGTCATCACACCTGCATACTGGCTTTATGTGTGGCACATATTGGTAATGATAGTGTCATGGTATATCATCTCAGTGTGCATAATGCATAGATGACCAGTGTACCATTTATGTATATACTGTGTCATTGCTGGTTAATATAGCAACATTCCAGTATGCCTTCTTTAGCTTCTGTTACATTTCCACCTGAATTTCTTATTCACATACGTGCCCATGTTTCGGTAACTGGTGTACATATGCACTGATTCTGATCAGTACAAAAACCCCATTGTACCTTGGGACTGTAAGCATTCATTTAATCCATGTTGTGGTGCTATACTGTTACTCACAGGACTGTTCTTCACTCAGCCATACCTATGGTTAGTGATATATATATATATATAAATATATATATATATATATATATATATATATATATATATATATATATATATAGACACACACACACACACACATTACCAGCGTGTTTTGGTGTTTTTTGCCACATTTTGTTATATGTTGACATGACCATATATATGAGTATTTGATACTGACTCTTAACTTGTGTACCCATGCCTCTTGCTGTTTGATAATTGCACATTACTCTGCATGTGATTTGTCTGTCAGCAATGCAGTCTGCCATGTCACATAACATTTGTTATTTGCTTCAGTGTAGCTTGGGCGGACTCCAACACCACCCTATGTGGTGTATACATGCATTTGCAATGTGTCCACTTACATATTGTTGCCCTGCTTTATTCTTTGCCTACTTTGCTTTGATGGCATGTCTTCCTTGATATGGGCCCTTGTTGTCTACTTTCCTTTTCCCATTGTAGGTTTGGCATATACCTTGTACATTTGCATATTATACTTTAACCTTCCTTTGTATTATCACCCATTATTATATAGCTGTATTGTTAGAATGCCACTTTGTGCCAACCCTTTGGCCATTATACACATGGAGGGCATATGAACACAAATTGCTGGCTATTGCTTGCCTTACATTATTGCTCCTGTTATACTTGTGAGTTACATATTATATTGAGTAATTTATCATACTTCATATGCACAATCTGACACTCCTTATACAGCATTAATTGTGAATGCCGTAACATTTATTATTCTGCATCATCGGTGTGTGTATATGTGTATTGACATTGTTTTCTGATAGGTTCCTGTTAGGCCAATAAAGGTCACAGATATACGTCATCACCTCTTTGTTGCCTCTGACATGACTTATGTCTGTGACATATGCATTCCATTTCAGTTATGTTTGGGTTGTGTATACCTACCTTTGTAAGGAGCAGCCATTTTGTAGCTTTGACACAGTACAGCTGTTTGGCACTCTGTTTGGTGGTTTGCCTTTCACATGTATTGTCAGAGGTTGTATTCTCTCCTCCACTGGTCTTCTCCAGCATTTCATGTGCTGTATTTGCTCATCCATGCTGTTGCTTGGCTTACCATTGCACTGCTGACAGACTACTTTGAAATTGGAGTCCATAGCCAATGTGGACTGTGAGCCCTATTTCTTCCCTTACACCATGCAGCTGCCATCAGCCATATACACATTAATGTCTGACTGTCACACAGTTTGCAACATGACATAATATCATAGTTGTAGAGTGTACTGTACTACCTGTGTACCTTACCTTTCCTTAATGTTTATTTCTGGCCTTTGTCTATCATGTCTTGTGATATTTGTTATATGTGCATACCTGCTGTTTTGCCCATATAATTCTGTTTCCCTGTCTTTTCTTTTCCATTTATTATCCAAAAACAATAAAAAATTAGGCCTTTTCACTTAAAAAATTCCCATGCACTTCTGACTGTCCCTCAGATTTTCCTTTTCCAACAGACTTCTTGTGTATCCATCTTCTTGCCCCATACTCCACACCTGCTTTTCAATCTCCCTATTTCCTTGGGTATGTGCATTACTAGTGCTTTCCACGCCAATTGTTAGGACTGTTAGCCCTTCACCTTTATAAGTCTTTTTTATTAGAAATTGTATGGTTTCCATCAGATTCCATATTTTCTGATGAATGTATTTTATTAGTACATGGCTTATCCATACCTGTTTGTGGACCTAATGTTTGTATTGCTCTAGACATGTATTCCTTTAAATGTCCTGCAGATTGCATTAGGCTTGGATAATTACCATATCTTTTGTACTGCACATCATGGCTTATGAAAGACTTTTCATGGATTATGGATTGGCTGTGGCTGCTTGACAGTGCACCAGTCCTGCTGGGCAGTTATGTTTTGTGCTGAGATATTCAAAGTTTGTTGAGGGATATTTGCATATTATAGGCTTATCCACAACTTTTGAGCAGATATTAGTGAAATCTGTCAGATTTGGTGAATGTTTCAGATTCTGGCTCCTTTAATTAATTTTAGCATTCACCAGTGACTGTTCTCATTCTCTGAAAAAAAAAAAACATCATCCAACTTGTACAGCTATCATTTGCACTTATGTAACTTTGAACAGGTGTTACATGACCATTAGCATGAAACCAGAAACTAGAAATAGACATAAACATTTGTAATAAAGAAGGAGCATTATTAAAAAGTATGCAGTATTAGCAGCCAGTCAGAAATATGTATTTGCATAAAACCATGAACTTCGTACAAAGTACTTCTGGAAACACTTGAATATTATGAACCATGCAGAAAATGAAATCAGAATCATACATTGCATATGATGATAAACTTTGTAACAAGGTGTTTGAATATCTACAGCCAGTCAAAATAATATGAATCCTAAGTGCATATTTTCAAAAAACTAAGAAATTTATCAAAAAGGTATATACATATTACCCAAGCAATAAATATTTAGCAAAAAGTAAAAATAAAGGTTTGTCTACACTAATAAGCTAAGGCATACGTAACAGGAACTAGAATAAAAAAGTAACAAAAACAACCAAAAAAAAGAATAGAATGAAAGCAAATTGTAAAGCCTATAATGCCATTTTGTACACATCCAGGTAACATCCATAGCTGCCTGTGGCATTCAGACTTTTTTTGGGTCTGGCTTCTTTAACTAAGTGACATAACAGCTAATTATATGCAGTATTAGAAAAAGCCAAGAAGTTATTAACAAAATTACACTATGATTGTTAATCTACGAAGTCCTGCAGCAGATAATTTAATTAATGCTTGCCAGTTATTATTCATATTTTCATATTTATGTTCATATTTTCATAACTGAGTGACTTACATGCTATTGATGGGTATGGTGTGAAAGGCCATGGTGGGAGGCAGGAAACTTTGTTGTCAATGCTCATTTATATCATTTTATACTGGAGGTATTTCTAGTTGTTCATAGTAATTATAAAAATAAGCAACATTTCCAAATTTACTTAATACTTCAACAATCAAGGGAATTACAAACTATTACATGTCATTCGGTGAAACCTGAGATGCTAGATGTTGATATTGGCATTGTAAGTTTCATATCTTGAGAGATATTTTCTGTTGCTAATTATACAATTTAATATGTTTTCATATTGTAAATATCTTAATAAATATTTACTGAAACAGGAATTTGTGCTGTTGTGAAAATGTATGTCTGTTTCACAGAAGTGTTCTATAAATATGTCTAGGTTGTACAGTTTTGAAGAAATGTCAATTTGTAAAAGTTTAGCAAAAATATAATTTTGTGTTTGTGTGCATTACATTATGCTATAGTATTAATAGAAAGAATATGAATGCACTGACTATTACCACTATAAAGGCTACTACTTACTGATAACATTGTTTCTACAGTTTTAATAGCTTTTAATGTTCACAGATTTTTTTTTTATTTACATTTGTTTATCTTATGTTTTGCAAGTTATTTTTACCTATACTGTTCTGGAATTAAGGGTGTGTGTAGGCTGCTAAAGGTGTGACATTCCATGTCACATAGGTGTTAATCAGTTAACCAGTATAAGCGCTTTAGTCTCATTTAAGAGCATAGACTTTGTCAGACTGGTTTGTTAAAATTATAACTGAACTAAATGGTATACACTGTGTTCACATGATGAAATTTGCTATTAAAACATACTGTGTCAAAATTTGCCAGCCATTGTTAAACCTATTAAAATCAATATAAAAATACAGCACGGTTAATGTTTTATTGGTTTTCTTTTAAGAATGATTAAAATTTAGAAGTTGATTAATTCCAGGTATAACGTGTAGACTGAGTATACCTTACCAGTTATAATGTCAATAGTCATGTGTATTACTAATGTCCCCGCTGGGATTCCAAAAAGTCAAAACATTTAATGGTCCTTCCACAGAATAGGAAGTACAGTTTTGTGCAATGCTGTTTGGACATTTTAGGGATAGAATTGCAGAGATTCCTGCAATGGCAGAAGATGTGCACATAACTCTCTTTCCACAGCTAGTGATTTTTCCCTGATATTGTCTGCTATTCAGGCCATGGCCTAGGCCTGGAGCTTCATAAGCTTCACCCTTTTTATGGATCTCAACAATCAAATAAACTGCTCAGACCAATGCTGATACACTTGTCAAAATCTGGATCTCTTTTTCTCCAATTCATTTAATAGATATCAGTGGTGCAACAGTTAACACATTCGTTTTTAGTGCTAGAGAACCCGACGTTTGTGGGTTCTAGTGTCAGTCCAGGTCATAAGATTACTGACCCATTAGTTGAGTATTACGTGACCTTCTGAGTGTGTTGTGTCTTGAATAAGATGTTAAACTGAGGTTGCATTAGCTTGAGCTGGTATTAGCTCAGATGGCTGTAAAATATCCCATGGCACCTGAAGAAAAAGCTAAGGGGAAATTCCCTGATGCCTTGGCCAAATTTATTCTAGGTGTAGAAATACCACCTCAGGTCTCCCGTGAAAAGAGAACACAAGCCTAGTGAGACTAACCCAGTCAACAATGAATAAATGAGATAAATAAATTTGCTTAAAAAACTATCTACTGGGCAACAATAACAGGGAAGCTGTAATATCACCTGACTCCCTGAACCAATATATTACATCTTTTAAATAGCTGTGTCTCAACCCATAACTCAAGTTGTTTTCCTTTGTTACTGAACTTAGATCTACCTCAAAATTACAGCATACATTCATGCTGCTTAACCTAAAAATAACATTGTCTTACATTTATTGCCTAGTCCATGGCTCTAAAGTAAATTTCATAATTTTTCACTGGCTTTTTTTTTTTTTTCAAAGAGGTAAGTACCATGTCTTGTCTTGTATCCCTCCCTTTGTGTAAGTCTATGTGACTCAGTCTCATTTTGCAGGGGTAACCTATGAAGGAAGCACTTTCAGGTTCAATTTGTTTTGAGCCTCATGCCAGAGTAATGCCAAAGAAATGTTTTCATTAATTTGTAGCTATAGCTGTCTGTAGTCTGATGGCAGACCTGTGTTTGCATTTTATGTTACATAATTTGCTAATTTTATTAATATCGGGTTGCAATGAAATGGGACTGCGATCTCAGCTAGTTTATGAGTTTTTAAACTGGTTTCTTCTTACTTCTGAATACTTACTCTGTGTTTCAGTGATATTTAATAATTCCTTGCTTAGTTCTGCTAAGTTAGTGTGTTAAACTGGTTTCTGCTTACTTCTGAACTCTTTGGCTGGCTCCATTTGATTTAGGTGGAGAACAACTATTTTTGTCCTTATCTGATCTGCCTGAGGATTAGTCTTTCACACTACTGCCTTAAAAGACTCACATATTTGCAAGATTGTGCTCAATAGGTATAGAGCTTCTTTCATTTTTGCCTGGTTTGAAACACTTCTAACACCATCTGGCATACAAAGCTGATTTAGGTATATTTTTGCACTTGCTATAACTGTTTCAGTGATATTTAATAATTCTGTGCTTAGTTTTGCTAAGTTTGTGTGTTAAACTGGTTTCAGCTTACTTCTGAACATTCTGCGTTTCAGTGATATTTTATAATTCTGTGCTTAGTTTTGATAAGTTTGTGCGTTAAACTGGTTTCTGCTTACTTCTGAACACTTATTCTGGCTGACTCAATTTGATTTTCCCTCCCAACTGCCCTGTTGTTGTGTTCTTATAACTTGGTGGCTTTTGGTTTGTCCGCCTCTTATTATAAATTTGTTACTGGATACTCTTCTCAGTCCCATAGCATGATCTCTTTCTACTGAGTACAGTGAAACTATTTGGGAAGGCTCACCCCCTTAGCTCTTAACCTTGAATTATCTTCTGTTTCCTCACTTTCTACTTGACAACAAAATACACTATTCAGGTGCCTTTACTATATCTTATTGTATTTATATGGTACCTTTTCCTACTTTAATGCTTTAATTTGTATTTTGCTGCTGTTCTTAAGTGTTCAATTGCATTTATACCACCTCTTTTATTACTGTTTGTTAGTAGCCTGATTAAATTGAGAATGTTGTTATACAGAATTGCTGCTTTATACTGTTTTTTTTTTTTTTTTTTGCTGTTGTGACTATGATTTTAAACACTTTAAATTTTAAATAGCTCTTCACTTAGCATAGGCTAGATTCGGTCTTATGGAATCTGGACTGCCATGTATCACATGAGCACTAAAACCAGCTCTTCACTGAGGTACTGAAAGATCTAAGGCATCTGTTACTTTCAACGAACTATCTAAGTGCCTGTTTCTGCTCTTATATTGCACTTTTAATTAGTATTTATTTTTATTTATTTGACATTTGTCTGCTGGGGTGGTCTGATTGGGTCTACAGAACCCATTTTCAGCAGAGGCCTGGGGAGAAAAGCTCCACATACAGTACAATACAAATACAGTATAATCCAATACAATAAAGATTACATTAGAAATACTATACAAAAATAAGTTGAAAGGACAAACTGCTACAAGATGTTGTAACATATTACTACACATCTAAACAGTTCTATACAGTTAAAACATTACAGACAATAATAGTCACTCTCATCATACATGATGTAGAAATAGCAGCCAGAAAGTTAGTGATGCAGACATATAGTGAGAGAGAGTCAAGAAGGATACAAGCAATAAAGACTGAGCAACAGCTTAAGGATATGGTATAGAAGCAACGAAGGAGTTAGAAGAGCTTTAGGATCTTGCAGTCTGTCAAGGATTGAAATGTGAAAGAAGAGGAAGACCTGAGCATTAGGCAGGCTTTATGCAGAAGTAGAGCCATGTATTTTTGAGATGATTTTTTTAAAGAGGCTTTCAAATGGGTTAGACCAGGAATAAACCTGGTAGCTACAGGTAGTGAATTCCAATGTATAGAGACAGAGTAAGAATATAGAGAGTGACCAGGTTTTCTTGTGGGTTTTGAGATAGCTAAAAGATTTCTGTCTTCTGATAGTAGGGATCGATTTGGTGTGTAAGGTGCGACTAGATTGGCTAGTGCAGGGCAGGCAGTAGGCTTGAAAATAAGGTTGTGCAATGTGGATAGCTGAATAAAGACAAGTTGTTTGGGTAGTTCAAGCCAGTTTAGTTCTAGGAGTGGTTTACAGTGGTGTGTGTGTGTGATATTTAGAGTTTGTGGCAAACTTTACAACTTTGTTGTAGCTCTGTTACAACTTGCTTAGGGTAGAATTTTGTAAGTTAGTTAAGATAGGTGCAACATACAGAAGAGAGGGAAGTAAAAATGTTTATGCAAGGGTAGTTTTGGTTGCTGCAGTAAAAAAAAATATTTGTTTCTATATAAGAGTCCCAGTTTTTGATGAGTTTTCTTTACATGTTGCTGTATATGGGGTCAAATGAAAGTTTATTGTCAATGATAACACCTAGAAGTTAGGTTTTCTGCAGTATTGATATGGCAGTGTTTTGTCAGATACAAGGATGTTGAAATGATCAGTGACAAGGGAGGTGGTTTTGGATTAAAGAGTACTAGTTTTGTCTTCTTTGGATTAAGAAAGAGTTGGACATTTCTTAGCCAGGATTCAACTGCTGTAAAGGACTGTTGAGTTTTTGAGTGTAGTTCTGGTAGTGATTGAGCAATGCAGATTATGGTGGAATCATCAGCATATTGAATGAGGGTCCCAGGGTGAGAGGAGTGTGAAGGTTATTTGTGAAAATGTTGAAGAGTAGGTGTCCTACGATGGAGATTTGGGGGACTCCAGTAAGGTTGTGGAGAAAGAGTGAGAGTTTGTCAGACCATTTCACTGCTTGTTTATGATCCTTGAAACCATTTTACTGTGTTATGTGAGAAGCCTAAGTTAGACAGTGTGTTCAAAAGTAAGGGGTGAGACACTGTGTCAAAGGCCTTGGAGAGATCAAGGAATACTGAGGCTGTATAGCATCCTGCATCTCTATCCTTGTTCACGGTGTCTGTAAAAGATAATAGGGCTGGAGCTATACTGTGGTAGGTCAGAAGCCATGTTGGGTTTTGGATAAAATATTGTTTTACAATAGGTATTGCATTACCTGCTGATGGATACGTCTCTCGAGAATTTTGGATATGGGTGACAAGATGGATATAGGACGGAAATTGGATGGATCAAAAGAGTTGCCTCCTTTGTGGATGGGGATGATGTGATATTATTTCCATATGGTAGGTACTTCTGATTCAGATAAAGACCTCTTTATAAGGATACTGATTGGGTAGGCGACTAAGATAGCAGCCAGTTTGAGGTAGTATGGGGGGAGCTTGTCAGCTGAAGTAGAGCAAGGTTTTAGTTTTTGTAGCAGTTTCTTAATGGTGTAAGTGGGTATGGGCTGAAATGAGAATAGTTTCTATGACATTTTGTTGAGTATGGGGGTTAGTAATGACAGGGTTATTAGTAGTTGATGGCCTGGGGTCGGCGTCTGAATAGGTTGAAGGGTGGGGGGGGTCCATCATTAGGGGTGTTAGTTAGTAGGTCTGAAACTGATTTTATGAAGTGCTTGCATTTGCATTCTAATGTCTTTTGAATTTTTGTAACTGTTTTTGGCCACATTTTTCTGCATACCATTCTAGTTCAGCTATAGCATAACCCATTTCCAGGCTTGCTGTTTCTGGGTCTGTTTTGTAACCTCTGAGCATCAAATTCAGGCCATCTTTATGGAGAAGGCCTTTCTGCACCCCTGTGGGAGAACAGTGCTGCCTGGGTCCCATCTAATCGAGGGTGATTGGACTAGAGTTCAGAGAGTGCATCCTTGTTTGCTTCTTTGAGTTAAAAGGGCTATTCTTGCCACATGTCTGTGCTTCTTGTGTGTAGCGCACCATTGTGCACAACCGCATAGTGGTAGTTACCATTGGTTGTTATAGTAGAAAATGTTTTGCTTGTTAAATTTTCTCTTAGCACTTTGCTTGTGGTCCTCCAGAGGTCTTTCAAGACTCAGCTTTACTGTCAGGTAGAGCACTAAGCCTAAGCTTAGAGGTTCCAACACACCTCTCACCCACTTGCCATTCCTAAGTGTGTCCTCTTTTTCTGACCATATAAATTTACCCAACACTATGGATGTGCAATTGCCCACAGTTTATCTACCCAGCTTGGTCGACATGGGCATCCTGAGACAGTGTAGAGTAACTGCCTCATGTTCACTGATAACCCTCTGATCCTAGACCCCACAAACTGAACATGTCAGTGATGCACCTATATTAAGAACCTTGAATCCATGCTCTCTCACATATACACACCAGTCAGTACATATGACAATGAGCGGGTCATCAGCATGCACAACTCACCTCCTACTCACCCAAACCCACATCCCACATACCTACATATGTGAAGGTTGTTAGATTTTATTAATATAAATCTGAAATTAATTATGTTGTAAATATGCTGAAAGAAAAGGCTTGCTTAAATGCAGAAACAAAGTTTAAGTAAAATGTGATCAGCAGTCATACTAAATGACCATGGCTTGGAAAAGGAATCTGTTGAATGGACATTATTCCCTTACAGACTCAAGGCATGATATATGCAATAACAAAAATGCAAAATCTGCTTTTAAAGAACAATGACATGTTATTCTGCATGGAAAAACAGGATGGCACAAGAACAGATGTTTTACAAAGATCCAAATAAAATACAGGATGTTCACACTGTCAGAAAAGCTGATCTCTGACAATGTGTTTTCTCAAAATATGTTTTTCTTCATAAAAAACAGGATATGCTTATCAGC
Source organism: Protopterus annectens (assembly GCF_019279795.1). Classification (NCBI taxonomy): domain Eukaryota; kingdom Metazoa; phylum Chordata; order Ceratodontiformes; family Protopteridae; genus Protopterus; species Protopterus annectens. Next base: position 1,092,176,375 of record NC_056729.1, on the reverse strand, counting down.
ATTGACATAAGAACACATGTTTCTATACACAGATTCAAATAGAATACAGGACAATGTGTTTTCTCAAAAATATGTTTTTCTTCATAAAAAACAGGATATGCTTATCAGCATTGACATAAGAACATGTGTTTTATACAAAGATCCAAATAGAATACAGGACAATGTGTTTCCTCAAAAATATGTTTTCTACATGGACATCAGGACACTGTTACAGGATATTCACACTGTCAGAAAAGCTGGTCTCTTACAAGACATTGTTAAACAAGGAAGTTTAGTATTGTTTCTACAGGATAAGCAATTCTCCAAAATATGTTTAAAAGAGTATATAAAGAGCTGTATAAATCCAGTTGTTTAGGGATATGGTAGGAACACATTTGGTGTTCTGAGGTAAATGTTATATCTCTCACATCATCTGTACTATATGAGAAGTAAAGTTGGAACAGTACTTTTAAGCTGCAACGTGGTTTCGTTTGATTTATTATAAAAAGTTATTTGTTACTGCTCTTTAAAGTTGATGCTGCAAAGTATATTCTCTCATCAGTGTATATTCTGCAAGTTTCTGTATGCAACAGACTGTGAATGCAAATATAATCAGACTTTGAATTTTAGCAGAATCTAGCCAGCAAGACTGAGTGTCATAAGAGCACTGCAAATCCATCACACCAAGCAGAAGTAAATAGCTCCATATAATATTTTTTCAATGGCGAGGCAGCTGAGTGACTAGCACCATATAATTTTTTCAATGGCAAGCTAGTCTGCATTTGAACCTACAATCTGCATTCAAACACAGAAGGAGTGATGGTAAGCCCTGCAGAGGGTCACTTCAGTTAAATTGCAGTAACTAACATTTGTACGTATGTGTCAATCTTAAACAGAAGTATTCCAGTTTATGCAGCTTTCAGTAGTAAAGTTTTTTTAGACGTCTACAATCCGGAGTGAGACTAGTTCAAGAAATTCGCAGTGCCATAATTTCACTAAAGAAAAGGGGGATATCCACTAGCCCATCAGTCCACTGCCTGTTGTGCTTTCCCAGCTTCTCAAGTGACTTTGAAAAATTTCCAGCCATCTGCAACAACAGCCTGATCACCTGTTTTCTTGCTCACTGGTAAGACTTTTTTCTACGTCACATTTTTTAGTATGGTTGCTATTCGACAGTTTTGGATATTAAACAGTCTTGGATATTAGATTAGACAGTATGGATATTTTCATGCATAATTTAAGCAAATGTAAAAAAATGCTATGTTGGTATACACAGCACATTAGTAAATGTAAACCCTTATTAGGGCAGGTTGATAGTAAGGCATTATGCAAATGTATTACAATATTTGACTGGTATCTCAAAGAAAATCATGTGAAATATGACAAATGTTTATTGTGTGATTCAACAAAAACTGCATTTTGTGTATTATGTCATAAAATAATATTGCATCATATTGCGAAAAAAATAGACTGTAAAGACAGATCTGAAGAATTAACTAAGGGTAAAGTGTTTCCATTACATTCTGATGTTGAACAGTTATGTCCTGTCACCACATGTGAGTCAGATCATTTACTGATAGAACCCCTAGTACATTTTGTTACAAAGAAATGTAATAAACTTCTAAAAGACAGACACAATGAGTTCAGGAAACTTAGACAAGTTATACACACATCTTTTCAAAAGGGCATAGGAGTTTCAAATTCAGCAGAACAGCTTACTAAAAAATGTCAGAAAGACCATACAATATTACAGGAAACTATTCAACTGCAGTTGCAGGATAAAGAAAATAAATTAGCTGAACTGACAGAGACTGGAAATTTCCTGCATACACAGCTAATCTGTGCAAGAGAAATATATTTTATAATATGTTTATGTTTTGAAAATGGTTAAACATACATGGTAGGATAGTAGGATCTGATGTCTGGACAAATCATTCTTAAATGTTTTACTTTCATTCAGTTAAAGCAAGACATCTATCAGTACTACAGTAAAGTAAAGCATATGAATGCCATTCATTAGCATAGTCAAAAGGTAAACAAAACTGTTCTAGTGTATTATAATATATAAATTAAATAAAAATAGATGAGTAAAAATTTAAAGTCACAGGACTGACATGCTTGTATAAAGATATACAGATACAAGACAGACATGCATGTGTGTTCTTTTCATCTAGAGTACATCTGTTACAATAAGGCAGACAACAGCAAATATAAATAATATAAATATAAATGTGTTGGTTAAACTAATATCTATTTTGTTTTTTACAATTTTTATATAATTGTATATATAGTAACACCAACCAGTTAAAGTTCTGAATTTTAAAAATAAAATCACAGATGGTATTATTCAAACAGTTTTTGTAAAATTAATGGCAGGACAGTTAAATAGTTAAATAAAAAAATAAAAAAAATACTGAAATCCATGTAAGGTAATTGTAAAATGATGTATATTTATGTTGTATAAATGCATAGTTATGCAAATCACAATCACATTAAAGGAAAAATGCTAAAAGAATTAACTATAGTTTATAGAGTATGAAATGTGAGCTCAGACCTTCCTAGACTGAATGAATAGTTACAGGAAATGCTGGAAAGATAAGATAAACAACAAGACTGATTGCCAGGCAAGTAGCTTGAGTTTTTCTAAAGCATCATTGTTATTAAAACATACTTGTTAAAATGTTTACAGGCAACACTATTTAGTAATTGTCATAAAATGCCACAATTGTGCATAGATGTCACTTATAATCTGTTTGCAAGTAAATGTTAAAAGGACAAAAAAAAAAAAAAAAAAAAAACTCAGTTGCATCAAGTACAGCCAGCAAATGGGCTATAGTATATATATACAGTTCAAAACAATTGTGCAGGAGGGTGTAAATATCTACTAGAGGTAATATACAGTGAAAGCTTTATTTAGTAACCTAATAAAATAAATGTATAACCATAGTGTTACATTCTATTTTCACAGCATAGGGCAGGTAAACAGTGCTGAAGTACTACAGGGGGAGGGGTACTTTCTCAGTTTTAAACACTTTAAATTTTAAATACCTCTTCACTTAGCATAGACTAGATTCGGTCTTATGGAATCTGGACTGCCATGTATCACATGAGCACTAAAACCAGCTCTTCACTGAGGTACTGAAAGATCTAAGGCATCTGTTGCTTTCAACGAACTATATAAGTGCCTGTTTCTGCTCTTATATTGAACTTTTAATTAGTATTTATTTATTTTTATTTATTTGACATTTGTCTACTGGGGTGGTCTGATTGGGTCTACAGAACCCATTTTCAGCAGAGGCCTGGGGAGAAAAGCTCCACATACAGTACAATACAAATACAGTATAATCCAATACAATAAAGATTACATTAGAAATACTATACAAAAATAAGTTGAAAGGACAAACTGCTACAAGATGTTGTAACATATTACTACACATCTAAACAGTTCTATACAGTTAAAACATTACAGACAATAATAGTCACTCTCATCATACATGATGCAGAAATAGCAACCAGAAAGTTAGTGATGCAGACATATAGTGAGAGAGAGTCAAGAAGGATACAAGCAATAAAGACTGAGCAACAGCTTAAGGATATGGTATAGAAGCAACGAAGGAGTTAGAAGAGCTTTAGGATCTTGCAGTCTGTCAAGGATTGAAATGTGAGAGAAGAGGAAGACCTGAGCATTAGGCAGGCTTTATGCAGAAGTAGAGCCATGTATTTTTGAGATGATTTTTTTAAAGAGGCTTTCAAATGGGTTAGACCAGGAATAAACCTGGTAGCTACAGGTAGTGAATTCCAATGTATAGAGACAGAGTAAGAATATAGAGAGTGACCAGGTTTTCTTGTAGGTTTTGAGATAGCTAAAAGATTTCTGTCTTCTGCTAGTAGGGATCGATTTGGTGTGTAAGGTGCGACTAGATTGGCTAGTGCAGGGCAGGCAGTAGGCTTGAAAATAAGGTTGTGCAATGTGGATAGCTGAATAAAGACAAGTTGTTTGGGTAGTTCAAGCCAGTTTAGTTCTAGGAGTGGTTTACAGTGGTGTGTGTGTGTGATATTTAGAGTTTGTGGCAAACTTTACAACTTTGTTGTAGCTCTGTTACAACTTGCTTAGGGTAGAATTTTGTAAGTTAGTTAAGATAGGTGCAACATACAGAAGAGAGGGAAGTAAAAATGTTTATGCAAGGGTAGTTTTGGTTGCTGCAGTAAAAAAAAAATATTTGTTTCTATATAAGAGTCCCAGTTTTTGATGAGTTTTCTTTACATGTTGCTGTATATGGGGTCAAATGAAAGTTTATTGTCAATGATAATACCTAGAAGTTAGGTTTTCTGCAGTATTGATATGGCAGTGTTTTGTCAGATACAAGGATGTTGAAATGATCAGTGACAAGGGAGGTGGTTTTGGATTAAAGAGTACTAGTTTTGTCTTCTTTGGATTAAGAAAGAGTTGGACATTTCTTAGCCAGGATTCAACTGCTGTAAAGGACTGTTGAGTTTTTGAGTGTAGTTCTGGTAGTGATTGAGCAGTGCAGATTATGGTGGAATCATCAGCATATTGAATGAGGGTCCCAGGGTGAGAGGAGTGTGAAGGTTATTTGTGAAAATGTTGAAGAGTAGGTGTCCTACGATGGAGATTTGGGGGACTCCAGTAAGGTTGTGGAGAAAGAGTGAGAGTTTGTCAGACCATTTCACTGCTTGTTTATGATCCTTGAAACCATTTTACTGTGTTATGTGAGAAGCCTAAGTTAGACAGTGTGTTCAAAAGTAAGGGGTGAGACACTGTGTCAAAGGCCTTGGAGAGATCAAGGAATACTGAGGCTGTATAGCATCCTGCATCTCTATCCTTGTTCACGGTGTCTGTAAAAGATAATAGGGCTGGAGCTATACTGTGGCTAGGTCAGAAGCCATGTTGGGTTTTGGATAAAATATTGTTTTACAATAGGTATTGCATTACCTGCTGATGGATACGTCTCTCGAGAATTTTGGATATGGGTGACAAGATGGATATAGGACGGAAATTGGATGGATCAAAAGAGTTGCCTCCTTTGTGGATGGGGATGAAGTGATATTATTTCCATATGGTAGGTACTTCTGATTCAGATAAAGACCTATTTATAAGGATACTGATTGGGTAGGCGACTAAGATAGCAGCCAGTTTGAGGTAGTATGGGGGGAGCTTGTCAGCTGAAGTAGAGCAAGGTTTTAGTTTTTGTAGCAGTTTCTTAATGGTGTAAGTGGGTATGGGCTGAAATGAGAATAGTTTCTATGACATTTTGTTGAGTATGGGGGTTAGTAATGACAGGGTTATTAGTAGTTGATGGCCTGGGGTCGGTGTCTGAATAGGTTGAAGGGTGGGGGGGGGTCCATCATTAGGGGTGTTAGTTAGTTAGGTCTGAAACTGATTTTATGAAGTGCTTGCATTTGCATTCTAATGTCTTTTGAATTTTTGTAACTGTTTTTGGCCACATTTTTCTGCATACCATTCTAGTTCAGCTATAGCATAACCCATTTCCAGGCTTGCTGTTTCTGGGTTTGTTTTGTAACCTCTGAGCATCAAATTCAGGCCATCTTTATGGAGAAGGCCTTTCTGCACCCTTGTGGGAGAACAGTGCTGCCTGGGTCCCATCTAATCGAGGGTGATTGGACTAGAGTTCAGAGAGTGCATCCTTGTTTGCTTCTTTGAGTTAAAAGGGCTATTCTTGCCACATGTCTGTGCTTCTTGTGTGTAGCGCACCATTGTGCACAACTGCATAGTGGTAGTTACCATTGGTTGTTATAGTAGAAAATGTTTTGCTTGTTAAATTTTCTCTTAGCACTTTGCTTGTGGTCCTCCAGAGGTCTTTCAAGACTCAGCTTTACTGTCAGGTAGAGCACTAAGCCTAAGCTTAGAGGTTCCAACACACCTCTCACCCACTTGCCATTCCTAAGTGTGACCTCTTTTTCTGACCATATAAATTTACCCAACACTATGGATGTGCAATTGCCCACAGTTTATCTACCCAGCTTGGTCGACATGGGCATCCTGAGACAGTGTAGAGTAACTGCCTCATGTTCACTGATAACCCTCTGATCCTAGACCCCACAAACTGAACATGTCAGTGATGCACCTATATTAAGAACCTTGAATCCATGCTCTCTCACATATACACACCAGTCAGTACATATGACAATGAGCGGGTCATCAGCATGCACAACTCACCTCCTACTCACCCAAACCCACATCCCACATACCTACATATGTGAAGGTCCTCACCCGAAACATACCTAAAACCAGAGACCTGCCAAACACAAGCATGCTACACATAATACTTCCTCTGCAAAATACAATACACTTAATAGCTCACATACCAGGGTACTCACCTGTCAAGCCCTTATGGTAAAAGACAAAACCAAACATATTAGTCATAGGTGATTCCATCGTGAGACACCCAGGTGTTCCTCTCACCAGGCTGGATAAGGAAAAGTTCATGGTCATCTGTCTGTCAGGTGCCAGGATCCACCACATCACACATACATTCAAGCCACTCAACAACAGGTACTGTTATAACTCTGTCATAGTCCATGTTGATGTGAACAACTTGAGATGTACCTCTCTGGACTATATGAAGAGAGACATGATTGAGCTCTTGAACTATGTGTCTCAGCTGGTATGTCTCTAGCCTTAAGCAGCATTTTACCCTCACCTAGGATGATGCCAGAATATAATAGAAAATGATTGACTTCAATAATTGGCTTACTTTCTGGTGTCATTCCAAGGGATAAAGTATTTGTCAGCCTGGGATAACATGATCGGCAGACCTCGATGCTCTGCCAGAGATGGTCTTCATCTGTCACCTCTGGGATTTTGGCTACTGGCCAAGCCCTTCACCACCCCCATATTGGCTTTTTTTAGGCAGTGTCTCAAGGGCAAAATTCCTGACCTAAGAACTCCATCTAAAAATAACCTCAAAGTTTTGCTGTTAAATGCTAGGCGTCTAAACACAAAACTGCATTCACTGGAAGCAGTCCTCACCTTGGAAGACAATGACATTTGTGCAGTCACGGAGACCTGTTTCAAGGCTGTGGAGAGCACCCCAGCCATATCAGGTTTCACTGCCTTCCACATGTTCAGACCACAAACTGATGGCGTGAAAACTAAAGCAGGCAGTGTATCAATTTTCATTAAAGATAAATACACCTCCATATTTTCTACACAGCATGATTTCCTGGAGATACTTCAGGTGAAATTAACTGTTGGTAGGGCACCTATTCAACTCATTGCCATCTACAGGACCCCCTCCATGAATCAGGACACCCACTCTTCCTATTTGGATCTACTTTAGTCTATCAAGATACATCTGAACGCCATGGTTTTGGGTGACTTTATTTATCCATCCATTGAATGGGGAAATTACTCATGCAGAAACTCACTTACCCAAAGGTTCCTCCACTAACTCCAGTGCCCTAGACCAGCTAAATGACATCCCCACAAGTGAAGCCAACATCTTGGATCTGGTGCTTACCAACATGGGGAACCACTGTAGCATCTCCACTGTGAGGTCTTCCCTGGTGAGATCTGACCATAAATCAGTCTCATTTGAAGTTACTATCACACCTGACCTCCTCCCCCATAGCACAAACTAAATTAAAAAACTTCTCCAAAGCAGATTATAACCTCTTATAGGGTGGTATCATTAGCGTCACAGCAACTCCTTCCTCAGATGGAACCGACAACTATGCTGAGTTCTACACAAATACTTTATCCCAACCCCTGAACAACTGCATTGACTCGTCTGTACCTGATAGGACCAAAACAAGCTCCTCAAGGAAAAGCAAACCTTTCTGGTGGACAACTGCCATTAACAGGCTTTTTAATACGAGGAAGTAATCATTATTTAAGATTAAGAGGGAGTGAGCCCCAAGCTGGAAACACTCCCTCCTTAGATTAAACATGCAAATAGACTCCTTGTGAAGCCCCCCAAAGCTAACTACGAATCCAAATTAGCTTCCTCAACTAAGGACGACCATATGGCATTCTTTAGTTACATCTGTAACCTAAAAGGAAATGCTCAGAGTTGTGCCAAACTAGTAGTTAATGATACCACATATACCAAGCCTGTGGACATTGCTAACCTGTTAGCCAACAGGTACTGTGAAAACTTCACTCCCTTTTCCCTACCACACTTACCCCAAGACATCCCTACCAACTGTCCTTTACCCCATATCTCTAAAGAGCAGGTCATGAATTCCCTCTCTAAGGTCAAAAACACAGCATCCGTGGGACCTGATAACATCCCAGGCTGTGTCCTACATGGGCTCAAACAAGAATTAGCAATACCATTGGGTACTCTTTTCAATCATAGTCCAAGCACTGGCTTTATCTCAGCTGAATGGAAAAAGGCCACCGTTATCCCCTTGTACAAAGGTGGTGCTTCCACTGTCTCTGGGAAAAATAGACCTCTTAGCCTGACTAGCCTTCTCTGCACCACCATGGAGAAAATCATCATGGGCCTTATCAACAAAGACATTGATAACCTCCAAACACTTGACCCTACTCAATTTGGATTTGTCAAAGGGAGATTATGCCTGTTAAACCTGGTGGACTTCTTTGAGACAGTCACCAAGGCCCTTGATGAGGGGAAATCTGTGCATACAGCCTACCTAGCCCCCACTCATGCATAATGGACAAACTCACTCAGCTAGGTATCAACCCATATATCATTAGATGGGTCACTAACTGGCTCACTGGTAGAACCCATATAGTCAAAATAGGGGAATCCACCTACAACAGCAGACCTGTAACCAGTGGTGTTCCACAGGTATCAGTCCTGGGACCTCTACTGTTTTGAATCTATTTCTCTGAAGTGCAAACTAAAACTAAAGGTCTGTGGCTGACAAAGTTTGCTGATGTCTGCAAACTGGGAAAGGTCATAGAATCTCCAAAATATGTCAATATTCTACAAGAGGGTCTTACACAAGCAAATGACTGGTGCCAAAGTAATGGCCTTAAACTCAATGCAAAAAAATGTATTATCATCCCTTTCAATAAGAATTATGTTCCTGCTAACTGCCACATCAATCACAACACCCTAAGTATGCACTCAGTGGTGAGAGGCCTGGGCACACAAGTTGACAGCAACCTTACCTTTGATCACCATGTCTCCACAGTGGTAAAAAGGACTTTCTATATTGCTCATCTCATACGTAAAGGCATTGCCTCCTGAAAAAAAGATGTTAAAACCTCCCTGTACTCTTCCCTCATTAGGCAAATAATTGGGACCAATGTCCCTTTTGGTATGTACATTTCCAAGCACCTGCAGTAATTGAAGAGACCACAAAGGTTCCTCACAAGGAAAATTCAAGGTCTTCAGCATCTTTCCTATGAGGATCTTCTGAAATCATTATCATTTTCTTCTGTTTCATACAGACTGCTTAGAGGCAATCTCTGCCATGCATATAAGGCAATCTTTGACCCCGCTTTGTTGGAAATACTGCATATCCATAAGTCAAATGGTACATGAGTTACTCACTCTAATGGCCTTAACCTGGTATGTCACATTAATAAAACCTGCTGGAGGTACAGATTTGTCTCTCAGATGTTGCCATACCTTTAGAACAGACACCTGCTTCATGTCAAGCAGAGCATCTTATTAGTCCTCTTTAAACTCAATCTGGATGATTGGATTGGTAACCATAAATTTACCCAAGGGGTCCCACCTATGTCCCTCTTGGACAGGGATGATAGGTGTTAATCATGGAAATAAGGATAAAACTTGGCTAGGCTTGTAAGGGCTGTAGAGTCAGTAGCCTAGTGACCTCCTAGGATCATAGGATCCTATGATAAATGCATACATAAAAGCAAGTTTTTGGTTTTAAACTATGAATTATTTTAAATTCTGTTCTTGGGATTATGTAAAGTGGACACACAAAGTTATTTTGCAGAGTTGCAGAGATTTGCTGCCATTAATATCTCATATCTTTTTGCAGGGCTGCAGATATTTTCTCCCATTGATGGCTCATTTCTTTTTGCAGGGCTGCAGAGATTTGTCCCAAGAGGTAGACAATTGCTTCCTATAGCAATACAGAGAATTGGGTCCCAGGACTGGCCAGACTTGGGAGGTGGCAATTCCTGTGCAGGCTCCTAAACTTTCAGAGTAGAGGACAGTCTTTGCCATCCCATTCTTCATACTCCAAATTAATTTCTTCTCACCACCCAAGATGACATCATTCGGGGGGGGGGGGGGCAGTCACCCAATTCAGTATCCAACAATGATGGAATACTGAATGGCTGGGAGTTCCACCAGTGCAGAAGAAGATAATTGTATTCTACAAAACTCTGGATTAATGCTTCTTATTAGCTATATCCAGGGTGGCCACGGTGGTGCAGCGGTTAGCGTTGCCACCTCACAGAAAGAAATTCTCCGGTTCGATTCTTGGCTGGGATGCCTTCTGTGTGGAGTCTGCATGTCCTCCCTGTGGTCGTGTGGGTTTCCTCCATGTGCTCCGGTTTCCTCCCACATCCCAAAGACATGCTGTGGGTTGATTGGACACTCTAAATTGGCCCTAGGTGCGAGTGTGTGCGTGGGTGTGCCTTCAGTGGAAGGTTCGGCACCAGGCTGGCAACTTGACACTGTAAAACTCCACTGCCAATCATGAGCAGACAGGTGATCCACTGTGGCAACCCCTAACTGGGAAAAGCCGAAAGAAGAAGAAGAAGAAGATTAGCTATATCCAAGGATATGGCAGGTTTGTCAAGTCAGACAGAGCTCCACAGCTCCACCTGTAAGGCAGACCTGGTATTTATTGCAGGCAGGTAACATGCCTACAGTACCAGGTCTGCCATACAGGTAGAGCTGCAATGCCATGAGGCTTTGCAGAGCCATAGCTGTACCTGCAGTGCAAAAGGGTGAATGCAGAGATGACTGGCAGCATGCCTAGCATGCCTACATTCTCCTCATTCACAAGAAGGAATTGGCGTGCAGAGACACTTTCTTACTAGAAAAATTATATGTATTGTTAACAAAATGTAGACTGTAAGCTTTTTCCACAGGAGTCTGGGGACAGCTTGAACTGCACCCAAAGTTTATTGTCCCAGGCTTTCCTTCCCCAGCTCCTGAAAACTGCAGTATAGTACAAGCAGTATGTGGAATGTGGTATAAGTATTTTACCTTCTCACCATTAACTGCCTCCAGTTCCATGTCCCACATGCACGTGGAGCTTCTGCTTCATCAAGTCAGTCATTGAGTTCAATGAGCTTCAAAACTGGTACATCAATGTACACTGGTGACCTTTGTCACTGTACAAATTGTGAAATATTTTAGTGTAATGAGCACGATTTCCCTTTTAGAATCAGATGCAAGATTCCAGCAATCCTCCTTAACATTTAATGAATGGGTACTGGTAGAGGCCCAGATTTTGGACTCTGTCATACTGAGTCACTCCATTGCCTAATCCTTTTGGAATCCAGGCCCCTGTTTTGCACCTTTCTCCAGCCTTAAATAGGCACTGCAACTTACAATGTGCATCTCCTTTTATTTATAATTGTACGATATCTTGTACTGTGAAAGAAATTGCAAAATGGAAATGCTAGATATCAGCTCAGTTTTTATACTCATCCTCTTATTAAACAATAAAAAGTTACCACAATGCTCTAGTGGTATACAGAGATCAATCCACAATCCCAGGAAATTCTGCTTGGGAAGGTGAGGTATAACATTGTATGTTTTGTTATTTTATGTATTAGTATGACTATTGAAAGACATAAACAGAGGAAGCAGTGGGTTGTGTAGATAGTTTGTTTATTGTCTGTAAGGTGGGGTTGTTATTGCTTGGGTGTTGACCTGAAATTAAACAATTCTTGTGTGGGCTTGTATGAGCATTTGTGTGGAAGACTTTCATTTCTGTGTTGTACTAAGATAATTCCCTGTTGCAAGAGAATAAACAAGGCAGACTTCTGGGGAGAGAAACAGGGTGGCGAGCAGTATACAAAGGAGTTTCACCACAGCAGTATACTCAAACAAATGCTCCAGTAAAAGCATGCTAATTTTTATGATATGTATGCACTAGTTCATATAATATGCAACATTTGTTATGAGAGTGGAGAGCTTCAGTTGAATACTAACCTAAATGATAAATGTTGGTTTTATATCATTGATCTCAAGATACTATTATTTAGGTGCTGAAAGACATAGCATGTTTCTTTATCTAGGTCAGTGCCCGCTATTGTTCATTAATCCAGGTGACTGCCCTGCTCGTCACAGTTTGCAGACAGCCCTATGTTCATTACATAACTAACAAAAAGCTATTTATGCTCCACATTGTCACTGTTTGACTACAATAAAATAACTACTTTTACCAGAGATCTTCATAGACAAATCCTACAAATGCATAGAGCTTAATTTTGGTTTACTGCATTTAATGCATACAGTGTATTCTAGAATGTGTTATAAATTCCATATCTGATTAAACTGCAGCAGCAACTTAGACAGATATAGAGGGTTAAGAGTGGGTCTCCTAGTGTAATCACATTATTATGCATTAGAGACATCTATGCGCAGCACACATAATAATTGGTTATGATTGGTGAGACCCAATCATAGTTCTTTGTAGTGCATGGAGTTTTATCTACCCTGTGAACAATTAGTTTCTAAATAAAAACACAAGAGGAAAAAAAAGCACAAAGTGTTTTATCCACTTTTAAAGCCAATAAAATATTTCTTAGACATCAAGTAAATATTGTTGTTGTGTCTTTCAGCTTTTCCAAGTTAGAGGTCACCACAGCGGAACTCCGGTCCACTAATGACTGGTGGTTGATTTTTACGTGCTGAGTTACCAGCTCTGACGCACAGCCTTCAACGAAGGTACGCCCATTCGCATATGTCTCCATGCAGAAGACGCTCTAGCTGAGAATCAAACCAGACATCATTAGAGAAAAATAATACAGTCTTAAAATTCTCTTTTTAGTTAATGAAATTACTTATACTAAGTCTGTAAACATTCATCAGGAGAATGAAAATATGAACAAAGTACTTTAAGGTCAGTTTAAGGTGAGTGTGGAAGAGAGGTGAAGAAAAGAGTACAGGCAGGATGGAGTGGGTGGAGAAGAGTGTCAGGAGTGATTTGTGACAGACGGGTACCAGTAAGAGTGAAAGGGAAGGTCTACAAGATGGTAGTGAGACCAGCTATGTTATATGGGTTGGAGACGGTGGCATTGACAAAAAGGCAAGAGTCAGAGCTGGACGTGGCAGAGTTAAAGATATTAAGATTTACACTGGGTGTGATGAGGATGGGCAGGATTAGGAATCAGTATATTAGAGGGTCAACCCAGGTTGGACGGTTTGTAGACAAAGCCAGAGAGGCAAGATTGCATTGGTTTGGACATGTGCTGAGTAGAGATGCTTGGTATATTGGGAAAAGAATGCTAAGGATGGAGCTGCCAGGTAGGAGGAAAAGAGGAAGGCCTAAGATTAGATTTATGGATGTGGTGAGAGAGGACATGCAGGTGGTTGGTGTGACAGAGCAAGATGCAGAGGACAGGAAGAAATGGAAACAGATGATCCGCTGTGACGACCCTTAATGGAAATAGCCAAAAGAGAAGAAGAAGACTTTAAGGTCAGTTTAAGAGGGAAGTAATGTCACTTTTGTGAGGCCAGACTGCAGCAGTGCTTAGGGGATGTGTATAAATGTTACACACCACTGGAAGTGTTGTTACAGTCAGGTCTCACTGGTTTATCTTTTTTTTTTTTAAGTTTGGGAATGCAATCATAGTGTTCTATGCACTACATAGCATTTATACTTCTTGCAGAAGTGAGACAGTTGTTTAAAGAAGTTAGAAGTACAACTGTATTCAAAATACTATTAAAAAAAATTCTGCAGGTGTAACATTTTGAGGGAAAAAAGTAAAAAACTGTTTAAGTGGAGCATGTTTCAAAGACAGGCATTGCAAATTATTACCTGCCTACACACAAGTATAAAAGCATGATTAATCACAAGAAAATCTGCGTGGAATTCAATAATGGTTTTAATGACTATGTGAAATATTCCTAATTTTGTTTATTACACTTGCATGAACAACTGATAAAATTAGCATGAGTCAAGCAGGCAGAGTGCCTAGTACTATATAAAACACCAAACAGGCCTGCCTGCTGCACAAAACAATAGCATTTGTACCAAGTGCCTCAGCATTCATTAAGACACATTTTGTCTGACTACAGACTGGTTAAGAAATATTGGGTTCTTGCATTCAGTAATGTGCTGATTGCATTTATTATGAAACTCACCAAAGTAAATATAAAGAAGATGTTTGTCTTATATTTTCTAGATATATAAATTCCTGTACTTAGTTTCTCCATAACTTGACTGATAAATAATGAAGGGAGCTATTTGTCATGGTGTTACTTCACAAACTTGGTTACATTCACTGTGTATGTTATATGATACCCTAAAGGATGCATTAGGGAGATTAATCTTTCGGGTTTGTTTTCCTTTTCAGCATCTACTTAAACCATTTTCACGATGTTGATATTGTGGATAGTACTTCACTGCATGGCTTTGACACTTTTAAGTAACCAGTCCACAGCTGATATAAATCCAGATTCAATTACATACATACTGGTAAGTTCTTTTTTGGCATCTTTTGTTACACAGTGTTCAGAATGTACTTTCCTATTGCATTTGTTACAATATTATATTGCTAAACATCCTTGTGAGAAAGAGGTATGTCAACAGCAAAAATCATGCTAACTAGATGAAACATTACCAGGATCATTTCTATGCAATGCTGCTTCCAGAGCAATCCTTGGAGAAAAAAACAAAAAAACAAACAAAAAAAAACACTCATCTCCATCTGCTTGATGACAGGTGCCCCATATGTGTGTCTGTCAATTCAGTGTCCTGAGATGACCCTACAAGTTCTGTCTTTTACCACTTTTTTCTTAATCTTCAGCCCATTCTATTGAAGAAGTATTCTTAGCAGTCAAAATGCAAAATATTCTTGTGTATCTGTTACATTGCAATTTCAGATTAAACAGCCTGCTGTACAATACAAATTAGTGTGACTTATATAGGCAGCATATATGTTTTCTCTTATACATGCTTGCTGAGTTTTCCTTCAAACTCTACTTTCATTCAAAGAAAAAATACTTTGATTATGATTCACAGGTATGAATATTCAAGGTGCAGCATCCATGACGGTCATTCCTCCAGTTCAAAGCACAAATGTATACATGTCAGTCCTGGTTCAGTTTTGCTAGCTGCCAGATGTTTGAGTGCCTGTAGCATGTTTATTTTAATCCTTATCCTCCACCCATCAGTATTCTAAATGATGGGTAGGCAAAAATCCTCCCTCTTGGTACCTATTCTTGCTTAAGAGCTTATGACTAGGAAATACAGCAGCACCTACAATCTCTGTAATGCAGTTATATACAAAACAAAAAATAAACGTGTCTCTGGCTGTCAATTTCTTTTCATTTTTAAACATTCCCATGAGTACTTTATTCATGATTGCCAGCATCTTCAACTAATCACTATCTCATTATCCGATATCCAAAAAAAAACACATAAGGCAATTGCTGTTTACTTGTATTTCACCTTCTTTTCCTTAATGTTACTGGTACAGTTACTATTACTATCCTAGGCATTTCATTCACTGCAGTACCTGCTTTGTATGTCTCGATTTAAATATTTAGTAATACCCGCATTCTCTGACTCTGCCAAGCTTTCTTTTAATTTAAGTTATAAATAACTTGTTACATTTTTATATGTGTGCACATTTCTGTTTGAGTGAAGGGTGTTGTCTGGAATTTTTCCATATCCTTTTAGTGATGGTTCTACTTTAAAATGTTTGCTTGAGACAGTCTATGAAATGTGTTTAGGCAGAACTTACACACACATAGAAAAATGTAACAATTCAAGGAAGTCTTCTGTTCCTTTCAATTCAAGCTTAAATAATAGAACATTAATAGAAAAATGTTTGTGTTATAGATGGATGTTATACATAAACTTCAGTACAATGAGTGCTTTAATAGCTTTCTGCCTAACTGTAAACATATAAGAAGATAGTTTAAAAATGCATGTGACAGGTCATTTTTTATTATGTGCTAGTCATTCACTTCATACTGCAATCCCCACCCCCCGTCCTCCACTCTGACTAAGTTGTGATACTTGAATGAGAGTTCAGCCACATGCAGTTAATATTGTAGAAGAAACTACTGTCTTATACAATTATCATGCTAATAAATACTTTCTGGAAAACAACAACAAATTCCTTTCTTTAAAAAAATAGTCTGCATGTACTTTACATACTAAGGTAATGTTCTGTGGTGCATCCGATAACGATGTAACACTGTAATATAAGCAGCTAGTTGGAGTTCTAATCTCAGTCCTGGCAAATGTAAAAGTGTGTGTGTTTGTATGTTTACAAAAGATGTGGCAATGCAATTTTTTTTGTGTATAAATACATACATTTATATACATGTAAAAATAGTTGCAGGTTTACTCATACAGATGTATATCTGTAATTTTGCATATATTTCTTTAGTCAGTCATATATAACATTTGTATTTATACAGACAATTATGTTACCACATTAACAATGCATATATTTGTAAACAGATGCAGTTCTGTGTACAAATATATTTATGCTTTCCTTTGCATTATTATAATAACATTATAGATGAACATATGTCTTCTATCAAATACCTTCTGTTATACAACATTCTTATACTTTATTTTTATCTTTAATATGATGAAAACGTGAAAAAATATATATATACTTACTATAGAACTCTGCCCTTTTTGCTGTTCAGCTGTTTGGGCTCACACGTCTGTGGGTCATCATATCTGTGATGACATTGATGCCAGGGGTGGATGATTCCTATCAAGTATGACAGGTGCCCACAAAACTCCTGCCAGATACCAATCTTTTATACTTACTCCCATTTATGCATGCCAGGATCTTATCCAGGTGCAAGCCACTACAAAGGTAGATTATAATAATAATCTCATCTCATAAGTAAAGGGATTTGCATTCAGGAAAAAAAGTAGGTTATTACCTCTGTATACTCCTCCCTCATTAGACCAATAATTGAGTATAATGCCCCATTTGGTATGTACCTCTCCAAACATTTGCACCAAATAGAAAAGCCACTGAAATACCTCACAAGGACAATCCATGGCCTCCAACACCTGTCCTATGTGGACAGGCTCAAATCACTATCACTCTATTCAGTTTCATACAGATTGCTCAGGGGTGATCTGTGTCTGGCCTACAAGGCAATCTCAAACCCTGCCCTACTAGAGATGCTCCATACCCATAAGTCTAACTCCTCATGCATTACCCACTCAAAAGCCCTAAATCTAATATGTG
Organism: Protopterus annectens; assembly: GCF_019279795.1. Taxonomy (NCBI): domain Eukaryota; kingdom Metazoa; phylum Chordata; order Ceratodontiformes; family Protopteridae; genus Protopterus; species Protopterus annectens. Next base: position 1,092,159,052 of record NC_056729.1, on the reverse strand, counting down.
GCATCAACAAAACCTGCTGGAGAGACAGTTTTGTCTCCCAGAGGCTGCCCCATCTCTGGAATAGACTTCCCATATACATCAAACAGAGTATCTTGCTGACCCTCTTCAAGTGCAACCTTGATGAGTGCATGGGAAACCACAAATTTGTCCAAGGGGTTCCACCTGTGTCCTCTGTCCCTCACTGACAGGGGCAACAGGTGCTGACAGACTTTTCTTTTTGGGGGATAAACTCTTGGATAGGCTTCTAAGGGTCCCAGTGCCATTAGCGTAGTAACCTCCTATGATCCTATAATCCCATGACAACTTGTGCTCAACTGTAAAAAAAAAAAAAAAAAAAAGACTGCGTTTCTCTCCAAATCCTTGTCTCATGAAAAAACAAAATTTAAAGTTCTTTGTCTCATTCTCTCAATAATACAACCACTGAAGTCACTTCTCATAGCAAATTATTGTGGATAATAATCATGTAATCATAAATGTGATCTGTGTATACGAAATTGCATCCGAAAAACTCATCAAAAACTAGAAGTGTTTTCACCAATGCAACTAAAACTACACTTGCCACTACATATCTCCTCCTCACACTTCTTTGTGGCACTCCCAATCTTAATAACCTCCAGGCTTCACAAAAATCAAAAGCTGAACAATGCTATAACAAAATGATTAAATTTGCTGCAAATACCTCTTTAACAATCCCCCTTGTATAGAACTAAAAAGCCTAAATTGGTTAGAACTAGCCTATCAGCTAACATATATACAACTTCTTACTACCTATAAAATTATCCAGCATCACTTTGTTCCCGGTCAGTCATGAGGATCCAATGGCCAAAACTCCTGTCTGTCCATAAAACTATCAAATCTGCTGGGCATTGTCTGTACTCCTATAATGTTGCTAAGCACTGGAACTCCTTATCTGTATCCATCCGGTCACTTCTCTCCCTCCCATTCTTCAAAACCATTCCAAAAGACTTCCTGGCCAAAAGCTGACTCTGTTATTCCTCAACACCAGGATGCACTGTATCTCTAATATGAACAAATACCTATTCATACATTATACCTCCTTACTCTCCATTCTTCACTCACTCTCTTACTAATATCAGTTTTCTCTCTAAATTTGCCACAAGTATGCTTTCCTCTGACTTCATATTGCAGTTCCTGTTTGCATCATACTAACTAACCTTTAATTTTTCTTTAAACTAGCTTAAATTTCTCTTACTGTTAAATCATTGTCATATAACTTGCATCTATCCTTAACCAGTGCTTTCATATTATGTCTAATTTGCTATAATTATGCAAACTGTAGATGTTTGTTATATTATTTTTCAAGATTGCAAAAGTATTGTTCTTAAAATGTTTTGTAAAACTTTGAACTTTTCTCCCTGGGCCTCCACTGAAAATGGGCTCTTACTCATTTGGGCATTCCCAGTAATCAAATGTCAATAAATAAATAAAAATAAATTTAACACCAGATGAGAAATACCTCCTGTACAACAGTGGAGATGAATATGGCACAGAAGATGACGATTCTGGAATAATGGCGGGTGGTGTAGACACTGGCTATTACCAACATCTGCAGCAGCAACACTCATCTGATCAGGAATGTTGATTTAAAAACAGTAACATATATTTATATAGAGCATTGAATGCTGACATGGAATGATTATTTAAGTACATTTCAATTATTATTAGTGGGTGAACCTTCCACATTTACACAAGGTGACAAATGAAGGCAGTGTGCATGGTAAGTTTACCCCACATCTCCATAATAAGCATACAGTAATGTATGCTGTTTCTTTATTGGTACTGTAATCAAATCATTTTATAGATTCATTCCACAGAAACAGACACATCCACTATACCAATAAATGTGGAGGATATCAGTAGCAGAATGGCTGTTGAAGATGATGATGATGATGATGATGATGCTGCTGCTGATGATAAGATAGTTATATTTGTGATGCAGTCTGTGAAAAGTGGCACACAGTCCCCAAGTTTAATGGCAGGATCTCACATCTCACATGTTAGTAACTCTGCAGGAAGTGACAGTGCATCACAAAGTCAAGCACATGCTGACATTACACTCACACATATACACGGAGAAAACCCATGAATTTCTAAAACAGTATCTCCAAACACAGATTATCTCTGTCAGGATGATGGCAGACATTTATAGGTTGTTGTGTCTTTTGGCTTTTCCCAGTTAGGGGTCGCCACAGCGGAACTCCGGTCCACTAATGATTGGCAGTAGATTTTTACATGCCGAGTTGCCAGCACTGACACACAACCTTCAATTAAGGTACGCCCATCCACGCATGTCTACACACAGAAGACACTCTAGCTGAGAATGGAAAAGGACATTGTCTTACTGTGAGGCGACAATGCTACCGCAGCACCACCACTAGGTAACAGTGACAATTTACAAAGGGATGGCATATGCAAGTATTTGTCACAGCTTCCCCAGGAAACATGTAAAGCATTGGCTATCGAGTAACAAATGTGCCATGACATTGTTAGGGTGAGAGAGAGAGCCAGCTTGGAATTGCCAGAGGCCTCCAGAACATATGTGAGGATTTGTAGCACTACATGAAAATGACAAAGATTAGGGATAATACCCTGATTACACAAATGCATAATATGATGACACACCAAGCATCTGCGGCTTCCTGTATCTGTACTCTAGTTAGGACTTACCAGACTCAAGTAGGAGTCAGTCTTGAAGGACGGGGTACTTCCCTGATACATGGAGGCAGATCACATGAGACTACAAGTGCTTTGCAAGAAAAGTGCTATAATTAGGGGGAACAAACACAAGAGATTTTATGCAGGCCAAGTTAGCATTCCTCAACACCCAGCAAAAATTCTCATTTAAGGCTGCAGTCCTGGTCTTGCAGCACTGTCAGATATGGTCTGCAGGATCATCCACATCAAGTAGATAATGACATCAGACCAACTCACCATCCAGCTCTTATAACAGCCTCTCTTCAAAAACACTTGTACCATCAGCTAGTCTACCTTTATAGGTTCATAGGTGTTTACTAGGCTAACAACCACACGGGCCTTTTTAACCCTAGTTATGCATCCCAAATCTCTGAGTTCTGATTAACTTGATAAGTGTAAGCATGGGCTTGGGTGATGAACCATTTATAGATTAGCTGTGTCTATTAGGTGAAGTTTATGACAGATTTGACCTTGGCCTATTGTGATTCAAGTGAGACATTTCTGTTACTTCCAATACAACCTTTACAAACATAGGTAATATTTAACGTGAAGGGGAATACATTATTTAAAAGGGGGTGATGTAGGACACTTTGCAACTGCATGAATTTCATTCCAGTAATGGTATTGCTTAAAATCTCATGAAACTGTGAAAAGAAAACCTTATATCATAGCATAATATTGCAGTCATTAACATCATTAATGCTGTATGCATTGGCATTGTTACAGCTGGCAGTTTTACCCATAACATAAAGCAGTAATACACAAGTTTTCAGGAAATCACTGATTAGAAAAGTACAGATTAAAATGAATGTCTTTCCATGTAAGCAAATACTGCTGCCACTTCACCCTCACCACTGCACAAATTATTTTTTTCTTTCTGGGGGTACATAACAAAATAAAATATTCTGATGTGCAGTACCACAGCAGACAACATAGGCCAAACTGACAAAACATTGCATAATATATAAAAATATTTGATACATTTTCATTCAGTTGCAAGGTATGAGCTCATGTTAAATACTGAAATAACACTTTTCACTAATTGTACCACTTCAGGACATTAAGTATGTACATTGTTAGGTACACTACCTGACTAGAATTTATCGTGCAAAACAGTAAAAAATGTGATTTGTAGATACCTTACATCACTGAAGAGGTGTCTGTGATCAGTCTAGTATGAATTTTACAGGCAATAATATGATCCATTGTTCTGAAGTAAAATAAAATGATTATTTTGAAATGAGAAGGAATATCAGATGAGCAGTGACAGTAGACTGTACATCACACACCATAGCCAAAAGACATCACTGCATGCATCAGTTATGCTTTGTGTGCTTTTTTAAATGAAAGGAATCAGTAATCTGAATGTCATGGTCTAAAGTTCTGAACTAGATGCTACACATTTTGCCAAATATGCCATGCTATTATCAGTATGATTTTATACAGAAAATCTGCTAAAGGAAAAGTACACTTGGTATAATGTCTACAAAGCATGATGTCCAGGCACACCTCTCACAATGGATATTTTAATAGCCTTTGCAAAACTAAAAGCCATTACCCATTAACTCTCTGAAAGTAAAAAAAAATGCGAAATAGTTTCCTCCTCTTTACAATCAGGTACCGGGCAAATACTTTCCTGCAGAGGATTAAGAATCATAAATTAATTCAATAAGCAGGAGTGCTTTTATAGAAAAGTGCCATACAAATCGCCCAGCTTTGGTAGAGCCTCACTTTAAGCAAATCTGCATCAGAGACTGGTATCAAGAACAGGGGATAAATATTTCCATGGATTTACCTGGCAGTGGACTGCCTTAAGTGTTATACCACTGAAGTCTGTTTGGTAGGAAGGCAGAAAGGTGATATAAATGCCGGATATGATCATAAAAGAAAGTACAAGTTCAACAAATCTTTCTTTTACCTTGTAGGATATCTTCCCAATAAATCCTGTGCTTTGTAAAGTTGCAAATACAGCTTAAACAAAAGGGTGTCTAACAAGACAAACTTACAAAGCATTAAATACATGCAACATAGTCAAGAAATGGGGGTGAAGAAACACCATCCCACTCTGTGTAAAGTTTGTATAAACAATATGCTTTGTACAGGATTAAAATGTGCATCCAACAAAAAGCTAAATGTGACATCCGAAACTGAAGACTTCTGTGATTTAGTTAAAGTGAAAACTGTTATATTAAATTAACTTACTGAACAAAACAGTAGTTTTTAAAAAGAGAAATGAAAGGATTTCCAAGCCTGGACAAAGGCTTTAGAAGTATTGCCTATCCCTGTTGGCAAATATAATACATAAAGTTGCATATACGGAAGAGGAAAAAAAAACAGCATCCGTTAAAGGACATTATTGCCAAACCCTGCAAACTTATTAAAATTCAGTTGAAGGCTTGAAAAACCTAAAGATGTGTGTATGAAGGACCATTAGATTAGAGGGCTTATTCCTAACTACCAAAATAATATGATCACCATAGAAAATTGTCATAAGTGAATTGGTGTTAATAATATTACTACCGGAACGTATGAGAGATGGACCAGTTCAGCAAGTATAAAACTTCATTCATAACTAAGAAACAGAAAATAGTACTTAGATGACAATTATGTCTGATGCCTCAATTCATATGTATAGCACAAGTATACCAGTTATTGGTTAAGGGGAGGATAGTGATAGAAGCTTAAACAGACTAACGCAAAAAATAATTTAGGGACCAAAACTTTAGAAGTGAAACACAGACAACAGTACATAAAGGGGCACATTAGTCTTCTTCTTCTTTCGGCTGCTCCCATTAGGGGTTGCCACAGCAGATCAACTGTTTCCATTTCTTCCTGTTCTCTGCATCTTGCTCTGTCACACCAACCACCTGCATGTCCTCTCTCACCACATCCATAAACCTTATCTTAGGCCTTCCTATTTTCCTGTTACCTGGCAGCTTCATCCTTAGCATCGTTTTCCCAATATACTCTGCATCCCTCCTCAGCACATGTCCAAACCAATGTAATCTTGCCTCTCTGGCTTTGTCTCCAAACCTTTCAACCTGGGCTGACCCTCTAATATACTTATTCCTAATCCTGTCTATCATCGTCACACCCAGTGCAAATCTTAACATCTTCATCTCTGCCACATCAAGCTCTGACTCCTGCCTTTTTGTCAATGCCACTGTCTCCAACCCATATAACATAGCTGGTCTCACTACCCTCTTATAGACCTTCCGTTTCACTCTTACTGGTACTCGTCTGTCACAAATCACTCCTGACACTCTTCTCCACCCACTCCATCCAGTGCATTTCTTTGTGCTGGTCCCAAGCCCAGATAAATGGGAAGGGTTGCGTCAGGAAGGGCATCTGGCGTAAAATGTTGCCAAATCACACATTCAGAAAGGAGCACATTAGTAAAAGTCAGTTATCCAGCAGCACCTACAAAACAGACTACTATTTCACATAACAATAACAAAAGGTCAACAGCATCCTATCCAGATACACAATGAATCTCCAGTTACAAGATGATAGGTGAAAGGGCATTTAAAAGAACCTGCAAAAGTTTCACCTTCAGCTTTTATCTATGCTGCACAGAGAGACAGATCATCAACTAATTAACAAGTGTTTGCCCCTACCATGCCAGATAATTGGAGGGTGTTGCATACAACATTGCTATTAATCATGCTCAAAAGAACCACTCATTCAATAAAAGAAGGAAAAAGTCCTTGGTTTCCTCATGAGAAGAGGTATAAATACTATAACCAAAGGCACTGGGACCTGGGGCACTGTCTATATTGACCAAAATATGAAACCTTATCTAGTTCTACCCTGTTAAATACCCTGTCCAGGAAATAAGCCTTGTCTATGGACCAGCACTTCACTAATCATTGCTTGAAAGCAGAAAGAATGTTAGATCAAGGGAATACATGGCTTCGATATAATCAAAAGCAATGTGTTCTAATGTGGGTTGAAAGTACCATTAATAAACCCCCTCTGAAAAAAACATAATTTCTCTTAGTAACATTCCTTAAAAAAGGAAAAATGTTTACCCTATAAATGATTATTTATTTTTATTTATTTTATTTTTATTTTACATTTGTTGACAGTGCTAGTCCAGCTGGATATATGTTTGGATATATGTATGGATTACAATGTCAAAATAGAATGTCAACTACCTTCTCATGTTTGGTATCAGTAAGAGCTTTTAGTGTGGAAGAGTATTGTGGACTGGCAGATTATCAAACTGATGAAACAGAGCTCAAGTAAAATCCCTATCAGAAGCAAGAAAGGAGAAAATTGCAGGTGTTTACTCTTCTGGAATTTAAGTTTATAGAAAACCCAGCACATACACCAGATAGGGCCACATCTCCATCCATTATTGCCATAACTGCATTCCAAAATCTTGAAAACAAATGATGGATTCCTGGCCTAACTTTGATGGCATTGTGATTGTCATTAAATATACTCCAAATGAGAAGCTGGTCTGAAAAAGATACTTGGATCTTTGGATCTTTCCAGAGTCCATCTCATATATGGAACAGTAAAGCATACACACAAAAAAAGAAACCAATTTCAGGAGATATCTTTTTTTAAGTAAGTAAAAACCCACAGGAGGACTAACTGTAAATTGTCCACTTTACAAACTGTGAGGATATATCCTTCTGAAGATAGGAATTAAAATCCCCCATCCACAGAATATGAAGACTGACAGGAACAAATATAGTAACTGAGGGAATAAAACTTTCCTATCACTGTAAGGGGCATATATCATTGTATGATGCAAAACAAATCATATAATCCTCAGATGTCAAATAAAGCAATGCCTCATGTCAATAACTGTGAGGTTTAAGACACAAATAGAGATATTACATAATACAGTGGCTAGGTGGGAATAACAATCAACTAAATGACTTAGTTCCTAAGCATGGCTTCTGCTTGAATCATCCTGTTATGGGAAAAAGGACTAACATCAAAGAAGCAAAATACATCAAAATGCAAATATTGACAGGGACACTTGGACTTGTTGTTTTTTGTCCTGATACCATTGACATTCAGGGTTGCTGCTTGAAGTCTATGTAGACTCTCTAGCGCATACATACCTTATGGCCCTTGTTCTTTCTTATGTTTAGTACATTTACCAACTGCAGTGAAACTGGCCAAAGAAAGGCACTGCAGGGTGATATCCAATGTGAAATGTAGCTGCTATTCTACGCATAATAACTCCAAGTGAAGCAAACCATTTTTATGGCTGACAATTTCTTTTTAATCTGCTCTTTGTTCTCATTCAATGCTACATTGTGCTTTTAGGAAAGTAATACTGTGATATGTGTATTCCACTTGTCAAAAAATAGGCATGTATGTGAACAAAGGAAACAGCTTGGTTGCAAATATGTTTACAGTGTTCCTCTGTTTTTACTGAATATTGTAATTTGTGTTAAGAAAGCCAGTACTGTAAGAGAGTGCTTATAACACATGACCAAAAGGCATGTAGATAAGTACAGGACATGGGTCTATATTATAATCTCGAAGGTTTAAAACTTCGAAGCACTAAAGATCGAACTTTAGTGATTGAAGTCTTAAACCATCAAAACAAACAAAAAAAAAATACTAAATTAAAAAAAAAAAAAAAACTAAATAGTGTGTAGGCTGCGCCCCCCAAACACACCCCTACTTAAATATACCAACTCCGAGAATGCACTACATTGAAGTAAATGGAAATCTCCCCCTACAGAGATTTTCCATTTAAACGTTAGATGTAGTGCATTTTTGCTATTCTCGTGTCGACAATATTGTATTCGATATTGTCAGACTTCGAGATTATAATATAGACCCACAGGACACAACATAACAGAGGCACTCTTAGATGACACTGTTTTCTATAGGTACACTACTTACATTTTAATTTGAGAATTACCCACAAGTCTTTGCTGCATCATATAATAATGTTTTGCTGTAATATTAGTTGTTTAAATTAGTGTTATGCATTCCAAAATTAGAAATACACAACCATATTATGAAACACATTATAATTGCACACTGCCGGAATCATGTGAGGCACACAGCAAGTGTAGATGCAGATTAAATATGCTGCAAGCATAAAAAATATACATTCTACTCTAATGCTATTATTGCCAGCACTACAGCACCAGAGTGGAGAGGAAAAAAAATAGTATTACAAATAAAAATTCTTGCCTAGCTATGAAGGTGAAAAACTCCAGAATCATCCAAAAGCAATAAATCTACACATAGCCCAAATATCAATAATAATGTATATGGATGTTGTGACGCACTCAAAACAAAGCAGAAATAGGTTTATATGTTCATATTTCTGTACTAGGCTAATGAACACAAGGGCCTTTTAAGCCTAGCCATGCGTCCCAAATCTCTGAAAAGTTCTGGTGCCCTTGATACGTGTAAGCAAGAGCTTGGAAGATGAAACATTTACAAGCAGGGGTCGAGGAGATGAGCCATTTTCAACAGCCTGTAGGAGACAAAATACAGGGATAGGGCCTTGAGGGGGTCTGCACAGGGTGTGTTACTTACACCCTGTATTCTTGTAGCGAGGAACCTCTGTGGATGTTCCAATTGTTGGATGTGCCTGGTTAGGTACATGCCGAACGGGGCATTGTACTCAATGATAGGTCTGGTGAATGCCAAATACAGTGGATCAATTACTTCTTTGGACCTAGATGCCATACCTTTGTTTATAAGTTTTACAATATGGAATGATTTCCTCACTACTGTAGACATGTGATGGTTAAAGGCTAGATTACTGTCTGTGTGTGTTCCCGGTTCCTGGCATTGTACTCAATGATAGGGCTAGTGAATGCCGAATACAGTGGAGCAATGACCTCTTTGGACCTAGATGCCATACCTTTGTTTATAAGTTTTACAATATGGAATGATTTCCTCACTACTGTAGACATCTGATAGTCAAAGGCTAGATTACTGTCTATGTGTGTCCCCAATTCCCTGACCATAGGTCTACATTTAGGAGTGTGTTGCCAATATGATTTTTTCCAGGGATGGATGATTTCCTGAAGAATATTATTACATGTCTTTAGTTTTAGTACATAAGTTTAAGACTATTGATACTGACCTTGAATTCAGAAGGCAAAAAATCCAGCAGTATCAGGACTGAATAAATACCCTAATATTATTTATGAAACAACTAGCTATTCACCACATAATATAAATGTTTACAGTTAACTGTTTTCGGTTTATAATACTATGATTATATGCAATATTTATTTAAGTTTTAGTGACAACATTCAATGCCTGCACTGTATGTATATAATATACCATACTGCAATGTAATTATCATAGTCTGCTCTGAATATACATTAGTATACAATTACATGATGTTAAATGATCACATATAGAATAAGCATGTGACAACGAATCATGGATAACATGCCTACTATAGATGAATATAGAATGCATATTACCCACAATTCTTTGTCACATACTTATTCTATGTCAATTCTTCTATACGAGACAAAGAAACGTGGATAATACACATACCATATATGAATACATTAATGTTGAAAGTCAGTATCTTACAAACACTATAGATACTATAGTTACATACTAACTGTATATATAAATAATAGCTATATTTATAGTAAGATACTATAGCTACAGATTTTACCACATCAGCTGTATGTATATAAATCTAAGTAGCATGCAGGATGGAATGTTACAGGACTTGGAGAACTGCAGATTTAAAAAGATGTTACAACTGCAGCTGGATGTATATAAATCTAAGTAACACATAAGATGGAATACTGCATAGCAGCAACGCTTCTAGAACTGCAGAGGGAAGTAGAAATCTGGAATGCATACCTCCAGGAAAAAGTATATGTGTGCCAAAACTATAACGCAATATTTTGTAATCTAAGTGCATCCTAACTGCAAACAATAGCACCGTTTACATAGAAATAAGCCATCAAGAATACCTATAACCTATTTTTTTATATACCTGGAATATTTATTACACATCGGAGCATGGGAAAAATATATTACTTCATGGGGACAGCACAGACATGACAAGAACTAAAATCATTACTTATTGCATGTTTAAAACACACTAAGAATACAACTAGGCTGAGATAATGAGACACTCGAAGGCAAATGACACAAACTCACTGTTGTATCAATCATGCTTTGTTAAAGATGACTATTTATGCCATCCCTACATAATTATTTTTTCAGAAGAAATAGAATACACGCATATACCTCTACTTATCATAGTACAGACTTACCCAAGGTCTGTCAAAAGTTCTGTGGTGCCATATCTCCATCTGCATGGAAGCTCTAGTATTCCATGTTGGGAGCTTGCACACAGTGCTGGAGTTACCACATCTGCACATCCATGAGGCTGTCCTGCATAGTAGCAGCAGCTCTACATTTAGGACCAGGAGGTAATAAAGGCATGAGAGGCAGTATGGTCATCATGACTGAATTCTCCCCCATCCATAGCAGAATCAGGCATGTGGAGACAGTGGAGTTCTTGTACTTGTCATGGAAATGCTTTTGAGAGCCATCCCATTTGAATTTTTGGGATGGCTGTCATAAAACCCAACCACAAATATGGTCCTTGCCACTCCCCACCCCCATGGCTAGCACAGACAGCAGTACATCTCAACCTGTATATAGACTTGATACTAAAGACAGTTTGACTTTACATCATGTGCTTCCTGCATTGCCCAAGTCCAGTAGACAGGCAGGGTTGTCACATTCCTGAAGGAACCTAATGACTTCAATGGGCTACTCCTTTGCTTCAAATTTGCCTTTCTATAATGAAATAAACTAGTTCTGATGCATTTGGCATAGAAATGTAGTAGTTTATGGATTAATTTAGGTGATGAGGCATTGTAGGTTCAGTCTTTGAAGATGTTATGGCAGAAAGTTTCAGCTTTGTACATTTTTCAGGGTGCTGTCTTTATCAACAAAATGAAATGCAAAGCCAATGCACTTTTGGCTTCACAAATGGTATATATTATCATTTGTATGTAGTAAGGAAGTTATATCCAACTCCATAGATTTTTACTTATTACTTGCTTTTTGAACATGATCAAGATATATTCCAGATACTAAAGCTGGAGGTGGTTTGAAAAAGAAAAGATTATAACATGTTTTTTTAAGTTTTAGTTTCACACTTCCAGACTCATTTTTTCTTTATAACCACACCTGCAAAATGATTCAAGCAAAGCATTTTGAGTTTGTTTGTTTGTGTGTCTTTCGGCTTTTCTCAGTTAGGGGTCGCCACAGAGGAACTCCGGTCCACTAATGAGGTAATCAAGAAAAAAAAAAACACCATATTTCTTTAGAGGAACAGCTACTTATGTACATTATGGTTTCATTGATAAACCATCACGTGTTAATTTCCAGAATAAAGGTGTTCTAACCAGGAGACATACAAAGAGTTTGTAGTAAGATATAAGACTCCCATGTTGCCACACAACATAAAAATAACTTTTACACTAATGTAGGCAGTGAGTCATGGTAAGTTCAGACCTTCATGGTGTCATGTCAAGAGTTTTATGCTTCAAGAAAACATTCACGGAGCCATTGTTATCAATGAAATGAATGACAAAAATGACATGATTTTTGCATCAACACTGTAAAAATAGATACTGTAAATAGTAAGAAGAGTAATCCTATCACTAAGGGTTTTGAACATGTTCTGCTATCATTGCTTAACTGAAAAATGCTACATTGCAACAGTCAAATGGAATACTTGTAGTGCTACAGCTGACATACATGTGGAGTTGTAAGCAACATGCATAACCCTACCCTAGTAGATGTGACATGCATAGTAGTAGCCACTAGATACCACTACTATGAATTCCTAGCCTTTGTCATCTCTTTCAATGGATTTGTTTCTTGTCTGCCTCTACCACATTCTGACCCAGTAATAAAAAAAAAATCTACCTCTATTAATGCAACACCTCCCTCCATGTTAATTCTTCTCTTCAAGAGTTCCTCTTTTGATTTAGTATTATTTGAAAAAAATTGTGTGGAAGCACAGAGATCTAAGGCATCATAGATTAATACTAGGCTAACTGCCCTTGTGGGCCATTTCACGCCTAACTAAATACCCCATGTGAGAATCAAACCTTGCGTCTATAAGGTAAACACCTTAACCATTATGCCATCCTCCCATCTAAATTTCTGTTGCTTAAATGGCATGTGTCAAATATGGCAAAATAAGGATAAAGAATTATTTCTTCTGTGACATATGTCAGTTTTTTATGCAAATGTGATTATAATTTATGCTTACTTATCCTCATGTCACATGTTTAATTAACTTTACTGCTCACATGTGCAATGAATAAAATACTAATTTCATGTTACTCAAATATAAAGCTTTTCTCTCCACACCTCAGCTAGAAAGGAGTCTTTTGGGCTCAGTCAGATGTGTATGCTGTACCAAACAGACAGCGGGTCTATATTAGATCAGAGAATGCTTAAACAAGCGAACGCTGATTGATCGGACTTATTTTAGAGAAAGTGAAAAATATTGAAGCAGCAGAAACCAGAATTTTTTCCTAGGGAAAGAATTTGGTTGTCCGTTTCTGTTGCTTCGGTATTTTCAGTGCTGTGGTGGAAAGTTACGGGTCGGATTCAGGTAAGTGTGCGATTCTGTGGATGTGAGTGTTAGGGTGGTTTAGGTGAGTTAGGGTTAGGGCTCAAGTTAGGTATGTGTGCGATTGTGTGGACATGAGGGTTAGGGTGGATTTAGGTGAGTTAGGGTTAGGGAGCGGGTGAGGTGAGTGTGCAATAGTGATGGACCTTAGGGTTAGGGTTAGGGTTTGGGTTAAGGTAAGTGGATAGTTAGTGGTGTGTGCATAGTGTAGTGTAAGGTTAGGTGTCAGATTTTAGGTGTATGTGTGTAGATTTCTGTTTGTTTGGTGTGCTTGTGTTGTGTGTATGTGTTTTGGATCAGCAATTTTTTTCCCTAGGAAAAAAATCGCTGATCTGACAGTTCGAGATTGTAAGCTTTCACTTACATAAGGTCGATCAATCAGCGTTCGCTTTTTTAAGCATTCGCTGATAAAATATAGACCCCAGACAGCATCAGATTACCCAACAGTCTCAAATTTGCTTTGGCAATTGTAATAGTCCAAACATTATTTGTCATTACAAGACATGTTTTGGAAGCAATAATGGAGAGCTAATGTCTGTAACTCGTGGACTCCACTTGTGTGTTTACTTATTTGGGTGGGGCTTACTGGAACGACTACAACAGCACGATCACCAAGGTAGAGGAGCTTATACCATGTCACCTAATATTCTGGATTCTGTCGCTTTATATTAATTGCTTTTGAAATGTGTACATGCATTGTTCTTTTTTTATATATAGCAGGTGGTAAGTCATTTGGAAGGGTTTGGTTTTTATTTGTTTATGCAGTGTTGGCTTACAGGGGTTGAGACAATTCCAATTACTCCTCAACATGGTATCATGCCACAGCTTAGTAGTAGACTGTCATAAAATTGCTTACCATTGACCCTGCCCCACTTCTCCTTCTCTCTCTCTCTCTCTCTCAATCTGTATCTCACACACACACATACACACACGCCTTCCCACATACACATATGCAATGAATGCATTTGTAACATTAAAGGGACATAGTTTTATGAACAAAACATAAGGGTAACAGCAATAAAATGAAGTAAAATAATTGCTGATATAGATCATTTGAAGATGCAGGTCGCCCTTTACACTGTTGTTGTTATTTTTTTTAACAATAATATATTTTACAGTATATGAAGTTATGTGTTGTGCTAGCATTGCTGCGATAAACGTGCTGTCTTGATAAGCACACAAATGGTGCATGCCACTCCACTGCTTTCAAATTTAGTGCAGCTTTAGAGTAGTGAATGGAATTTTGTCATTTTAAAACAAGCAAATAATACAGTGAAATAAGTTCTTGTGTTTGAGAAATGGATTCTAGAAATTCAACTAAACAGCGGAGCATAAGGAAGAATTTCTTGAATTAATTTCTCAAATACATAGTAAATGATTATGACTTGAGACACAATCATAGTTCTTTGTAACACATAGCGGGGTGCCATGGTGTATAATCATTTAAAAAACAATGATAGTGTCAGTGGTCAAAGGATGCCCACTCACCTTTGGTACCAGAAGATCCGAAGGCTGTGAGTTCTGTTTTAGTGACTAAATTAATTTTCAGATTTTTGACACTGCAGTGTTGCACTCCTCAGTGTACCATTCTTTGAATAGGACATTACACTGATGTTAATCTATTTGAGTTGGTAGTAGGTCAAGTGGATGTTAAAGATCCCATGGTACTTACTGAAGTGTGGAAGCAGTTCCCCATTGGTGTCTTGGCCAAACTTCTCCTAATAGTATAAATGCTAGCTTGGGTCTCCCCTGAGAAGAGGATGTGTGGGACTAATCTGCAACAAAGGATAAATAAAATAAAATATAGAAAGAGATATAAATTAAAAAATTAGCAGTCCAAAGTGTCTTGCTACTTTTAAACTTATTGGGTGATAAGTGATATATTTCATCTCTGCCTACCACTCATGTGACAACATGAAATGTGTTGCAGGTTTTAAAGATGTTAGTTAGTTTTCACTTGTACTTCTGATGTGACTGCAATGTGTGTATGGCAACATAAGGTTTGATTAGTTATAATAACCAGATACATATATAATGACCTCATTGTAACAAGCATGTTATAGATAGATTGTTACATATGACCTTTGCTATAACATGGCTATTTTATTTATGTTGATGTCAGAGAGTAATCAGTATATCTCACATATTGCATTCATATCACAATATAAATACAAATAAAATAAAAATATGGTTGCAAACTCAGAATTGTTGTTAATATTTGAGAACATTTTTTAAATTTTGTAGCACGCTGGTCACAAGCAATAAGTGGTAAAGGGATAAAGTTTGGCACATGTTCAAAAAGGATGGAATAATATATTGTGACATACAGTTACGTCATGCCACAGTCCAAACCTAAGGCTTTAACAGATCTTATTCAGCATATACTAATGAGGAATTCTACAGCCCTACTCCCAGTTTACAAAGAGGAACCAAGCTTGCTATGCCAAGACACTTTAGAGTTGTATATTGTAGAAGGCTGAAAATGTCCAACCCTCAAACTTTTGGTAGCCCACTGAAGTAATTGGGATGCTTCAGCAAAGTAACAGTTCAATGTACATGAGGGACTAAGTAGTGCACATATGACCTGTTGGGAAATCACTAGCTGCCATATAGGTGGAGCTGTAACACCTGGTCAATTTTTGCCTGATTAGTAGGGTTATGCTACACTGGGAATGGGTGCTGAGATTCATTATCACAGAATGTCTTAGGATCAAATGGCCTGCCTCTAGTATAGCTGGACTCTGAACCATTCAGTACCTCAGTGTTGTGAGATACTGAACCTAGTGTATCCTGCATGATGTGGTCATTTACAAAGACCAGGAAGGAAAACAGGTTCAGAGTAGTGATAATGCAGTCTCCCCACTATTAATCCCTTGATACTTTTGGAAATCAGTCCTATATTATATGTATTACATCTTAGTTGTCATTAGTGATACCAACAATCACCTAAAATCATCACTGCCTGGATATCAAAAATGCAGATAAACATTTAATTATGCAATAAGAGCATAGATATGTAATGAAAAAGTGTAGCAAACAGATTTTTTTTGGGGGGGTTACCATTAGCATATGAATGTGTGTGTGTGTGTGTGTGTGTGTGTGTGTGTGTGTGTGTGTGTGTGTGTGTGTGTGTGTGTGTGTGTGTGTGTGTGTGTATTCATGTGTACATACAATTCCAAAAAGCTCAGGGCTGCACAACTGAAAACCTTCTATATACCATCCCACTATCCTGAACCTAAATGTTATTACTCTGCAAATGAATGACATGCCAGCGTGGGGTATGCCAATTCAGTATTTTGCAATACTCTGGAAAAGGAATGAAAGGGATTGCTGCAACAGTAGGAATAGGTATTGAGAGTCAGAGACATTCTTTGGTAATCAAACTCACTACCCATTCCTAGAGTGATATGATACTACCTGATGACTTGGTAGACCCACTGAGTCTGGCCAAAGTTGCCTGGTTCCATTGCCCCACTTGTACTGCATCTCTGGTATTTTAGGCAGGGAGCAGTACCATAGCTGAAAAACATGTGGAGATGCATGAATTTTAGGTCTTCCTGCATAGTAGCACCACCAGTATGTGAAACCTGCATGGCTTACAGTCGGATATTGCCTGCAGTACCAAATTCCTTATACATATGAGGCTATTGCATGATTAAAAACAAAAAAAAAAAAAAACAATTAATTTCATAGGCTGCTTCATTGCTTCAGAGTTGTGCATTGGCAGCCTTCACTAATATAGAATTCTAAAGTGTCTGCGTATTGTGACCCTGGTTCCTGTTTTCTACTTAGGCATGGGGTAGTTGCTCAGAGATATGTTACTTCATGCCCAAGCCATTTTTGAATCCAGACTTATGTTACGCATTGTATTCCAGCATTCAGTATTGTTCTCACATATAGTTGTTCTGCACTGTACTCTGACTGTAAGCAATATTCAGGACATACCTGAAAACCCCAGGCATTTTTGTAACTCTGCTCACCTCTCAGTCTGATAATATGTACTGCATTGTTATCTGCAAAACTTTTTTTGTAGATATGTAGTGGTTCTGTGTGATGTGATGACTTCTGAGGAAATGCGGGTGTCCTGAGCCCTTCTCTCCTTGATAGAACAGTTATGCAGCATCACCCAAGTATTTAACCTCCAATGTCAGCTTCACCTGCTAGCATGCAGTGAATACAGGGTGCAGGAAAATAGAAAGACTGGGATCCAACATTGCTGCTTAGAGAAGATGGCTTGACACAGTTCTGGAAGGCCCAACCCCCCTGTATTCTGGGATTGTTCAGAAGAGCATTATGCCCTGTTAGACATGAGCATCTCTTTAGGTGAGTCCACGTCTGCTAAAGACGTGGCTGCACATTCACCTACTCTGGCCATGGTTCATGAATCTGGGTTTCACTGTGACTTCACGAATGACCAACCTCAGTCCAGTATGTCATCAACCTTGCCACCTCTGCAGAGACAGATGTGTAGGCTTCATTCATCTTCCCTTCCCCCACCAGCTCTTGCAGATGCTTAGCCTATTAACTGAAACCAGCCAGTCTGGATCATGAACTGGCTGCTTCTGCAAGACTTTTGGATTCTGGCACATTATTTATTTATTTATTGATTGATTGGTATTTGTGTACCGGGATAGTCCACTGGGCCAATAAGAGCCCATTTTCAGTGGAGGCCCATGGAGAAAAGCTCCACAATCAATATACATGAACATAGATATAAGACATGATTTAACAGTTGCAAAGTGCCATAAACATACACATAAAGAAGTAATTAAGAATAAGTTACAGTAAAGGGAAAATAGGATGAGGCAATAGTTACAATAAAAGCAAGCTTATAATACACTGTGAGACAAATCAAATGTAAAGGATAGCAATGTATAACAAATCGAATAAGATATATAGGCTAATAAATAAAATGCAAAGGCTAACAATGTATCAGACTTCTGCCATACAAGGAGTAGGATACACACATAATTGTATAGTTAGAGGTCATTAAACATAGGTATGAAAGAGAAAAATAGTAAATGGGGGAAATGGAGATATGAATATATTCAAACAGTAGGGTAAGTCAGTTTTTAAAGGGTGGTTGATTGGTGCAAGTAATGATCCAGCTAGAAGAGAAGCAGACTTGTAAATAACTTTTGAATGATTTGAGGTTTTGAATTGATCTAATTGATAGTGGTAAAGCATTCCAGGCTTTAGCTACAGAAAAAGCATAAAGAAACAGTCGAGTAGGTAGGTTGGGCTTCTACACCTGCAAAAGGTGTTGCTTTTCAGATCTGAGAGGCCTTTTAGGTAGATAGTAGCTGAATAGTGAGGTGAGGGCAGGACAGGCTATGGGCTTGTAAATTAGTTTATGCACACTTGTAAGTTGCAGGTAGTGATGGGTAAATGTCTGGCATTGATAGCGAACTTGGCAAATTTGTTACAATGCATTTAAAGCTTACCTTTTAGTGAGGATTGTAGGTTAGTAAGTAATGGAGCACCATAAAAGAGTGAGGGAAGTAGATAGGTTGTAGTGAGGGTTTGTTTAGTGGTGGGGCTAGGTATGTATTTGTACCTGTAATGAATGCCTAGCTTTTGGTGTGTTTTTTTGATATTGTTCTGTATGTGCATGTCAAATTTTAGCTTTACATCAAGAATTACTCCCAGTAATTTGGTGTAAGTAACAAATTGTATTATTGTTTTGCTTTGAGAGAGAATGGTAAACTGAGTCTTGTCCATGAGGGTTTGTTTCTGGGGGTAAATAGAAGTAGTTTGGTTTCATATGGATTGAGTGATAGGTCACTGCTGCTGAGATAGGTCTCAATAGAGGTGAAAGCCTGCTGAGTGATATGTAAAAAATCAGTTGTGGAAATAGCAGAAAAGATAATGGCCAAGTCATCAGCATATTGCATTAGAGAGCATTGAGTGAATGATGACTAGAGACTATTAATAAAGATGCTGAAGAGGAGGGGTCCTAATATTGAGCCTTAGAGGACACCAGTGGGGTTATTAAGGTAAGAGGAGAGGTAGTTCTTCATTTTAACTACCTGTTGTCTGGGTGATGTAACTGAGAGCTAATTTAGAAGTAAGGGGTGAGAAACTGTATCAAAAGCCTTTGATAAGTCTAGAAACAGGGAAGAAGCAATTTTACCTGAATCTCGGGTTTTGTTGACAAATGTCCTTGAAAGATATCAAGGCGGTCATAGTACTATGACATGGTCTAAAATCTTGTTGAGTAGGAGATAGTATCTGTTTTTTAAGAAGGAAGTTTAGAAGTTGTACATGAATGCATTTCTCAAGGATCTTTGAGATGGGAAAAAGAATGGCTATGGGGCAGTAATTGGAGATGTCAGTAGAATTGCTGCATTTATGCCAGGTTAAAATAAATGCCTTTTTTTTTCCAATTTTTACAAACATAGGATTCAAGGATGGATCTATTGACTAGTATACTGATAGGGTAAGCAATGGCATTAGCAGCAAGTTTTCGGTATTCTTTGCAAGTTTTAGGTATTCTTTGGGTAGGTTATTACCTGCATGGGAGCTGGGTTTGAGTTTGAGGATATGTCTTTTTATAGTAATAGTTGGAACTGGTTTAAGTGAAAAAGTAGGAGCTGGTTGGGTTGCAGTTTTGTGTGAATTGAGTGAGGAGGCAGAAAAGTAGGTTGGGGGATGATCTGGATGGACTAGTATTAGTAGAATTATTTAGAAGTCTATCACAGTGTGGTTGGGGAAAGACGGTGGTATTAATAAAGTGAGAGTTAAAGAGGCCGGCTATTTGTGATGAAGTTTTATCTGGATGTGGACGTGTTACTCAGAGCCCAGATTTAGGAGAGATGATATAGATGTCCAGAATTTCCTGGGGTTCTGCTTATGATTGGTTTGAAACATTAGACATGTTTTTTTTCTTTGATTGCTTGCCTTTTTACTTGTTTGCAAAGTTGCTTAAATTTAAAGAGGTCTGGAGGATTTTTATATTTCTGCCAAAGTTTCCAGATTTTATCCCTGTTAATCATTAGTTGTTTTGTAGATTTAGTTAGCCATGGGGCATGGTTGGTTTTGATATGTTTGACTCAAGGACGTGTGAGGCTATTAAGGGTATCCAGAAATATTGCATTAAAGCAGGGTATCCAGAAATATTGCATTAAGGCAGTTAACTGCATTGTCTAAGGATAGAGTTTTTAGGATGTTCCAGTTCATTTCTTTCAATAGATTTGTGGATATCTGCAAATTGAAACTAGACAGCTTATGTATTTCTTTATAATGATGTTCATTTTGGAGGGAGAGATGTTCTAAGAACAAAGGCAGGGAGGTGGTCACTATGTGTGTTTGGTAGAGTATCAGCTGAGGAGGTTTTGCTTGGATCGGTAACTAAAATCCAGTATAGGATAGCGCTGTCAGCATTACCTCTATTAAATCTAGTCGGAGTGGTTATCAGTTGAGTAAACTTGAATATGCTAATGTTAGAAGATGGGAATTCAGAGTAGATTTGCCAATTTATGCTAACATCACCCAGAATGATGGTTTTATTATTTATTGTATGGGTGACCCAGGCAAGGATATCCACCAGTATAGGTATATTGTTGCACATGGGTAGATATAAAACTATGATACATAAGCTTTTGGATGTATTTATTTTCAGAAAAGAGATGAGAATTTCAGCATTACAGAAGTGTGGAATAATATTAGTGTATGTGGGTGCTTAGGAGAAATGGCAGTGGAATATTTAACCAGATTGTTTAATGAAATCTTGGAAAGTGAGAGGATGCCTGAGGAATAGAGAAAAAGGGTTTGTGTACCAATTTTTAAGAATAAGGGTGATTTGCAGAGCTGTAGTAACTACAGAGGGATAACATTGATCAGTCACAGTATGAAGTATGGGAAAGAGTAGTGGAAGCTAGATTAAGAAGGGAGGTGATGATTAGTGATCAACAGTATGATTTCATGCCAGGAAAGAGCACTACAGGTGTGATGTTTGCTTTGAGAGTGTTGATGAAGAAGTACAGAGAAGGTCAGAAGGAGTTGTATTGTGTCTTTGTTGACTTAGAGAAAGCATATGACAGGGTGCCTAGAGAGGAGTTGTGGTATTGTATGAGGAAGTCTGGAGTGGCGGAGAAGTATGTAAGAGTGGTACAGGATATGTGAAAGGGTAGTGTGACAGTGGTGAGGTCTGAGGTGGGAGTGACTCATGCATTTAAGGTGGAGGTGGGATTACATCAAGGATCAGCTCTGAGCCCTTTTTTATTTGCAATGATGATAGACAGGTTGACAGAGGAGATCAGTCATGAGGCCCCATGGACTATGATGTTTGCAGATGATATTGTGATCCATAGTGGGAATAGGGACCAAGTTGAGGAGACCCTGGAGAGGTGGAGATATGCTTTAGAGAGGAGAGGAATGAAGGTCAGCAGGACTAAGACAGAATATATGTGTGTGAATGAGAGGGAGGATAGAGGAATGGTGAGAATGCAGGGAGTAGAGGTGGTGAAGGTGGATGAGTTTAAGTACTTGGGATCAACAGTTAAGAGTAATGGTGAATGTGGAAGACAGATGAAGAAGAGAGTACAGGCAGGGTGGAGTGGGTGGAGAAGAATGTCAGGAGTAATTTGTGACAGACGGCTACCAGTCAGAGTGAAAGAGAAGGTCTACAAGAGGGTAGTGAGACCAGTTATGTTATATGGGTTGGAGATGGCAGCATTGATACAAAAGGCAGGAGTCACAGCTGGATGTGGAAGAGTTAAAGATGTTAAGATTTACATTGGATGTGACAAGGATAGACAGGATTAGGAATGATTATATTAAAGGGTCAGCTCAGATTGGATGGTTTGGAGACAAAGCCAGAGAAGCAAGATTGGGTTGGTTTGGACATGTGCTGAGGAGGGATGCTGGGTATATTGGGAAAAGGATGTTAAGGATGGAGCTGCCAGGTAAGAGGAAAAGAATAAGGCCTAAGATAAGGTTTATGGATGGGGTGAGAGAGTACAAGCAGGTGGTTGGTGTGACAGACCAAGATGAAGAGGACAGGAAGAAATGGAAACAGATGATCCACTGTGGTGATCTCTAACAGGAACAGCCGAAAGAAAAAGAAGGAGGGTATGTTGTAGCTACTAGGGGAAGGAGAGCAATACCACTGCCTTTCTTGTGAAGCCTGTCAGACCTAATGGTGTTGAAGCCTGAGGGAGGAATTTTGAGTCTTTATGCTTAGGTTTGAGCCAGGTCTCAGTGGCAGCAATGATGTCTGGTTGAATGTGAGATATTCAGGTATGAAGGTCAGTAATTTTACTACAGATGCTTTAGACATTTAGGATAACAATTTTTAAGGCTTTACAGGAATTATAGTTATTTTGTTGAGCAGACTGGTTAGCGGAAGTATGTCCTGGATTAGTGTGGATATCACCACATAAGGGTATACTAGAAATTCCGGGAGTGTAAAAGGATATAAATTGCTATTTTTTAGCTTTATTTAGGTAGTTTTGTTGGTGGATAATAATATGTCTAACAGGAAGACATTTATATTTCGAGAAAAGCAGAGTATTTATCTGAAAGAAGCTAGGAGATATATGTGGGTAGCTTTCTTATGTGTAAGATTGGAAGGATGTGACAGATGTAGGTTTGGAGAAAAGGAGGAAAGCATTTAGTGCTGTGAGATTTAGTAGTGAAAAGAAATGAGGGTGAAAGAAGAAGGAAGTAAGAGTATGCTAGTTTGAGACATTTTGGGAAGATGATAAGTGAGTGTAATGACAAATGTAATGGCAGATGTAAGGAAATAGAAATATAGTGTAGGGAAAGAAGATAGCAGAAGTAATAAGGTAAGTGTGATTAAAAAAAACAGAGAACAGAGGTTAAATGTTAATAAGGTATATAAGTGGTTAGGAGAGTTTGTAGAAGGAAAGAGAACGAATAAGGGAATGCAGGTAGAGAATGGGAGACATGAAGCACAGGGTGGGTTGGTAAATGGGGAATTAATTTGTTATTGAGTTATGCTGCCAGAGTTTACACTAGAAAGTGGGAGGTGACTTGGGAGGAAATGGAGTGGGAGGGAATTAGGGAAGGCAGGATATGATTCAAGGGAAGTAGAATAAGTAGAGCTGAGATAAGAGGTAATTGAAATGGTTATGATTAGCTGAGGCAATGAAGTGGGAGGAGTTGTTAGAATTAAGTTTAGGCGTAATGGAGGTGGATGGGAATTGGGGGTAGGTTAGAGGAGTGGAGTGAAACCCGAGTGCAGTGAGAGTGGAATGGAATGGAATGAAATGGGCTGACCCACAATAATGGTGGGATGCAAGGAAGAAAAAAATCAGTAAAAGTTGAATGGAAAGTAAGTATATTCTAAACCTATAGACTGTTTCAGAGCTATCCTTATTGGTGCAATACTATAATAATTTCAGTATTTAAAGTAGTGATGTATAGTAGAATAGTATAAACTTAGTCTAGAAGGTACTGTTTGTCTGTGAGAGGCACAGTAAGCTAAGCTGAAATAAAACAGAATTAGCCCCTGTTGTAAAGGAATTACTGAAAAGGGGGAATAAGAGAAGCCATACTACTTTGGGGGAGGGGATCAACAAGTTGAGTGTTTGCCAGAGAGCAGGCCACTATTGTATAGGGAAAAACAATTGCAAGGCATTACTTTAAGTTATTTGTGCTGAAAATGACAGAACCTGTACTTTTTAACAGCAATATGTCCTGTACGTAGTGCAGGGAAGTAAAATGTATCCTTGGACCACTTATCTGGGTTAGAGCAGGGTACAACTTTGTTAAAGTTGAGACAGAAATGCTGAACCACTCAAATTGTGGATCTAGTGACTCCCTGGAAGTGTTTAAATAATTTTAACTGCAGAGGTATCTTTCCACAAGTGCAAATGAAAGGGCCAGCAGACTATGAAAAAAGAAAAAAACAGGTAAGCAACAAAGTGGCATAACAAGGATTATAGGATTTAGTTGGTAATCCAGAAAGAGCTGCAGAGGATAAAATAATATAGAGACAATGGAATAATGGAAGAAGGGGGATTGGGGGGGAGTTAGCAAAGGTAGAGGATGTAGATTTTTGTGAGGGCTACTTTGGTTATAGGAAAAGAAGCTCTCTTGTTTTCGTTGGCAAGTTTTTTAGCCAGGTTCCTGAGCTGTCTGTATGCCTGCAGTAAGAGGGATGACTTGTTTTTAACCCAGTCTTTCCAGGAAGAATCTCTTTTGTGCATGATTGAGTGGGTTTGTTTTGTTAGCCAGGGGGTGTAGTTGGATTTGATTTTGATTTTTATGGACAGAGCAACATAATCAAATGTATCAAGGAAAATCTTATTGAAGGAATTTAGTGCCTCATTGAGAGGGAAGTGATAGCAGAAGGACCAATTAATGCCAGATAGTTTGGAGTTAAAAGTGTCTGGGTTGAAGTGGGTAAGGATTCAACATACCCTTTAAGTAGGGTCTTCAGTTGAGTGTTGGGTGAATCTGTGTATGAAGGTTGAAGTGGAACATATTTCTTTTGAACTTCTGTATATGGAAGGTCCAAATGGAATGTGTTAATTGTAACATCTCCTCTTTCACCTGCCTGCCAAAGAACTTGAGTTAAAAAAAGGCAGAAAGGGACCCAGCTAACACAGCAAATAAAATGACAACACTAACTTTTCTACAATAATTAGTACATCAGAGGATTATTTTTTAACTCTAAGCTCTAATAAACGCCCACCTAGATTAATTTTACAAACATCATCAGCAGATATGAACAGCATGCTACAAACTAGAATGTATTATAATGATAACATTTTTACAGCACATGTAGCTGATACATTGTCTGGTAAACATAATGCATGTTGAACATATTTTATATTATGTGCATATACCACTGCTGTCAGCATATTGTTTTCTGCAAGCATACAAGTGGATTCCCTTCAATTTAACAAAGGATAACTTTGGCAAAAGTGAAAGGACTGAAGTGCATTGACTGTGACTACATCTGTGAACAGTGGAATTTAATCTTTGTTCACAGTTGCAGTGTTTTCCAGTTGGTATATATACGTTTGAGGGTGGGGGGTAAAAAAGTTGACATGGATCCCAATAAGTTCTCCTGGGTAATTGACAAATATGTTAATCACAAATGTAAATACTGTTTTCCAAGTTCCATACTCATATAATTACATGTTAACAGTACACCCATTATTTCCCGATGCAGAGCACAATTTCCCCTTAAGAGTACATAGGTAACACACTCAGTCTGGTAGCTGGTTTTCCCTTCTCCCTCTCCTGATCCTGAATAAGACTCTCCACTGGCACAGCTATAGAGTTGAATCCTCAGTCGTGTGTTCAAGTCTTGTCCTCCACCATTCTCTCTGTGAAAACAGTGCTTCATGTCTCTGCTCTAAGCAGCTCACACACACACACACACACACACACACACACACACACACACACACACACACACACACACACACACACACACACACACACATATCTGGGAAAGGCTGGCATAGATATGCTAACTATGCCCCTTCTGCTCAGACTCTATGGTAGTTACTGCCATCAGACACTCCAAAGCCAGCTACTCCAAGGCTCTTACAAGGTTACCTAATTATTCTGAATATAATTAATATTAATACAAATGGTTTTGACCAATGCAGTAAGGTTTTCAGAGTGGCCATAGAGTCACCAAACAGATATAAGTACTCTCAAAGGTTAAACTATTCTCTAAAGGACCAGCTGCAATGTAAAGTTTAAATATATTTAATAATAATATATATTTAATAATAAATAATAAAAGAACATGAAAATATGGAATATCTATTTACAATAAACACCAAAGTTTCAATCACAGGAAATATTAAAATAGTACAGATGAATAGATTCACACAGGTACAGAAAAAACAGTACTTAACTAATCTCACTATATTGCCCTGAGACTTCTCTCTCTCTCTCATCTGGTATTAAGGCATCATTTTTGTCCTAGATTACAGGATGATATCACATACATCTGGTCTTCTGACTTCTGGTTCCCATGCTATCCCCATTGCTAGAAACTGAACCAGAATTTATCACATATGTGTTGCCATATAAACAGATAGACCTTTGATTAGATGCATTATAGCATCTGGAAGCTACAAAACCATAAAACACTTCCACTCTTCCTACAGGAGCTAATAAACCATTCTCTGGAACAGACATTTAGTCTCTGGCTACAATCAGAAATGTAAGACACAATCTTTATGGCCAAAACCAGTTAATTAAATGTCTTACTATTTTTTAGAGTTAGATAGATTAACCTCTTCTCTTCCAGTATCCTCTGTTAAACCATATGAATTTAATCAGTTACAATACAGTAAGGCCCAGTGTTGGTACATTTTTAACACAAGCAGCTTTACAAATACATTTTTCAAAACAAGCATCTGTACAAATCAGTTTGATATACAAATGAAATTTAATTCTTTAGAAAATTCCAGCTACCTGTGCTGGCATATGTTAAACATCCGCTGCCCTACTTCTTCTGGCATAGCTGGCAATACCACACATCATCACACAGTTAACATGAAGAATGTGTAAAAGCAGCAAAACATTAATTATCAAGATAAACTAATAACATGTGTTAACAAGGTAGTCAGCAGTACACAATACACTGAAAATAAGCATACAGTTCAAATGATGAATCACTAAATGCATAAAATAAGCAAAGTACAAAAGAGTAAATTGCTAGATACAATGATGACAATATGAATAGGCATGCATACATTTGGATTACAAATAGTTCAGTGTGTCAACAACTACTGATAGTAAGTATGAACTAAACAAAGCAGTGAAAAATAATGCCACGAGCAGGGTAACATTAGTTAGAGATTTACCAGAAAGGAATGACCTGAATAATGGAAAGATGGTTATAGGAAAGAGACAGAGAGAAAGAGAGCAGATATTGTAGTTGAAATTTGGTGATTATGGTAGTTTGTCAGTAGTTGTTTAATTACTAGGTATGGTAGAGACAGTACACATGTAGGTTTGGATTGTCAGTTGTGATTTTATGAGACTTTTAAAGTATTTTGTTTTGCTTATAATTTTTAGATCAGGAGGAATTTGGTTCCATAGTTTGGAGAAATAGTTTGAATACAGTGAAACACCTCTTGAATTATGTGATTTTGTTATAGTGGTCATGTCTTTATCTTAGAAGGAGAGGCTGTGACTGAGTGCATTGGAGATAATAAGGCACACGTGAATTTGATCTAGTATTTTGTGGGCAGAGTTTAGTTGAAAGTGAGATAGTTGAAGAAATCAAACCACTTTAATTGTTGGCAAGGCAATGATGTGACTAGATAGGGAGTCCAGCTGCAAGCTTTGTTAGTTTATTGCAGCACTGAGTTATATTGTTTAGTACAGTCATTTGTAGTTTATTGAAAGTTGGGACATTGTAGGGGAGGGTTGGTGCTAAGTATATGAGTATAACAGCTTTATGAGTATGTTCAGTAAGGAAAAAATTTAGTTCTGTGTAGGAGTCCTAGTTTTTTTATATGTTTTGTTTGTGGCTTTAGTACAATTTGCTTCTATTGAGTTGAATGCATCTTGGGTTAAGGTTTTAAGCTTGGATAAGATGTAAGCAGCACAGATGGATAAGATGTAAGCAGCACAGATAACAGTACCCCTTTCAACATATTGGATTACTGTGGCATTACTGGTGGAAGAGGCAAAGTTATTAATGAAAATATTGAAGAGGAGTGCACCTGCAATCGACCCCTGGGGTACATCAATAGTAACAGGAAGGAAAAATGAGTAGCTATTGTTCCATTTGACACTTTGGTAGCTGTTGTCTAAATAGTTTTTGAACCATTGTAGAGAGTTTGTGGAAAGTCCAGATTTAGAGAATTTTTCATGGATCATAGGGTGTGAGATGGTGTCAAAAGCTTTGGAGATGTCAAGGAAGACTGACAAAACTTCTTGTACACTATTCTGAAGCAGATGGAGTGTGTTAATAAAAGAGTAGAGCTTCAGTGGTACTGTGGTTAGAGAGAAAGCCATGCTGGGAGAAAGACAAGAGTTTTTATTCTGTGAGATATTATAGTAAGTGTGTTTGTATGCATTTCTCCTGTGATTTGATTAGGGAAGAAGAATGGCTGTGGGCTTGTATTTTGTAATCTCAGCTTAGCCATCACCCTTGTAATGTGTAGAATTGCTTCTAAGTTGTGGGTACATAAGATTCACTGGTGGATCTGTTTATCAGTGCAGAGGTGGGGTAAGCCAGTGCATCTGATGCTATTGTTTAGGTATTTGGGAGGAAGGTTATCTATGCTTAAGGTGGTAGTCTTGAATCTGAGTAGTGATTTTTTGACAGTGTTGGTGGTCACAGGTTTTAAGGGAAATGAGCAGGTTGGCGTAGATCAGGAGGAAGACGCAGTGAATTGAGATGCATAACTGGAGGAGGTAAGGTGCTTTGTAAATTGGTTGTTAAATGTGTTGGTAATATCAGAGTTTGTTACAGATGGGAAGGGATTTGATTGGGAGGGTTTACCAGGGTAAGAGGTATATTAATGGTAGTCCACAAAGATTTTGTTTTAAATTAGCAGCCTGGGATTCATTGCAAAATATTTTTTTTGTCTATGGTTACTCTTACTTTTGCCAGGTTATGCAGGTATCTGCAGATTTACTAGCTCTGATCTATTGTGTTATGCTGCCATTTGTGCCAGATTGTATCTCACTTTTTCCTAACTTGTTTAGTGGGCATGATTAACATGGGAGTTGGACTGGATTTTAGTCATGTATTCCTAACTCGTCCCTTCTTATTGAGAATAGTTAGGGTGGTGGAAGTAAAGAATACTGTGGTTTCTTCAAGAAGTAAATGTTTTGGGTTGTGCCAATTACATTGTTTTAGTGCTGAAATAAAAATGTCCTTGTCAAATGTTTTAGTATTTCTAATGGAAATATAGACTGGAGTTGTAATGAATTTGCTGGATTGTTGAAAGGCATAGGAAGGATAGTAATCACTTAAAGCATCTGGTAGGGTGCCTACTAAGGTAATTTTGTTTAGGTTGGTGGTCAAAATTCAATCTAAGGTTGTGGATTTGTTCAAACTCTTCTCTGCTTTGTTATGTGGATAAAGTGAGTAAAACTGTGCATATATGGTATGGATTTGGAAGAGATTTCAGTAGGAGATGGCCATTATATGTTAACGCCACCAAGTATAAAAGTATATGTTAACATCACCAAGTATAATAGTGCCACATTTGATATGAGAAGAGTCCCTGGACAGTGTGTGTGTTCTAGCAGTGAAATGTTGCTACCTAGGGGCATGTAGAGATAAATAGTACAAATAATTTTGTTTGTTGATGTTAATATTGGTTATGAGCATTTCAGCCTTGTCAAATGCAGAGATATAATTTGAATGCATTTTGATGTTTAAGTGATTGGGGTAGATGATCGCTACAACACCTCCTTATCTGGTTTTCCTGTCACGTCTAAGAATGTTGTAGTCTTGGTAGAGTATTTCCTCATTTTAAATGTGGTTTTAGCAAGGTTTCAGATTGTATAAAGCATCTGGGGAATTCTGAGCTATCAAAAAGTGAAATTTAGTTGTTTTGTTCGGATACTGCTAAGATTAATGTAATATAGTCTGAGGGGAAGACTGTCTAGAGGGGGGTCTCTGGGTAGTTATTGGAAAAGTTGTCATAAGTGTTTGTTTCTTTCAGGGATTTTTTTGTCTCGGTACAGAGTTTGGTTGAATACCATCACATGTTATTAATGGAGGCATGGAGGGCTGCAGATGAGAAAAGTGATAGGTCTAGACTTTGATTTTCCATTTAAGCCTGGGGTGGTTCTGAGTGGGATTTAGCCTCAAATAGTATGGGTTAAACAGGAAATTGTTTGCAATCTTGAAAAAGTCAGAGGAAATGGGAAAATGTTTGCAACTGCTATTGCTGTTTAGGAAGCAGATTGATGTAGGAGGATATGGTTATGTGAGCTTGGCCATTAGGAAGAGGATTGTTGCCAGAGAGGGGGGATAGATTGCAATGTTTTTACAGTACATTGTTTAATATAAAATGGGATGAGAAATAGTTCTAAAAAAGTTGTATTTTTGGTTGAAAAATAGTATGTGACAAAGGGTAGTATAAAATGATATTTTGGGTTTAAAAATATGTAATAAAGGGTAGTATAACTTCTAGTACTTTTCAGGAATGATGTTTGACTGTTTTGGTACAATCCAATTCCATTATGGTTCCAGCATAAATGAACCACTGCTGATGTGCTATTGCACGTTGCTTTGCACAGTACTGTGTCAGAAACTGTACACACATGTCCTCATACCACTAAGATTATGACAAGTTAAGAGATAACATTATGTGTATCCAGGCATGACCACCAAACTCTGGTATTCTATCTGTCTGAGATAATATAGACATACCTACAAAGTCCAGGTTTCTGCAATTACATTGATTCTAGGGGTGAATTCTACATAATATACATCTTCCTATGCCAGGCTTAAAATTGTTAATTCATAAGTTGAGGAGTTGAAAGCACAACAACAAGTGGTTAGCACTTTCTCAAATTATATAAGAATGACATTTGGTCTTGATAAACATGTAAAAGCAATGTTTAAAGCAGGAAAGTTGCAGTACCAAGAAAATTTCAATCTAGGATAGGAATGTGATATAAAGGAACTTGTGTAGGAATGAGTTTGTAAATATTTGGGAATTAATGAAGGATAGAGAATAAAACACAAAAATATGTGAATAAAATCAGTAAGGAATACTTCAGAAGTCTAAAACTAATAGTGAAAAAAGCTTTGACATCTAGGAATAAAGTCCAAATTATAAACAATAAAGTCCAAATTATAAACTAATTTGTTCTTCTTGTTTTAATTTACACCTTTGGGTGTGTTGTGGAATATATAGTTAGGGGGTGTGGTGGGGGCACAGCCCCCCCACATTGGGGGGTGTGGGGGGTGCAGCCCCCCACCTATTTTCATTTAAAATGTGTACTTTTTGTTTTATTTTCTTCTTTTAAAGGAAAGTAGGTGGGGGGCACCCCCCATACCCCCCTAACTATATATACCAACTCCAGGGTCGCACGACATTGGGGAGGGGGACAAATCCCAGTTTTATGCCTTGAATACTGGTTTTCGATCAAATGAAATTTCGATCAAATGGGTTTCGCTCAAATGGTCTGTCGATCAAATGAAGTAGACCCATATACATATATATATATATATATATATATATATATATATATATATATATATATATATATATATACACATACATATATAAATCATTGTATACTAAGATTATATATCCCACAATCTGAAGGAGATATGAGCCTCCTTGAAATTGATTGCATGTAGATCTGCAGTCATGGAACTATGTACATATTTGCTGACCTCATCAAATTCAAACATAGTGAAAGATTTACAACATGAGAAGAGGTAGTTCAAGATGACCTTTCGGCTTAGTTTAGCAGAAGCAATCACATGGCAGGTAGAAAGGGAAATTAAACCAGAACAGGACAAAAAAATCAAATCGCAACTGAATGTGCTAAAAGACAAGAAAAAGGATCCGATGAGCAGAAAAGAAATGTGGAAAAGCCATAAATATAGTGGCAAGTATTGAGATCTCATGAAACAACCTCATGTTGATCAGGATTTGACACAAAACCAACATTCATCTGTTTCTAAGCCAAAGTGTACATAGTCTGCTGTCCTCTGCTCCCACTACTATCCTTTCATCCTGTCAGTTAAGGAGAGGTGAGTTGAAACCAAAGCATGAAAGGTTAGTAATGGCAGCAGAGAACAGCAGACTATGTACATGCTGGTTTAGAAACAGACAAATTTTGGTTCTGTAAAATAGAATTAGAAACAGTTGCACATCTTGTTGCTGGGTCTGATACACTCATGGCAGAAGGCCTGTACAATGAATGGCACAATAATGTGGCAAGATTGTTGAATTCGGGATTGTGCAAACACTACAATATAGAAGTAGTTGAGAAGCAGTGGAAACATGAACCACAAAGCTTTATAGAATGTGATGCAGTGTACATCACATGGGATCACCCATTACCAAGAATTCCATAAAAAAATAGATGCCAAAAACACAGATATAGTGGTCCATGAAAAAAATCTAAAGTAGCATTGATCATTGAAATTGCTACACCTAGTTATTACAGTGTCTTACATGCAGAGACACAATATCATAAAATATTAAGATTTGCAGACAGAAATGAAAGCAATATGGATGAAAGATACCCAGACAGTTCCAATAATAGGAGCAATGGGTCTGATTAAAAATAATTTGCAGTCATATTTAAATATGTACCAATACATGTGACTCCATGTTTATTTATTTGACATTTGTTTACTAGGATGATCTGACTGGGTCAGAATATATTCATTTTCAGCAGTGGCCCAGGGAGCAAACCTCCAGTTACAATCATATGTATACAAATGGTATAATTGGCATAAAAAACATTGGCATAAAAACAAAGTTATATGCAATTGCAGATTATTATACAGGATAGCAAAGAATTACAGGAGTTACAAGTAAATAGGTGTAATAAATGCATAGGTAAAGAAAGTATTCAAATAAATGTTAGTAACAATGGAAGCAAAGGCTGAAAGAGGAGATAAGCCTGGGTCAGAGGAAGGGCACAGCCAGGAGTTGAACATGTGCTGTTTTAGAGCAGATTTAGAGGCAAGTAGGTTAGATGTAGTTCTTACGGAAGGTAAAAGAGAATAACACATTTTAGCAATGCAATGGGAGTATAGGCTGTGAATTGCAGAAGTCAGTTCTGGGCACATTGTGGGTGTTGTGAAGAGCACTTTTGAATAAAATCAATGATTGAAACAATACTAGTTTCATGAACTTTAATCATATCCTGACTTAGGAATAGGATCTATTCTGCTCATGGTAATAGAAACTCAAACACTTGGAAAAATTAAACTGTGAGCATCTCAGAATAGTATAAATAAATATGATATATCATCTGGTATATTTTGCATTTCAGTACCTATATATTACAAATAGACCTCATTAATATGTAATGCTTCAGAAGTTTGGGGACCTAAAGCACACAGCAACAATGTGCGCAATCACTTGTTGAGTACAAAATGTATGTGCCAAAATCCACAAGTCTTGCAGAAGAAGTTAACTTGTTTAGTGGAGAAGGCAAAAGTCCCTAAATAGGATGATGGTCAGCCATTTTTGATTAGCAGCTCAAGCACCTGTAAGTGCAGGGGGAGGAAGGGCAGAATAATGAGGCTATGTCTGCTTTCCCCTGTTAAAAGAAGGTGGGCGAGGTCATGTCCTGTTGTATTAAGGTCTTCCCTGAACCTTCATTATAAACCAGAGACATGATTAGGGTTGAATTCATAGGTCATGGGGGTGTCACCACTTTAGGAGGGGTTGTGAACTCAGATAAAGAGAAGACCACACCTAACAATTCAAAAAGACCTTCAGAATGACAAAAGTATGCAGGGTGTAGGGCCATCCAGTACTCTGTGAGCAGCAATGGGGGCTGTCTTGTGCTGCACTCCATCCTTACTGGTTTATACCATCTGGTAAGCTTATGCTGGGGGTGTTAAATACTTAG
>NC_056729.1:1092102684-1092120184 GCF_019279795.1 Protopterus annectens | reverse complement strand
AGTGGAGGGAGACAATGACCTCTTTCTTCCTGGATGCAAAACCTTTGGTAATGAGATGTGCCACATACAAGGACTTTCTGACCACAGTGGCATTGTGGTGGTCAAAAGAGAGGTTGCTGTCAGCCTGTGTTCCCAGATCTCTTATAACGCCTTCTGTGTTCAGTGGACTACCATTAATGTGGCAATTCATGGGAACCAAGTTTTTTCCATATCAATGCAAATGCACTATATACGCATGACCTGGTGTGTTGTAAAACAGTATGGTAATTATTTGCTTTTCTTGTACCCTGTATATAGATTCTATCTTGTGTTATCACAGCATACACATTGCCTTATCAATCCAATCACTCATCCATTCAAAACTCCAAATTCTGCAATTTTTGCTTATTTATTTAACTATATATATATATATATATATATATATATATATATATATATATATATATATATATATATATATATATATATATATATATATTCAATGTTATGGGTTTTAGATGTTATGAGTTTAAGATGTTTTGAAGGGGAACTATACAGATTTTATATATATAAGCTTCTGTGTTTGGCCATACCTTACTTGGGCAAAAAGTAAGTTTCTTTGTTCACCAGTGAGAGTGGGGAGCTCTGAACAGCCTACCTGCCCATAGAGGAGTGGTTTCTGCCCAGAAACTATACTTTTATTAGCCATTTTGGGCTAATTTCTATCTCTTTAATCTTTCTGATATAAAAACCACATTTGCATGGTTTTGCATGCTGGGCAGCGCTGGTTAGCCAGGATTAAACTATTCCCGACTCCAAGAAGTCTACTCTTTAGTTTTTCCCTTGGAACTAGACAAACCTTCAACTTTAGCTCTCAAACTATTCATTTTACAGCCCAGCACTTGCTTAAAACTCATAACAAGCACTAAATACCCCTAGCACTAGCCCCCCCCTTATACTGTCCAGAAGGACAAGGCTCTCTATTCGCCCCCACCCGTCAATCAGAAAAACAGCTCACTCTACTTATTCAGGCATGTCCAAAAGGGCAGTTTCTGGTGTACTCTCCAGTCCAACTGGTGAATCTGGTTATCTTGAGGCCTCATGTACACAGACAACCCTCTCCTCCTACCACTAAACACTAATATATGCGAGAGATGCAATTATACAGCCAGACTGGAGGCAAAGCTCTCTCAACCCCAGACTGTAACTGACTGTGAAGAGGAGAAGGGTAATACTAACAACACACCACCAGTCTCACATAGACCTAATAAACCAACACAGGCAAATAACACACATAAATACACGAAGGAGGCTCTAAATAAAAATCTGCAAAAGCAACAGAGACCTCCAAAGCAGACATCCAAGCAACCTCGACAGCCCATCACCAACCATGAAACACATACTTCACATAATCAGTGTGCCATGCAATCACAGCCCTTAAGGCAAAATAGCTTACCCAACACACTAGTGATAGGTGACTCTATAGTCAGGCACACTGATGTCCCACTAACTAGGCTGGACAAGGAGAAGGTTACAGTTAGCTGCTTGTCGGGCGCCAGGGTCTGCCACATAACACAAGCACTCAGGTCATGCCAGAACAAGTACAAATATGACTCTGTTATTGTACATGTTGGTGTGAATGACCTGAGACGTACCTCCCTGGACTACATGAAAAGAGACATGGAAGAGCTCTCTGAACATGTAGCCCAGGCAGGTATGACCCTGACCCAGAGTAGCATCCTACCCTCACCAAGAATGATGCCACAGTATAAAGAAAAAAATGGTCAAGTTCAACAAGTTTCTGGTGTCATTCAAAGGGGATCCAGTGTCTGTCTGTCTGGGATGACATGCTCGACAAGCCACGTTGCTTCGCAAGAGATGGCTTGCACCTGTCACCCTTAGGCATTCGAATACTGGCAAAGGCTCTTGCCACCCCCATAGTGCCTTTTTTAGGCAAGGCTCAAAAGACAAACCCTCCACTTTAAATAGCACAAGTAACCAAAAACTAAGGGTAATGCTACTCAATGCCAAAAGTCTAAACCTTAAAATACACACACTTGAGGCACTCCTCAGTATGAAGAACATCGATATCTGTGCAGTAACAGAAACCTGGTTTAAGGTTCCAGAGAGCACCCAGCACTACCAGGCTATAACTCATGCCATACCTTTTGGCCACAGAACCCTGACTGAAATACAAAAGGCGGGGGTGTATCCATATTCATCAAAGATACTCACACCTCCAGGTTAGTGGCACAGTATGATGCATCAGAGATCATCCAAGTGCAACTAAAAACAGGAAAAACTGCAATCCGAATTGTAGCTTGCTGCAGATCACCCACCGCAGCAGGACCCCCATTCCACATTTCTGGAGACACTGGGGAATATGAAGGTCCTACCAAACACCTAATACTGGGTGATTTCAACTACCCAAACATTAACTGTGAGAACTACTCAAGTAGTAACTCCCTTGCCCAATGCTTCCTAGAATTTATAAACTCGAACACCCTGGATCAACTGGTCAACACCCCCACCAGAGGGAACAACATATTGGACCTGGTCATCACCAACATGGGCTACCAGTGTTTCATACCTGACATCAATCCTTCGCTGGTTAGATCAGACCATAGACTAATCACTCTGGATATTCACATCCCGCCCCCAACCCCAGTCAAGGAAACCACCATGAAAAACTTTTCAAAAGCAAACTTCATGTTGCTTAAGATCGAGGTGGAAAAGTTCACAGCCCCCTTGCCAATGGACAATGCTGTCCAAGCTGCTGAACCCTATACAAAGGTACTCTATGATCATTTGCAGGAATGAATGGAATATACTATCCCAAGTAAAACCAAGACTCACTCCTCCAAGAAAAGGAAGCCAGTCTGGTGGACCCCTGCCATAAACAGGCTCTACAATAGAAGGAGGAAACTAGTACAGATAAGAGCAAAATCCCTAGAAGGAAAGACATCCCTGATCAGTATCAGCAAGAAACTACGATCCCTCATTAAATCATCCAAGGCTAGCTTCAAAAGAAAAATTGGCAAGGACTCCAAAAATAACCACAAAGCATTCTTTAGTTTTGCCAAGAACCTAAGTAGAAACTCTCAGATCTGCTCTGAGTTGGTGCAGAATGGCGCAAAATACACTGAACTGACTGAAATTGCCAACATTTTGGCAGACAGGTTCAGTGCAAACTTCACACCCCTCTCACCCCCTAAAGGGCCCTTAACCATACCAGAAGAATGTAAGGCCCCGGCAATCACCGACACAGGTTAAAACAGCCCTATTCAAAGCCAAAAACACAGCCTCAATGAGACCGGATGGTGTCCCAGGCTGTGTCTTACAAGAGCTCCAAAATGAACTAAGCCCTTACCTAAACACACTGTTCAAACTCAGCCTCTCTATAGGATACATACCCACAGAGTGGTGCACAGCAACAGTTATCCCACTCCACAAAGGTGGCATCACAAAAGACCCCGGGAACTATCGCCCTATAAGCCTGACTAGCCTGGTCTGCAAGGCTATGGAGCGCATCATCATGGAACTCATTAACAGAGACATTGGGAACCTCCAAACTTTGGACACCACCCAGTTTGGCTTTGTTAAGGGAAGATCATGCCTCCTAAACCTGGTGAACTTCTTTGAGACAGTTACCAAGGCATTAGATGAGGGTAAGGAGGTCCACACAGCCTACCTAGACTTCACAAAGGCTTTCAACACCATTCCCCATTCTGGTATTTTAGACAAACTCACCAACTTGAACATTAACCCCTACATCATGAGATGGGTTGCAAATTGGCTCCTAGACAGAACCCACATGGTGAGAGTTGCAGGTTCTAGGTCTGACTCTAAACCGGTTAAAAATGGCGTCCCCCAGGACTTAGTCCTAGGACCCCTCCTGTTCGGTATATACTTCTCAGAGGTACAGGCAAGCACAGGAGGACTTTGGCTGATCAAGTTCACAGATGACTGCAAACTAGGGGCCATAATTGATTCTCCTGCTGATACTGACACCCTCCAGAAGGGTCCCACTGAGACGGATATTTGGTGTCAAAATCATGCCCTCAAGCTGAATGCGAAAAAGTGCATAGTCATCCCCTTTGGAAAAATCAAAGTACCCGTGAACTACCACATAGGTGGTAGTTCCCTAAATACAGAAATAGTAATAAGGGATCTGGGGACCCAAGTAGATAGCAATCTGCCCTTTGATAATCATATTGCTTCACATCCAGAACAAAGGAGGTTATTGTGCCTCTCTACTCATCACTTATTAGACCCATTATAGAATACAACACCCCATTTGAAATGTACCTAACAAGACACCTGCAACAGCTGGAAAGATCACAAAAGTACCTCAACAAGAGGATTACTGGCCTCAAACAGATGACCTATGCAGCCCGACTAAAGAAAGTCCAGCTGTACTCAGTTGTATGCCGCTTACTCAGAGGTGATCTCTACTTGACATATAAGGCCATGTCCAACCCAGAACTGATGGATATGCTCCACCTAAAAAAAACAAATCCCTGAGAGCCACACACTCTAGGGATATAAACCTTATACAACGATAAATAGGATGTACTGGAGGGATATATTCCTGACCCAGAGATTTCCCATGTTTTGGAACAAGATTCCAATATACATCAGGCAGAGCCCCTCACTAGAACTCTTCAAGAGAAACATTGACAGGTGGATGGGAAACAGAAAATTTACCCCGGGGATCACTGCAGTGGCTCTGCTGGACAGAGGTGCAGGTAACTAATGGCTCTGCTGGTCAGAGACACGGGTAACTAATCTAAGGGGGTGGCAAAAGCCAACACACTCTGACTAGGCTTATAAATACCCTTGGGCAGATAGCCTAGTACTTACCTATGAACCTATCTGCTATATTGCTAGTCTCGAGACCAGCTGTTCATAACTTCTTGGTTTCTGTAAGGTCCAAACAGCATTTTAACATGATACTTAATGTGTAGATTTTCAGTGGTTTATGCTGGAGCATACTCAGTAATCCAATAAAACTGTTTGTGGGTTAGATGATGTAAAGTTATACTACCAGGGTTACAGTAAACTAGCATAACTAAACATAGGCATTTATGCATGATCACTGATCCGATTATTAGTATATGTATATTTATATATATATATATTTTTTGCAGCTCAATGAAGATTTTGCAAGTGAAAATATGACGCATCATTTACAAAGGTATAAACGTGCAGCAGGTATGAAACAACTCAAATTTTTTCCACACTAACATAATCTATATTGGATGAATTTGTGGTAGTGTAATGGACAGTAAACTTGTTTGAGTTACAATGGTAGATCTGAAGAAAAAACAATTCACTTGTTCTCTCTTATGCCTTTGAGAAAGTAAATAATCCCTATGGAAGTAAGAACAGCTTGAGTCGCACTGTGACCCACCTTACAATGCCAACAGTTACCTCAGCACATTATCTTTCTCTTCTGTTATCTTCAAGTAACCTCTCTACTAATTTTATCTTACCCATCTCCTATCATTTACCTAATTCCCCTCTATTCTTATTCCATTACATTTAGTCCCCTTCTGAACATACTTACATCTCTTTATTCTTCATTACTAACAGCAGCCTTCCTTTTTACAAACTATCATTCCCCTAACAGGACACTTTCCTTGCACACTATTATTATTATGTTTCTTACTCTATTTATATGTCTTTATTTACATATTTGATAAAGCTGCATTTATATTACTCCCTGTAGCCCTGTTTACACTAAACGCCTCTGTATAATAGATGTACATAATAATGTTTTATATTTGTAATGTATGCATATATACTATTGCATCTTATTATTGTAGCTTACTAACTATTGTGATTTATTGACTTGTACTCTGGAGCTTTTCTCCCCAGGCCTTCCCTGAAAAGGGCTTTTGCTCAGTTGGACTATCCCGGTTATGAAATGTCAAATAAATAAAATAAATAATATATAAAATATCATGTTCAGGTATGGGTATGCTTTGACCATCAGAGCAAAGCCTGAGAGACCAAACAAAGCCAGTCTTGGCTAAACATGCATTACTCACATCCATGTTTTTATACAATGTACAGTTTGGAATATTTTTACTTCTTAAGTGTGTGTATTTTGTGATTGTACTGCTTTTTTCTTCTACATTTTTCTTTTTAGATAAAATACTTATTTAATACTATTTGTTAGCATATTTTATGGATGTTGAAACTGATTTGTTGCCGAGACTTTCTGTTTATTCATTTTGATATATTTCATTTGTATTTTTAAATGAAGAAATATTTTCTATTATATTTTTGTTTTTCTGAATTTCTGCATGCTGCCAGTTTGGTTTCTGCACCATTTACGACCTGTAGCTATGTGGCTGTATTCATTAAACATTTTTTATGCAATTTAAGAACAACAAACTACAAATTTACTAATACATTTTAGGGGGTAGAAGCCCTTTCTCCAAATAGAATATAGTTCCAGCTTATCCTGTTAAATGTTCTTAGGCTCAAGTGGTTGTTTTATTAAATGATATTTGCTGATACACTTTTAGACCATACTTCATTTAGACTTTTGAACTGATTATCTTGCTTTAGAGTCATGGACTACAACTAAATGCCAAGAAATGCATAACAGTATACTTTGGGAAGTCATTCATCCCCTGGTAGCTATCATATAGACAACATACTGCTATTAGCTGATCCAGTAGTCAGGGACTTGAGGACACACATAGACACTAATCTAGACTTTGACTATCATGTGTCTACAGTAGTGATGAAATCATTCTGTGTTGTGCAAATTATAAACACAGGTATGGCATCTAGGTCCAAGGAAGTCATTGTTCCTCTGTATTCAGCATTTATCAGACCTATCCTTGAGTACAATTCACCCTTTGGTATGTACTTAACCAGGTGTATACAACAGTTGGAACATCCACAGAGGTTTCTCACTATAAGAATACAAGGAGGAAGTAACATATCCTGTGAAGACTGCCTCAAGTCCCTATCCCTGTATTCTCTCTCCTACAGGCTGTTCAGGAAAGATCTATGCCTGGCATACAAGGTGTGATGATGTGAGGTATTGCCAGCTGTACCAGGATAAGTAAAGCAATGCATATGTGGCATATGCCAATGTGACTGGCTGAAGTTTTGTAAATAATCGTATGTCATTTGACTGTCACATTGATTTTTACAGATGTTTGTAATAAAAATGTTTTTGTAAAAGTTGCTTATGTTAAAATTGCTGCAGCAGAATCTTAACAGAGTTCTGAATGTGTATTGTGCTAGAGTCAGGTGACTAGATGTGATATAATTATATAACCAGCTGAAGACAGAACTCTGGCAGCAGCAGTTTGTTGTTTGTTTTTTTTTTTTTTGTTTGTTTTTTTGGAACCTGATATAAAAGATCTATGTTAGTTTTCACAGTTCACTTGTTCATTTGTTAGTTGTACAGTTCAGTTAGCATGTAGTATCTCACCTTGCCTTGTGGAAGTAAGCATCTCAGCAGTACATCTTGCCTTGTGATGCTAAGTGAGTTAACAAGTAGTTTCTTTTTAGTTCAGTTAGGAAAAGTACAGTGAGATTAGTTTAGCATTATTTCTTTTCTTTTTCTACATCTGTGAGATTCTATTCAACTGTGTTATTTTTATATTTCCTGTGACTGAAAACTCGGATGTTTATTGTTACTAAATATTAAGTATTCTCCTGTTTTTTTTTTTTTTTTGTATTTTATTCATCATCATCATTATCATCCCCTTTTTCCCATTTACATTGGGTCGGGGTATCATATTAACTGTTGCCAACTCTCTCGATTCAGTGCCACTCTCCTGCCTTCTTCAACACTCATGCCTGACTGTCGCAGATCTTCTTTCACACAATCCATCCACCTCTTTGCTGGACACCCTCGCTTCCTCATTTAATACTATTTGTTAGCATATTTTATGGATGTTGAAACTGATTTGTTGCCGAGGCTTTCTGTTTATTCATTTTGATATATTTCATTTGTATTTTTAAATGAAGAAATATTTTCTATTAGATTTTTGTTTTTCTGAGTTTCTGCATGCTGCCAGTTTGGTTTCTGCACCATTTGCGACCTGTAGCTATGTGGCTGTATTCATTAAACATTTTTTATGCAATTTAAGAACAACAAACTACAAATTTACTAATACATTTTAGGGGGTAGAAGCCCTTTCTCCAAATAGAATATAGTTCCAGCTTATCCTGTTAAATGTTCTTAGGCTCAAGTGGTTGTTTTATTAAATGATATTTGCTGATACACTTTTAGACCATACTTCATTTAGACTTTTGAACTGATTATCTTGCTTTGGAGTCATGGACTACAACTAAATGCCAATAAATGCATAACAGTATACTTCGGGAAGTCATTCATCCCCTGGTAGCTATCATATAGACAACATACTGCTATTAGCTGATCCAGTAGTCAGGGACTTGAGGACACACATTAACAATAATCTAGCCTTTGACTATCATGTGTCTACAGTAGTGATGAAATCATTCTGTGTTGTGCAAATTATAAACACAGGTATGGCATCTAGGTCCAAGGAAGTCATTGTTCCTCTGTATTCAGCATTTATCAGACCTATCCTTGAATACAATTCACCCTTTGGTATGTACTTTATATTGGTATTGTATTTTATTATCCGTTATTAAACATTTTATACCTTTTTATTGTGGCTGGTCTTTTAGTGAATATTTGTGCTTATTTTAGTGACACTGTGGCCACTTTGATAAGCCTTACTGCTTTGGTCACACTCTACCATTCATATCAGTATTAATTTGACACAGTACAATTAGTTACCTTTTGTAAGAGACTTAAGAGTATCTGGCTGATGGCAGCAATCTACTTTGCAGTCTGGAGATAAGGGACATAGCTAGTGAATCTCTATCAGCCTTTCCCAGGTAGGTGTGTGTGTGTGTGTGTGTGTGTGTGTGTGTGTGTGTGTGTGTGTGTGTGTGTGTGTGTGTGTGTGTGTGTGTGTGTGTGTGTGTGTGTGTGTGTGTGTGTGTATGTGTGTGTGTGTGTGTGTGTGTGTGTGTGTGTGTGTGTGTGTGTGTGTGTGTGTGTGTGTGTGTGTGTGTGTGTATGTGTGTGTGTGAAATCAGATATTCAAGTGTGTGTGTCAGATACTTGGAACTGAGACACAGTGCTCTAAGGTGGGTCTTGTATGGGATCTGGAGAGACAGAGAGTGCAGTCCCAGTGGAGCATGTTCCCTGTGTGCTCTTGGGAGTAAATTGTGTTTGATACAGAGAGCTGTATTTCACAAACTGTGTAACTCTGATCCTGTATTTTATGACTGCCTCTCACCAGTGGTGAAGATTGGGTCTCCTTGATTACTGGCCCCAGGGTAAAGTTGGGTCATCACACAGGGCATTGTCAGACCTCAATCTGATGGACCGCCTGCATACCTGCATATCTGCAAAACAAACAGAATTACCTGTTCTAAAGACTTAAACCTTGCCTGTGATGTGAATAGGCCTGCTGAGGGACAAGTAGATATCGCAGAGACTACCCCTTCTCTGGAACTAGCTCCCCATCCATGTGAAACAAAGTTCCTCCTTAACCCAATTTAAATGTAACTTGGACAATTGAATCAGGAACAGGAAATTCATCCCTGGTTTAGCATCTATGTCTGTAATGGACACAGGCAGTCTGTAAATGGTTCATCTCCCATGGCCCTGCTTACATTTATGAAGTGTACCAGAACTTAGAGATTTGGGATGCATGGCTAGGCTTAAAAAGACCCTTGTGGTCATTAGCCTAGTAAACACCTAAGACATTATAATGAAAATATAAATATTTGAAATAAAACAAAGTTACTATTTTTTTATTGTTAATGCCTTTATATGCTTGTTTTAATTTTTCACTATGCTTTAAGCAGTCTCCAAGAATGAGTTTGTTTCTGTGCATGGGTTTACCTTTTTGTAGACACTTACACTTGCACAGTATAGCTATTGAATGCAATTAATGCCACATAGTTATGAAAGTTTTATTTTGGCAGCATATGTGTTTCAGGAGAAGATGCTTATGTTTTACATTTTCTTTCTTTCTTTTTTATCACACCAAGGAGAGAATTCATGCATATGGGTGGAATTCCAAAAAGTCTTATACTGAGCTACTCTGAAGCCTTTTGGAGTAATTAAAGGGGCAAAGTTAACAAATAGTATTAATGAGTGATCTTCAAAGGAATAATAAAATTGACAAAGCAGATATTATGAACAATGCATGCTGGCTTTGCTTACATTATAGTTATGACTAGGCATACACAAGTGAAAATTCCAAAAAGTTTTGCACTATTTTATTCCAAAGTTTTTTGAGTAATTAAAGGAGCAATGTAATAAGCATGCTCATGTGATATGTGCACAAATGGTAAGATGGCTAAGGTAGATTTTTAACCAAAGCACTACTGCCATTTCTGTTAGCTTTGTTTACATAATATTTACATGCACACATGAACACACACACACACACACACACACACACACACACACACACACACACACACACACACACACACACACACACATAGTTGTAACTCAAAAAGTTGCGTATTCGTTTTGTTGGAATGTTTTTCAGGTGGAAAAAGAGAGAATGAACACATGAATAAATGCTCATTTGTGTGAATCCCATAAGAATGAATTTAGTTTTATATAGTGCAATTAAGTAGTGTTGAGGGAATTGTGCAGGAA
Source organism: Protopterus annectens (assembly GCF_019279795.1). Lineage (NCBI taxonomy): Eukaryota > Metazoa > Chordata > Ceratodontiformes > Protopteridae > Protopterus > Protopterus annectens. The sequence goes on along the minus strand of NC_056729.1, from coordinate 1,092,109,515 downwards.
AATCAATGTTTGAATGAAAAGTAGTGATTGTGAAGATGTGCAAGAATATGTCATAGTAGCTGGTGTGAATGTGAAAGTGTTCACTGGTTGGGTTAGGGTAAGGGTCAGCATGCTTGGTGTTGTGTATGTTCTGCATTCTTTGGTCTTGCGTAGTGGTAATATATGTAAATGGGTATTTATTAACCTAAAGTGCAGGCTAGGGGCAGGGGCACCCCATTACACACATGGTAACCCTAATCCTAACCACCATACCCCTGATCCTAACTCTAACTCTGATAATAACCTTAACCGTACAAATTATATTACAAGCACAATTTCCCTAACAATACCACTATAGAAATAATACTTGATCAATTTTGTAGCTAAAGTTTACTGATATAAGGATTTTTAGTAGAAGAGAAATATTTAATAGTTTGTGATTTGTTTTTAGTGGTATTCAGTGGTTTGTGATTCTCTCTCTCTTTTTTTTTGTTACTGTTGCTCTACCATTTGTGAGTCACTATTTTGAGTTTTCAGCTTTTCATAATTGAATCATATGTATTTGTGTATATTTATGCAAGAGACAACCTACTCTGAACATCATAGTGAATCACTTTTCTACACAGCCGTACAGATAATTAACTACAATATATTAAAACAGATATCCAACACCGCTGAGAAATAAATGACACTGAGCACTGAAGAAACGAAAAATGTCAGACAATAATAAAACCAGCTCAGTGACAACCTCTGGCAGTTAGAAGTATTTACCATAAAGTGTCTCTTCAGACCGAAAACCAAAGTCATAAATCCATATAAAGGAGAAACAATAGATGAATCCTTGGATGAAACAAATGTCCTTTATTCGACAAGTATAACAGGTAAGCGCTTTCACCGAAATGGCTTCTTCAGACCTCTATGATGTTACACTGCTATATACTGGCTCTATTTATACATGAAGCAATAAACCTGCTCAACCATAATTACTTAATTATCAATTAACAAGATAAAAAGATATACAAACTATACATTTTAAAACCTCAGAATGCATGGTCTAAAAACTATAAGAGCAATCACTATAAATGAGCAAAAGGATAAGAATATAAAATACATAACTTTTAAGTACATTCATAAAAACATAAATATATATTTACTTATAAGTCAGCCTCCTATTTTTGAGTGCTGGCTTAATAGGTATCTTTTCATTAAGGCCAGCAAATAACTGTGCTTGGAGTCTAATTATCCATTCCGTTTCATTCCTTTCAGTGAAATTCCTAACATCACCACCTCGTACATTAGGTCTATTAATATATATTACCATAAACTTGAATGTATGTGAGACATCTGTAGCTAAAGTATGTTTAGATTTATACCAGATTTGATCCGTATCTGGTACAGATGCTCTCTAACCCTGTCTCTGAGTCTCCTATCAGTTTTTCCAACATAGGGCACATGGCAAGGTAAACAACATGTTCAGTGTTACAATCAACTGTGACATCAAATTTATGTACTTGCAAAGTTATGGGATGAACGAAGTGTGTCGAATCAGAAATAGTAGTTTTTACCCTGTTCAAGCTGATTTGTGTCATGGAACCAGGCTGTGACATAGTTGTAATTTTTGTTCTTTTATTTCTGATTCGACACACTTCGTACATTCCATAACTTTGCAAGTACATAAATTTGATGTCACAGCTTTTTGTAACACCGAACATGTTGTTTTCCTTGCCATGTGCTCTTCCTGTTCTGTGTTCTATGTTGGAAAAACTGATAGGAGACTCAGAGACAGGGTTAGAGAGCATCTGTACCAGATACGGATCAAATGTGGTATTAATGCACTATCTAAACATACTTTAGCTACAGATGTCTCACATACATTCAAGTTTATGGTAATATATATTAATAGACCTAATGTATGAGGTGGTGATGTTAGGAATTTCACTGAAAGGAATGAAACGGAATGGATAATTAGACTCCAAGCACAGTTATTTGCTGGCCTTAATGAAAAGATACCTATTAAGCCAGCACTCAAAAATAGGAGTCTGACTTATAAGTAAATATATATTTATGTTTTTATGAATGTACTTAAAAGTTATGTATTTTATATTCTTATCCTTTTGCTCATTTATAGTGATTGCTCTTATAGTTTTTAGACCATGCATTCTGAGGTTTTAAAATGTATAGTTTGTATATCTCTTTATCTTGTTAATTGATAATTAAGTAATTATGGTTGAGCAGGTTTATTGCTTCATGTATAAATAGAGCCAGTATATAGCAGTGTAACATCATAGAGGTCCGAAGAAGCCATTTTGGTGAAAGCGCTTACCTGTTATACTTGTCGAATAAAGGAAATTTGTTTTATCCAAGGATTCATCTATTGTTTCTCCTTTATATGGATTTATGACTTTGGTTTTCCGTCTGAAGAGGCACTTTATGGTAAATACTTCTAACTGCCAGAGGTTGTCACTGAGCTGGTTTTATTATTGTTTAACTACAATATATGTTCAACTGGAAAGCAGTATATTATCATGGACAGTGTTGATAGCAAAAAGCTGCTTTCTGTGTTGAGAAGATAACATAGCTATAAAAACACATATATGGTTCATAGGTTCATAGGTTGGTACTAGGCTATCGGCCCTAGGGCCTATACAAGCCTAGCCATAACAATTCCCTGGATATTTCTTCTCACAATATTTACTTCTCTGGACCACTGTCTAGCACGGTGACTGGCTTGATCCCTGGGGTGAATTTCCCATCTCCCACCCAATCATCAAGGTTCCTTTTGAAGAGGACCAAGGAGGCACTCTGCTTGACATGTATGGGCAGTCTATTCCAGAGCATGGGGAGTCTCTGGGTCAGGGTCCTATCCCTCCAGCATGTTTTGTTCATTGTGATGACAAAGTTTAGATCCCTGGAGCGTGTGGCTCTGAGGGATTGGGATTTCTTTAAGTGTAGCATGTCCAATAGCTAAGGGTTTGGCATGGCCTTGTATGTTAAGCAGAGATTGCCTCTGAGTAGACGATATGCTACAGAGTATAGCTGGAGTTTTTTTAGATGGTCAGCATATGGCATCTGCTTTAGGCCTGTGATTCCTTTAATGAGGTATTTCTGTGGCCTTTCCAGCTGTTGTAGATGTCTTATGAGGTACACACCAAACGGGGCATTATACTCTATAATGGGTCTAATGAGGGATGAGTACAGACCTCCTTTTTTCTGGAGGAAAAGCCCTTAGTGATGAGATGTGCCACATAGAAGGATTTCCTGACTGTTGTGGCGATCTGGTTATTGAAAGTGAGACCACTGTCCACCTGTGTCCCTAAGTCTCTCATCACACTTTCAATGTTTAGTGTACTGCCACCTATGTGGTAATTCATGGGTACATGTTTTTTTTCCAAAGGGGATAACTATACATTTCTTTGCGTTAAGCTTGAGCCCATGGCTCTGCCAACAGGCATCTGTTTCTGTAAGGCCCTTTTGTAGAATATCCACATCATTTGGGGATACAATAATAGCTCCCAGTTTGCCGCCATCTGCGAACTTTGTTAGCCATAGTCCCTTAGTGTTGGCCTGTACTTCAGAGAAATAGATGCCAAACAAGTGTGGTTCCAGGACTGAACCCTGAGGTTCACCACTTGTCACTTGTCTGGAGCTGGATTTGGAGTCAGCTACTTTTACAGTCTGGGATCTGTCAGTAAGCCAGCTGGCAACCCATCAAGTAATGTAGGGATTTATGCCCAGCTTAGTAAGTTTATCTATGATTCCAGAGTGGGGGATGGTGTCGAAGCCCTTGGCGAGGTCCAGATAGGCTGTGTGGACCGCCTTACCCTCGTCCACAGCTCTGGAGACTGATTTGAAGAAGTCAATCAGATTCAGGAGACAAGATCGTTCCTTCACAAACCTAAACTGGGTGGGGTCCAGTGTTTGAAGGTTGCCAATGTCTTTGTTTATAAGTTCCATGACAATGAGTTCCATGCCCTTGCAGATCAGGCTTGTCAGACTGATGGGATGGTAGTTCCCAGGATCCAAGGCGGATCCCCCCTTGTGGAGTGGGATAACTGTAGCTGTGCACCACTCAGTGGGAACGAAGCCTGAGGTGAGACTATGATTAAACATGACACTTCGGTGAGGTGCCAGTTCATTTTGTAGTTCATGTAGTACACAGCCTGGGATGTCATCTTGTCCCATGGATGCTGTATTCTTAGCTTTGGAGAGTGCGGTTTCTACCTGTATGGCCGTGATTACCAGAATTTGGCAATCTTATGGTATTGAGAAGGGCCCTTAAGGGGGTGAGAGAGGGGGTGAAGTTGGCACTAAATCGATCTGCCAGGATATTGGCAATATCCTTGGGATCAGTATATTTAATGCCATTCTGTTGTAGCTCAGAGCAGATCTGAGCATTGCCATTTAGATTATTGACATAACTATAGAATGCCGTGTGGTTGTCTTTGGAATCTTTGGCAATTTTATTTTTGTAACTAGCTTTTGAGGATTTTATGAGTGATCTCAGCTTCTTACTGAGGCTAGTGAGGGAATTTTTTGCATCCTGGGATTTTCCTCTTTTCTGCAACAGTTTCTTCCTTCTATTGTATAGTTTGTTTATAGCAGGGGGACCACCAGATTGGCTTCCTTTTTTTGGAGAAGAGCATCTTGGTTCTATTTGGGATGGCACTATTCATGCAGGAGTGGATGTGCTCGTACAGTGCCTTAGTGTAGGATTCTGAAGTTGAACTTTCATATTCTGTCTGCATGGGTGTCATGAAGTTTGTCACTTCTGACTTCAGTAGCATGAAGTTGGCTTTGGAGAGGTTTTTTAAGGAGGTTTCCTTACTGGGGGGGGGTGGGATGTGGATGTCAAGGGCGATTTGCTTATGTTCAGACCTGACCAATGAGGGGGTGACCACTGGTGTGGAGCATCTATCTCCCATGTTGGTAATGACCAGGTCTAGGATATTGGAGCCCCTGGTGGGACAATGGATTAGTTGATACAGGGTGTTGGAATTTATGAATTCCAAGAACTGTTGGGAAAAGGAGTTGGTACCCGAGTAGTTGTCCCAGTTAATGGCAGGGTAGTTGAAATCACCCAGTATTCGGGTGTTTGGTTGTATCTTAATATTTTCCAGTATATTTAGAAAGGTGTAGTGAGAATCTTGGGGCATGGTGGGGGATCTGTAGCAAGCTACAATTTGGATTGCAGTCTTACCTAGTGTTAGTTGCACCTGGAAAATTTCAGATGCTTTGTGTTGGGCAACTAGCCTGGAGGTATGAATATCCTTGGAGAATATGGACACTCCTCCACCTTTAGTGTTTAGTTCTTGGTTTTGTGGCTGGAAAGTGTGGTAAGAGTTGTAGCCTGGTATTGCAGAGATGCTCTCTGGAGCCTTGAACCAGGTTTCAGTTACTGCATAGATATCGATGTTCTCCATTTTTAGGAGTGCCTCAAGACAGTGCCACCTCTAAGCCCTCCACTATATGTAGGAAAATATACAGCAATACCTATGAGTGGTACCCATATAAAACAAATAATGACATTTTGCCATCAACATTAAACATTTCCAAAGTAAGTATCACTAATATAGGTAGATACAGGCTGTGCCTTTCATGCAGAAGTGTTCTTCAAAATCAACATATGGCAGAAGCATACATATACAACTCAGACCAAAAACATGATACAGTCCAGTGGATGTGATATAGCTTTTAAGTGGATGGTATCAGGAAACTACACTGTCTATCAATGTTGATACAATAATCCCATATCTATGCATGCCACAGAATGCTACAGGCTTGTATGACATATACAGACTTGCATGATTGATATATATATATATATATATATATATATATAGATAGATAGATATATGTGTGTGTGTGTGTGTGTGTGTGTGTGTGTATATATATATATATATATATATATATATATATATATATATACACATATATATGTATATATATATATATATATATATATATATATATATATATATATATATATATATATATATATATATATATATATATATATATATATATATATATATATATATATATATGTATATATATAGATATAGGCAATATATTTCGCTCTGCCATGCCATACATCACTAATGGGTGCATGCAATGTTTCAGAATCTTACTGTCTGTTAAATGTGAACGTTTCCAGGGACTGATATTACACATTATCGAGATTCACAACACTTGCTGATCGAGCAGTATGTGTCAAGGTCTGCAAGTCTTTCACAGCAAATCTGCTACAGTGACATAAAGGGATGAAGCTAAGACAATAACCTAGTCCAGGCACCTACTGGACCTGATGATGGAAAGGAATTATGAGGTTATGCTTGCTCATCTCTATGTGATGGGAGGGATAATGACAATATGCTGGAGTGAGACAGGTGGTCTTTCTGGCCATGGACCTTGGTAAAGATGGGAACCATAACTAGATGAATTACCAGGGAAACATTTAAAGAGAGACCATGCCTAATAGATCAAGGTTGCTTTCTGGTTAATGCCTGCACATAGGGGTGGGACTTTCTAATACTGTTTCCAGACATCCTATGCGGGCATCAGTGATAGAGCCCAGGATCATGCTCCACTAGCAGCCAGCTGGTGACCCCAACACAGAGTGGCCAGTCACCTAAATTATGCAGACTAACATGCTGTCAGATAGTGGAGAGCTAAATTATGCAGAATAACATGCTGTCAGATAGTGGAGGGCTTAGAGGTGGCACACACCCACAAAAGAAAGTCAACTCATATAACCACCATAGATATGCAAAAAAACCCCCAAAAAACAGTCTTGTAGAGGAATATGCATATTATGCAAGTCTAACTCACCAGCAAAGTGAGTGTAACTGCAGA
>NC_056729.1:1092010184-1092097684 GCF_019279795.1 Protopterus annectens | reverse complement strand
GTTGAAAAGTCCCACAGCACAATAATCCTTAACGCAACTTTATTATAGAAAAACAACATTTTCCTCACACTCATTAGGTAGCTTCTTCAAAGGAAGTTATAAAGTGAAAAAGCGCCAAAACATTTAAATATATTAAGTGCCATTACATCACTTCCTTAGGATTATTAACAACTATTCAGACATAAAAAAAGCTTTAAAATCCAATACTTATACAAATTACTTAAAAATGCGACCTTAAGAAAGTCGCTGCGAGTACAGGACCAGTGAGCAGGTGTAATACCAAAAATGCATCCATAAATAATTCTTCAACAATCAATAGTACTATATGTACCAATACTTTATGTATATGATTGGAAATGTATACATAGTAGCTGACACATTATTGTAAAGGCTTATAAGAAAATTCCTATGTATAAAAGACAATTAGTTAATAATCTTTAAAGCAAAAAGGACTGCATACATTAACCAAATAAATGCATACATATGTATATAAATGTATCTCTCAAATATTCTAAAACCTGAAATTAAAAATTCAGTAAAAATGAAAATCTATCAATAAAGCTACCTAATGAGTGTGGCGAAAACGCTGTTTTTCTATAATAAAGTTGCGTTAAGGATTATTGTGCTGTGGGTCTTTTCAACGTTACAAGCCTACTTTCATCAGTTTGTTCTTCTTCTTTTTGGCTGTTTCCAGTTTGTATATGGCTTCGAAACGTGTGCTGAGCCCCGCTAGCCCGAACATTTTTGGGACTAACTCTCCCGACAACTTGGACATCTCTTCTTTGCTTTTAGCGGTCTCACAGAGATTAGACTCGCTAAACACACGGTTGGACTGTATTGAAAGGAATTGTCCTAATTTTATATCTAACCCATTAGATTGTGACTCTGCTGTACCTAGAATTGATTCTGCACTGAGAGGCTTGCAGATTACCATTCCAGCGGCTCAACCAGCTAGAACTACTGCAGCAACGGCTTCTACAACGAATGTTCAAAATAACGAACTAACTGCTTCTCCTGCTAGATCTACTGTATTGAATGGACAAGATGCACTTATTGGCGGACCATTACTAACTGATTGGATTCACAATACAGGTGACTTTTTTATTTTTATTAAACCTTTGCAAAATGTTCCACCGGTGCCGGATTCCAACGTTTCGGGTGATCGTTCTGTTTCTATGGTTGACAAATTGAAGTTACTGGACAGTAAAATATTCAAACTCAGGAAGTTGCAGCTTGAAGTAGCTTATTTCAAGCAATGTTTGAATGAAGATTTAATTCCGAAAGGTTTAAGAAGTAATTTCTCACCATCTAACCTTGTTACCGATAAAGACTTTTTTACTGACCTAAGAGCGCTTTTTCAAAAGCAGGGTGCTCAATTAATTGAATTGTTAATCAAGCATTATACCATTAACATCGACAAATTGATCAAGAAAGTTTGTTTACTCGATGAAGAGATCAAGCTTGGGTCTAATTTTTCTAAGTTTAAATTTGACCACGCTCGTATCAAGTATAGACACATACTTGGTAAAGATTAAATCTAATAAGCCTAAAAAACTTTATAGAGATAGACAGGCATATCAAGAAGATAAGGCTTATCCAAAGCTTGTCTATAACCATATTGTTAAAAGCAATAACAATCTACCTGATGAAATTAATGGCGATGCTGTTCCGATTACACCTATAGTGAATGTTGGGTTACCTATGTCTGAAGGGGAAAATGTTCCTAGAAGGAGTAATAGGAATAGGAACAAACAAGGGAACCAGGAGACATCTAGTGGGTTCCCTAGTAATAGTAATGTAACGAACATGAACACTAACCCTAATCAAGTTTTTTTAGGGAATCGGAACAATTCGACATACAAGAGGGGGAACAAGAATCAGAATCGATAGGCTCACCTGCTACTAGTACCATTACAGGCAGTGTCCCCACCATTTTACGAAATGAAAGGGGAGCCTTTTCGATTTATAACTTTTCCTCTCTAGTATTGGAACCAGAACTGATTGAACTTCTAGCTTTAGGCAACACATTTGTTCCCTCTAGGAGATGTGATATAGCTAAGGTTTTGATAGATTTAAAATGTTATGTGAGAAAATTAAATCTGAATTTGCTGTTTAATGATTCAACAAGAAGTTTGACAAACAATCTAAGACTTCCTAGTGTTTTCAATCCACCCTTACATGTTGTGTTACGCATGTTTGAAAGTTCTTGTGAACTTGATATTAGGCACATGGACAAAGAACATTTGCCAATGACTAACAAATTTAATATAACAAAAGAGCAGTTGTTGGCCCTTAACAGGTTACGTGATTCTTCAGTTAGAATCATTAAACCGGATAAGGGGGTGGGTTAGTTATTTTTGAACAAACTGAATACATTGAAAGAATGCTCACAGTTCTTAATTCTCCAGCATATGAAATCTCCTCACGTAATGAGATGAATGTTTGTGTTAATAAACTTAGAGGTTACTACAGGGACCTTTTTATTGAAGGGAGAATTGATTCGGATTTGTTGAAATATATCGATATCATTCACCCTAAGGTCCCTTTAATGTTTGGGATACCCAAGGTTCATAAAAACCTGGAGGACCCACCCATGAAAGCACTGGTTGATGGGAGGTCTTCGATATCTTACCCCTGTGCTAAATACATAGATTTTGTGCTCTCTAAATATCTGAGGTTGATCCCAAGCATTTGTAAAGACTCTTGGTCTTTTTTGTCAAATATAAACAACATCAGTTGGGAAGACACTTTTAACTTTCTTACAACTGATGTTGTCGATTTGTATACCTCTATTCCGCATGAAGAGGCTACAGAATGGGTGGGGTTGCTCCTAGCTGAATTGGAGGCTCCTAGAACAGAAATCGACAACATCACTGAGTTATTAGATATTGTTTTGTCTTCCAACTTTTTCACCTTTGAAAATGAATTTTACATCCAAAAACAGGGGGTTGCAATGGGGTCCCCCTGCGGGGCCAGTGTAGCAAACATTTTTATGGCCCACTGGGAAAAACATTTTGTTTTCAACCACCCAGTGTGGAAAGAAAAAATAGGTTACTACACTCGGTTTCTAGATGATGTTTTTATTCTTTTCAGGGGTGATGGCACTTTGGCACAATCATTCTTGGACTATCTAAATGAAACGACTCCTTTCTTAAAATTTACGCATAGATTTGCCAGTGAGGAGATTGATTATCTTGATGTTAGGCTGAAAAAAGATCCATGCACTTCCAAGCTCAAGTCCACTATTTTCAGGAAAGACACGTCAATTCTTTTCTGCACTACACTAGTTCCCACCCTTCCAAATTGAAAAGGGCGATTGTGAAAGGACAACTAGTGAGGGCAGTAAGAATGTGTAGTGATTCAGTTGATTTCACACTAGAATGTGCTTTTTTGAAAGAGTTGTTCATCAATAGGGGTTATCCCCAGAATTTAATAGATGAGTTGGTCTTTGAGGTTGAGTCTAAGAGAATAAAAGGCTTTTATAAGCCACTTCTTGACAGTGAGCAAGTCGACACTTCTAAGATGATGGATGTCATAGATACTTCCACTTCTTCCTTTATTGGGAGTACTATTGTTACTACATCTGAAACAAATTCATTGTGTTACCCAAGCAGTTTTATCACTACTTTTAGTTTAAATTCTAGTTCATTTGCAATAATTATTATTAAGAACTGGCACTTCATTTCTAGGAGCCCTTTACTGGAAAAACTTGGGGCAAAACTGCAAATAGTATACAAAAGAGGTAGTAATATTAAAGAATTACTGCAGAGGGGCTCAGGAAATAACACTTTTAATAGAGTTAGGGGTTCATTTCAATGTGGGTTATGTAACTGGTGTAATGTCATAAAGACAGGTAGTTCTTTTTGTATAGGACAAAGAAAATATGACACCAAATTTAAGGTTAACTGTGACACTAAATCAATTGTTTATGTGGCATTTTGCGTTTGCTGTCCAGCTTTCTATGTCGGAAAGACCGACAGGAAATTCAAAGAACGCATTTACCAGCACTGTTATGCCATTAGGAACAACAAATGCGAAAATGCATTAGCTAAGCATGTTGTAATTAATCCTGGCCACAGTTTTCTTTTTATGGGAATAGATCATATACCCACTACTATTAGAGGTGGACCAATTTCCTTATTATTAGAAAATTGTGAACTGGTGTGGCAGCTTAAGTTAGACGCTTTTAATACACCAGGACTTAATGAATGCTGTAATATAGCACCAGTTCTAAAATATAAATCTTATTTGAGATAAATATGAGTCCACCACTACTATTTGTTAAAATTCTCCCCTTAGGACTTGATGGAGTGGTTTTATTGATAGATTTTCATTTTTACTGAATTTTTAATTTCAGGTTTTAGAATATTTGAGAGATACATTTATATACATATGCATGTATTTATTTGGTTAATGTATGCAGTCCTTTTTGCTTTAAAGATTATTAACTAATTGTCTTTTATACATAGGAATTTTCTTATAAGCCTTTACAATAATGTGTCAGCTACTATGTATACATTTCCAATCATATACATAAAGTATTGGTACATATAGTACTAATTGATTGTTGAAGAATTATTTATGGATGCATTTTTGGTATTACACCTACTCACTGGTCCTGTAGTCGCAGCGACTTTCTTAAGGTCGCATTTTTAAGTAATTTGTATAAGTATTGGATTTTAAAGCTTTTTTTATGTCTGAATAGTTGTTAATAATCCTAAGGAAGTGATATAATGGCACTTAATATATTTAAATGTTTTGGCGCTTTTTCACTTTATAACTTCCTCTGAAGAAGCTACCTAATGAGTGTGGCGAAAATGTTGTTTTTCTATAATAAAGTTGCATTAAGGATTATTGTGCTGTGGGTCTTTTCAATGTTACAAGCCTACTTTCATCATATTTGCGAACATCATTTAGATTAATGCAATGATTTCTGACAAATATTGTCGGAAATCAAAACACCGAGCAACCAAAATATCGAATGGAGCATTTCAGCAATGTCGAATATTGACTTTGCTGAAATGCTCACATCTGCCCACAACTAACAATAACGTTTGCAGGGTGACAAGCCCCCCCTGCACCCCCCATGTGGGGGGCTGTGCCCCCACCCCCCTACTTATATATACAAACTCCGAGATCACACTACAGTGAGGGTAAGGGTACATTTCCCGATCCCCATTAAATTGCAATCTGCACTGCTATGTTGAAGCTGACAGTAGCGGCTGTTCACTCATGTCATCTTCAACATTGTGGTGATCGAACCCTCAGTTCGGGAAAATGAATATCCAGTCATCTAAATAATTGAATATGTGATAGTAAACCATTCAAAACAGCTACAAATAACTATCTAAACAATACTTGGATCTATCATTGTAACCACCCTCCTTGACTGAATTCAACCTACTATACACCTCTTTGTCACCTTACCTCCCTCCTTTCTTATATCTTTACTCATAACTGTACACTGACCTAGAACGAACTAGGTCTAGTCTAGTTTAATACTTTACTAGTGTGATTGTTATTGACTGTACTTGAGATCTACTGAAGTACGCCGGGTATAACCCTCTGAAGTGATTGTGCAGACCAATGTTAATGATGTTGTTTATAATTATTCTCTGAGATTTAATCATGTACTACTTATTATCTTTTATCATTTCTATTATAATTCTGTATCTGAGTTTTCTGTTATTGTAGAAGTCATACTTATTTGTGGAGCTTTTCTCCCCAGGCCTCCACTGAAAATGGGCTCCAGCTCAGTTGGACTAACTGGGTTAACAAATGTCAAATAAAAAAAATAATAAATAATAAAATAATGGCAAATCCAGCACTCCAAAAGATGCCCTTCATCTTTTTCTATTCTGAGATGTGATGATTGTTCTTTTTTTAATGAAAGGATCACTTTTTTTGCATCTTTTAGTATATTGGACACACACACACACACACACACACACACACACACACACACATATATATATATATATATATATATACACACACACACACACACACACACAGATATATATATATATATATATATATATATATATATGGGTCTACTTTGTTTCATTGAATCTCATTTCACTGAATTTCATTTCACCCCTACCACATTGCTGAAAACACAAATTACTGAAAACTCATTTCACTGAACTGAACTTTGTATATATTGCACTGTGTAGAGTACTGCAAGGCAAATAAAAGGTATATGCCCTTTCTCCCACTGTAGTGCAATTTTGGAGTTAGTATATATAGTTGGGGGGTGTGGGGGGTGTAGCCCCCACCTTGTTTGTTTTATATTGTATTTTACCAAAAACTTTAAAACAATACATTTTAAACAATAGGCATGTATAGTTGCAACACCAGTAACTAACTCCCTCCAGAAGACAATCCCTGAGATTCATTAAACTCCATGCAGGAATAGTGCTGTTCCTGCATGGAGCAGATTATGCCCATGCAGCACAGAAGCACACCTTGCATATTCATAAAGTCACTCTGCTGTATAACCTGCACGGGTATGATCTGTGAACGAGTGCAGGGGGCATGTCTGAGCATTGCTCGCACAGTAAACACACCCCCTTGCACTCAGGAAGTGCCATATAGCACTTTGAATACAAAAACATTGTCCGCAGACACCATTAGCATACCCCCCAACTCAACAGATATCTGTAGAATGTCCAGATTTGTTCCTCATATACCGGGTGTGTTCCTCCTACTATCCTGATAAAGAGCTGAAGCTCGAAGTAATTAAATAATGACACACATTTGAGTGTAAGTCTCCACATCTTATTATTCATCAACTTCCTAAGCTTGTAAGAGCAATATTTAAAATCTGTCCTCTTTGCCCCCCATTATGTTAGGCTTTGTCCAGATTGTATGCTGTAAGAGGTGGAGAGGTATGACTGTTAGCTATGTGCACATCCCTAGACTAATAAAAATAAAACAATTATTTTTTTTTCCTATCCCCACTAAAATTTAAGTGTAGCTGAGCAGGTGTGTGCATCACAAAGCTGTGTATAGCATAGCTTAAACATCCGAAGGTGCTAAATAGAAATATGCAGCCAAAATAGTGAAAGTGAAATAGTGTAGTTGTTAGAGCTTTCACTTAGTGTATAGTCAGTCACGGTTTGAGCCCCAATGCAGTCTATTTATTTGTGAAAACACCACTAAAAATATCTTTTTATAAATAGGTAGTGAATAATATATACTTGTTAACCAGGGTAGTGTAGCAGGTCCAATTGTGAGATGCAAGTTTAGTACAGATGTGAAACCCCCATATAAACACAGGTGTCCCATGCAGTATAACTACAAAAATATAATGTAATTAAAGCACATTGGGGGATGTTATGGAAGGGAAACATACATATCATAACATGTCATCTCAGGGATCCCATCATGTCAGGGAATCAACTCCACAATCAACTCCACAATCCTGATACTCCAGAAAATGAAAGCTGAACAATGCTGAATTGTGCTATGCTTGGCTGGTGTAAGCATTGCTTAAATTTGAATGCTTAGCAATAAGTAGCATAGCTGAGTGGATTTGCGCACTGGTAAGCATTGCTTAGCATCTATCCCTTTAAGCAATACTTATCTGTGCTAAGCAGGTTTGCCTGTCACTTAGCTTAGCTCAGCATATTCAAAATTGTCCAATCATGGCAAAGGGGGGAAATCATTCCTATTTAAACCTTGCAGGTGGGAATACAGCCCATAATAAGATGTAGCTGATCACTGCAGGCACTATGGCTGGCACTGGTGAGGGTGTGTGATTTTGGGCACAGTGTTGGGGCATTCAGGAATCCATGGTCATGTTTGGACGCCTTGTAAAAGGCCATGAAGGGAGACTACTGCAGGACCAGTACCAGGGCTCCCAATCCAAAGTGGTGGATTGAGACTGTCTTGCATGTGACCTCACCAGTGCTCCTGGTATCCCTCAGAATGCTGAGCAAGTCCGGCACCATTATGCTGACCTGAAGCGTAGGAAGAAGGATCTCTTGGACCAATGTATCCAAGGTGCACAGGCGCAGAATGTCCCAGAAGGGTGTAAGTATCTGTATCAATTAGTGTTCTACAAAGTCTAGCCTGAGTATATAATCAACAGGTATGCATAAATATTTATTTATCTCCTGTACAGCTGCAGATGAGAGGGCTGCAAATATTGATGCACATGCCAGCCAGCTGCTAAGGCTGTGCCGGGAAGCTGGTGAGTAAATATCTAGCTTGCATTATTCAGGGTAAATGAATAGAAAGTAGTAGATTGTCAACAACTAGTAGGTAAACTGTGTAGTGTGTGCAATGAATAAAGGACTGTCATCAGGTGAATAAAAGTATCTGTAACATGTAATAAAAATAAAAACCCCAGACTGTTGTCTTTACTTGCCATGTTGTGGTAGGAATATAAATATGTACTACAAGTTCTAAATAGTTATGTGTTTCTGGAAGAAAATAACTCTTTCATGCAACTATTACTGAAAACCTAACACATATCTGTTGTCTGAAAAGTGCAATACGGTGCTCATTACCTAGGGTATTTGTCTAACTAGAAGGTCAGATTGTGCAAACGAGAGAGTACTAGAGAGAAAAAAGTCAGGATTAGTCAGCAGTTCCTCTGTAGCTCATTGTGATGAAACACAGCTGAGGTTTACCTTTTTGCACAAATGGGCACGGTTCGAATCCTGACAGTGGTAGTATGCTGAATGCATATTGTCAAACAAGAATATGTGAATATTTGTATAAACAGTCAGGTAGTATTAACACAAATTACCTCCACAGGTCTGCAAGGTAAGGAAATGTTTGTAATAGCTGTAAGAAGGCTTTACCAACACAATCTATGTTCAACATATCCACTGTCCAACACCAAGGATGCAAATGACAGTAAGATAAGTACATACACCAAGCAGTTTGTTCTGATACATGTCCCACAAGTGTCGCAATGTCATGGCTAATGGTCACTGCTGATAATAACCTGGGAGATAGATTGAACCCCAGTGGAGTATGTCAGTACTACAACCCCCAAGCATGAGTGCCAGGCACTCCTGTCAATGTGACATATGTAACTGTGAAGATGTGAATATGCGTAGAAACAGTCAGGTAGTGTTAACACATATTTTGTCAACAGGTCTGCCAGGTAAGGAAATGTGTCTATTAACTGTAAGAAGGCTTAACCAATACAATGTGAACAGCAATCCCACTGTCCATCCCCAGACCATATTTAGATATACAGTGAGGTCAGGAATGGAGAGTAATGAGTAGAGTAATGATCTGTACAGTTGTTGAAAATCGAAGCCTAGACAGTTGTTAATTAACCTTTCCCCCCCATACTATCAGCACCAGTACTTAATACACACTAAATGGGTATGTTCATCTCCAAACCAACTGTTGGGACATGTGTCCTCTTGTTATACAAATATTGAACAGTTTGAATTTTAATGTTCCTGTTCAAATGTTATCATTGGTGGCCTATTGCTATCAATCTAACTTGCATGCTGTTATAATGTCTACTGTGGTTTCATATATGCAGGTGTACTGTTTGCTATGCAACTGTTTCAATCCTGTTTTACTGGGTCATTTGGAACACCAATGCATGCTGTTATAACTAATCCTGAATTGTGTTGTTCTTGACTAATCACCATATTTTTGAAACTGAAAAACCATAGCACATCTGGGAAGGCAGATCCCAGCAGATGCACCTGTCCCACCTCATCTGGCCATGGCACCAGGCCCCAGCACATCTGGGACCCTACCTGGGCCTCCCTCTTCCATTGGTCCTGAACCAACTTTGGATGGAACCACCTTAGGGGATGGGGCTCGTCCCCCCCCCCAGGACTAGGCATGGAGAGGAGACCATCACCTGCAGTCAGGTCCAGGGATTGGTGTGCAGCATCCTCCGTTCAGTACAGTGATCAGCTGCACCAGCTTGAGGGCTGACTCATGCATCTTGAGAGTCAGCCTGCCACTCCTGCATAGCCACCAGCACAGCCACTTTCAGGGCCATGAAGGTGCAGTGGTGACTGCCCATGGTTGAGGACCTCAGTCCCACTGTAACCATATGGGGGCTCATGTGCATTTGATTCCCAGACACCCTCCCCATCCAAGGTGTTTACCCCCACATGTGTTGTACACTGCCCCTCTCAGCTGTCTTGCCTATCTTATCTGTCTTCCTACCCAACTTACCTCCCCAAATGTACCAACTATCCTTCCCTAACATCCCACTCTCACCTTATTAAAAAAAGGGCAATCTGTTCCCCCAAAAAAATGTCACCCCAGTCATAGCTGTCCATTTTGAACATGTGTCCACTGGATACATGTAATCTTGTCTTACTGGCTTAACAACACATTACTGTTGTCCTCACCCCTCTCACAAGGGTTTGAGTATCCAAATTCACCTCCACATTCTGCACAAATCCACAGCTGTTGCTGTATCAGAAATGGAAAGTTGTGGACCTTCCCTACACCCATCACATCCCTAGCTATTTGTCATATTGTTTTTCCCTTTGTGTGCCTCCTTTTTCACCACTTTTCTATCACCCTCTTTTTTTTCTTTTCTTTCAAAGAAATTAGCACAGGGATAAGCGGGAGTAAGCTGCAATAAGCAGCAGTAAGTGAGTTTGCATGATGCTAAGTGATGCCTACACAGATTAAGCAGTTTCCCATTTAACCATGTGTTGACATCGCTTACCATCACGCAAATCCATGCAAACTCACTTACAACTACTTAAAAGCGCCTTAATCACTCTGTATCCATCAGACACTGTCCTGCTTAGCAACAAAATAATCAGCCCTGCCAAGTTTTGAACCCTGGACACCATAGTCAGAGCAATGTACCACTACACCATCTAAGCTGCACTCATGATTGCTGTTCTTTCAAATACATCATTCAGTACAAGTATAGAATAGTAGGGAACAAACACTGTGGAATCAGTCATGTTTAGTATATATAAATATACACATATAGACATGTATGCTGCTAGATAAATATGAAAAAGTATATACATCAGATATATGGAGCTATACATTTAAAACAAATACATATAGACTATATACATATATATTGTTATATAAATATATGTATCTATATCAGAAAAGGAATATATCTATAGCTATATCCATATATCTATCTATCTATATATATATATATATATATATATATATATATATATATATATATATATATATATATATATATATATATATATATATATTTATATACACACACACACACACACACACACACACACACACACACACACACACACACACACACACACACACACACACACATATTGTATATAGTCAGAATCCCTTAGTGGAACAAATCTGGACCAAGACTGACAAGGGGTGGGGGTAAAGCCATAAAACTGGGAACATGTCCCAAATACCGCAGTAGATAAGGTGACACAGTTGATGGAGTAGCACCCTCCTGTCTGTTGTAACATATATTGACTGGAATAGCCCAAGTCCAAAATCCTAAATCCTCACATCACCCCACTGAGGTGTCAGAAATACACAACATGTATGGGGACCAGGCAACAGTACATTCAGTATACATCTGGACATAACATCACAGTAGGGGAAACTACATTGAGCTGCTAGGCATGTCACCAAGCACTGTCTAAACTACAGGCAGACTGACACAACACTAACCCAATCTTGCTATAGGGGAATACACATGTAATTGCAAATATATCAGGCAATACATGGAAGTAAAAGCACTGACAAACAGACACCTGTGTGAAAGTGCATACCCATAACCAATCTCACCACATTCAAATTTACATACTGGTAAGCCACATGAACAGGAGAGTATATGGACTGTATGAACAAAATCATCAGCATGTTTGCCAGTCACACCATACCCCTGCATATACTAGCCCAATTCACAGTGTAGTCTGATGCCTGACTGTGCTGTGGGACATGTGTCAGTCTGCCCCTACAAACATATACAGCTGATAGAGCACCAGAAACTGGAGCAGCATGTAAAGTCAGATAGAAAAGGACCCATAACTCTTGCATCTACTCCCCCTTCCTACACAGGGCAAGTAACACATTCACAATACACTGCTACACAATCCTGACAGTCTGTAAACAATTGCCAGAAATACACAATCCTCTCAATTGTATAGAGTCCCACAGAACTTCCAAGCTTTGTCCACATATGTAATGCCTCATACACATAACACATCCAGCAGTCTGATACATCACTGGGATGATATCAGGAATGAAGTCACTATATAATGATATATGATACCTATCCACATCTTACAGCGTGACATCTAGACAAAGCCTGACATACTTGGGGGCAGAGGCCCAAACACAGGGGCATTATTGCATTTTGCTGTGATAAACTGAGAAACTGCGGTGGTGGTGCTCGGTAACATTGTTGCCTCACAGTAAGACGCTGACCGGTTCAACTCTCAGCTAGAGCGTCTTCTGCGTGGAGACATACGTGAATGGGCGTACCTTCATTGAAGGTTGTGCATTAGGGCTGGCAACTCAGCATGTAAAAATCAACTGCCAATCATTAGCGGACCGGAGTTCCGCTGTGGCGACCCCTAACCGGGAAAAGCCGAAAGACAGAACAACAAGCTGTTATAAACTGAGAAAGTTGCTAGTGTAACAGGGTTGGTGTAACATATCTGTTCTGGGGGATATGAAGTCAGAAGCACACATGGATGTTACCATTCACTGACTGCAATTATCAGAATATGCTACTGAATTTCCAAGGCCAGAAAATGTGTGAGTAACATACCAAATATAAGACTCCAAACTCTGGCCAGTCTGCGGATAGCCCTACAGTTGAGAGCTATGTCAACCACATAATACTATCAGACTTAAACGCATGCAGAACAGCCATATCCACACAAACTCTGTCAAACTAGCATTACTTCAACTGCATACAGCAATAATTACATTCTGTCCCTATGGCTGGAACATTCTCCCCCAGTTTATTGGGCTGTCTCCACACTGTTTGTTGCAAGAAGTATTTGCAACTACCCTCTGTGATGCTGTTTGTCATACACTTCCATGAAGTCCTCATCACAGGAAAGGAAAAGGGGCAATGTCCACATGAAGTACTCAGTTATAGTAGTGTGATTCCATGTTATGTTATTGGGTATGGGAATGATACCATAGCTGTTCTACATGCAATTAGCAAAGGGGAACTGCAGTTGGTCAAAAGCCATCAGCTGCTCATGAGCATTACCTAAAAAAGGCAAGCTGCTGCCTATACAAAACAGCTGTATATACTATATTTGTCTCAGAGAAAGAGAGAGAGACAAAGAAACAGACAGAAAGACACACACACACACACACACACACACACACTGAAACTGATGGATTATACCAACTGATCCATAAAAAAAAAGAAACACAGGTATGTCAAACAATTAAGTATGTAGTGGAATATCCTAGGGGGTATGTAAACATGGAAAATAGGAAGTTCAAACAATATTATATCTCAACAACACATGCTGTACTGATATATTGCTGAGCAGAACCTATGGTCATAGCATCTGGGTCTGTCTGCAGTGACACAGAACACAGCTCAGGATACTGAGTCATGCCTTGAGTGTGTGATGCACAATACTGACTGTGACACTGCTAGGCCACACCCAGTGCAAGTCTTACCATCATTAACTCTGCTATGTCCAGCTCTGACTTATGCCTCTTTTTTCAATGCCAATGTCTCCAACCTATATAACATAGCTGATCTCAGTCCCCTCTTGTAGACCTTCCCTATCACTCTTAAGGGTACTCGTCTGTTGAAAATCACACCTGACACTCTTCACCACCCACATCCTGCCCATACTCTCGTCTTCACCTCTCCACCACACTTGCCATTACTCTAAACTGTTGTTTACAAGTATTTACACCTATCCACCTTTGAAAACTGTACTTCCTGCATCCTCACCATTCCTCTTTCCTCCCTCCCATTCACATACACATGTTCCATCTTACTTCTGCTTACCATCATTCCTCCCCTGTCTAGACCATACCTCCACCACTCCAGGGTCTCCTCAACCTGTTTCCTACTCTCATTACAGACCACAATGTCATCTGCAAACAGCACAGTCTAGGCTGACTCCTGTCTGATCATGTTTGTCAACCTGTCCATCACAACTGCAAATAAGAAAGGGCTCATAGCTGATCCCTGATGTACTACCACCTTCACCATAAACACACCTGTCACTCCCAATGCAGAACTCATCACTGTCACACTAGCCTTGTACATATCCTGTAGCATTCTTATGGATTCCTCCGCCACTCCTGACCACCTCATGCAATACCGCAACTCCTCTCTAGGCATCCTGTCATACGCTGTCTCTAAGTTCACAAAGACGCAACACAGGTATTTCCGACCTTCTCTGTATGTCCCCTTCAACACTCTCAGAGCAAAGACTGCATCTTAACTACACTTTCCTGACATGAAACCATGCTGCTGATCCGCAATCCTCAACTCCCTTCTTAGCCTAGCTTCCACCACCCTTTATCATTACCTCATGCTGTGACTGATCAATGTTATCCCTCTGTAGTTATTACAGCTCTGCACATCATCCTTATTCTCATAATCAGTACCCAAACACATTTCATCCACTCCTCACACATCCTCTCACTTTCCTAGATTTCAGTAAACAATCCAGTTAAAAAGACCACTGCCATTTGTCCTAAACACATCAGTGCTTCCACAGGTATGTTATCTGGACCAATAGCCTTTCCATTCTTAAACCACTTCATAGCTATCCTTACTTCCCCCTTGATAATCTGTTGCACGTCCTGATTCACCATATCCTCATCATCCAACCTTCTCTTTCTCTCATTCTTTTCATTCAACAGCCCATCAAAGTACTGTTTTCACCTGCTAGACACACTCTCCTCATTTGCACCATTAGGCTTTATCAGCCTTATTTGCTGGACATCCTTCCTAGCTACATGCCTCTGTCAAGCCAATTGGTACAGGTTATTTTCTCCATCCTCAGTGTCGAACCTTACATACAACCCTGCAGATGCCCCATCCTCAGCCTTTGCCACCACTCTCTTTGCCATGCACCCCATCTCCCTATACACCTGTCTAATTTCTTCATCTGACTGATAATCCAACTTCTTAGCCAACCTCTTTCTCTGTATACTCCCCTGTACTTTCTCATGCCACCACCAGGTCTCCTTGTCCTCCTTTCTCTGTGCAGATGTCACACCAAGCCCTGTTCTACTCATTTCCATTACTACCTTGGATGTAGTTACCCTGATATTTGCTAAGTCTTCACTGCCACACCCTGCCTGTCTTAACTCTTCCTTGAACTCAACCTCACAATCACCCTTTCTCAGTATCCACCATTTGATCTGTGGTGATGCGATCACACTCCTCCCCCTCGTCCTGATCACTAACATCATCCCACAGACCAACCTAACATGCTGCCTAACTACACTTTCCCCTGTCACCACTTTATAGTTACCGATCCTTTACAAACAGGCCCACCTGCATAGGAGATAATCCACCTGTGTGCATCTTCCTCCACTCCTGTATGTCACCCTATGCCCTTGGTCTTGTAAAACTACGTATTCACCACACCCACGTCCAACCTCTGTTGCAAACTCTACCACCATCTCACCTTCTGCATTCCTTTGCTTAACACCATACCTACCCATCACATCTGCATCCCCCCTGACCCCTTCACCATGCTCATTGAAATCTGCTCCAATCACCACTCTCTCACCATTGGGTACACTCGTCACCAATTCATCCAACCAAACCAAAGTACATCTGTCTCATCCATCACTTACACATAGCATATGCACTAACAACTGCCATCATTATACCATCAATTCCCAGCCTCCTAAACATCAATCTACCTGACACTCTTATCACCTCCACAAACACTCTTGGCATAATGTTCCTTCAGGTTAACCCCTGCAACAGTTCCCCTCCCATACACACCATGATAGAACTATTTGTACCCGACTCTGATACATACAGCTGTACACCCCTTACATCTGGTCTCTGTCACATACAGTACATCCACCTTTCCTCTGTCCAGCATATCAGCTAGCTCTGTTCCCATACCAGCCATACTCACAACATTAACAATTCCTACCCTCACTACCAAACACCTAGCCTTTCTCCTATCTGCCTGCCATATGAGTGTCAGACATCCTCTAGGGTATGTCTGTGAATGCAAAGCTACTGCACTATCAAATGAAATATGTGTGTTAAAGCAATATGAAGAAAGTGTCATTAATTGTGGCCCATAGCCCACCATGTATGTGCAGCATCCCCCAGATGTCCTGCCCTAACAGGTTGAGATGACTGACCGAGGAGCAAGACTGTAATTATAGTGTGACATACTGACATAGAACAGAGATGTATAGCAGGTATTACCTGCACATATGTATGTATAGGTAGGTGTACTTGGCTGCCTCATAACGACTGACATGGGATGCAAAAACATCAGGTAAATAAGATGTACATGCTGTACATGTGTGTAACCTTAGTTTCTGTGCATCCAACAGAGTTACACCTCTACAGCTACTGGTTGTGTCATTGCCCTGACAAAGACATGGGTAGTATAATAAGCATGAGTATAATGTTGAAATTGTAGAGGTGGTCAACTGTGTTCTGACCCTGTGCCCATGCCTACTACAAACATGTATTTGACCACCCACATAGCTGTATAGCCTCAGCAATACCTTACTTGTAATACCTGTCTCCACCAATATAGAGTAAACCTCTTTGCTGGACAGCAGCAATACACAAAGCACATAATGTGATGCTATATGGGTTGTACAGGACAAAGAAGGAGGAGGCACCAACTGGGCAGCATGTCAACCGTTGTCTGAACAAGCATATTAGGTCACAGGTGGATTACTGTAAGGCTAACTATGAGTACAAATTGGACACATCCACTAAGGGCAATCACAAAGCCATTTTCACATATGCCTGCAGTCTCAGAGGCACCAATCCAATCCACCTGTAATAGTGGCAAATCACAGCACATACACACACACCATAGCTATAGCCAACCTGCTACAGACAGGTTTAGGGCAAACATCACCCCCCCTGGATCACCATCAGTAAAGGTGGATATGTACAGCACACACACCCCTCCTCTCATCATCATGGATCAGGTGCAAACTGCCTAATCAAAGTTAACAAAAGCAAGTCCTACAAATCCTACATGAACCCAGGCATATGCTTCCAGCTCCATTACACAATGTATGCAAGCAGAGCCTGAGCATCATTGACATCCCATCTGCAAGGAACACGGCCACTGTCATCTCTCTACACAAATGTGAATGATGAATGGTGGTTTATGCAACGTACTGGCCCTCATTGGGGGGAACATGACACATCAGGACCAGAAGTACAATGCATGTTCATACAGTGCTGCCAGGTAAAGGGGTATGATGTGTTTGTAAGTGGTGGCTAATTTTATATAGGTTTATAGATTAGTACTAAGCTAATTGCCCTTGTGGGGTGCTTTAAGCCTAGCTAATTACCCCATGTGAGAATCAAACCCTGCACCATGGATCTGTAAGGCAAGGAACTTAACAACTATGGTAGCCTCATGTGCTGGCTCTGTAAAGAACTCTGGTCAATGTCTGAGGTCCTGTGATGTGTTTCCCTGTTTATATCTTCCAGGTGTCATGCAGTGGCAACTGCCTTACACTGATGCGGAGACAGCAGCCATCACAGAAGCTGTAATCTTAAACTATGCCATCCTTTCTGGCCATTGCCTGCAAAATCTGCAGGAGTGGACTGCCCTGTGGGATGAGATCATCCACAGAGTGAATGTCTTGGGCCACCTTGGATGCACATACAGTCAGGTCAGGCATAGAGCAACTGACCTGATAAGTCATGACCGGCAAAGTGCTGCTGCTGTAGTGAGGGACTGTACTACTACCGGTGGGGGGCCAGCCACACAGGCCCCACTTACGGTGACAACCTTGGGGTAACCACCACACATACTCAAACACAGGAAACAGCAGTAGTGGAGGTGGGTGGCACCCAGGTAACTGGCGAGGAGCATCCATGTAAGGCCAAAGTGCACTTCAATGTAATGAGGTAGCATTTAAACTGTCTTCTACAGAGCCTCTAGATGCATATGTCAGTGCAAAATGGATTAATTGGTGGAGTGTAGTAATGCACACGAGTGCACATCTATGGTGAAGAACAGCAAATTGTGTAATATCATAGTGTGTACTGGAACTGTGCAGAAACATAGCATTCATCTTGTGCAATGCCTAATGTGAATCTACTGACAATATCTCTCCCTCACAACTACATAGGTCACTCTGGTCTGCATATGGCACAGCGGCTTGAACCCAGTAAGTATGGGGTTTTCCTCAGGCATACTAAAGTTAATGCATGTCACCATGCACACAACTATTACACTCAGCCATTTGGCAATATCTGCATGTTCACCTGTGGTGCTGTTTACTGCATAACCCCAAACTAGGGTCATATTGTAGAAATTGATGGTATACAGTGCCTATAAATGGTGTACACACCTGCTAGAATGCCAGGTATTTGTGATATACAAAAATGAGAGCACAATAGAAAAAGTTCAAAATACTGCCAACCTTTCATGTAACCTATAATCTGTACAATTCAATTGTAAAGCAAACAAATCTGTTAGGGGAACAATAATGACACATAACAATAGTACAACAACCTAGATGCATATGTGTGTACAGTTTGAAGTTAGTACTGTGTTGAGGCAGCTTTCAGTATAACTTTAGCTGTACATTTTATTGGGTACACAACAGCCATCAATTACAGTGACTCCTTGATTAACAGCAAATTACGGTCAGCTGTCCTACCAGGATTATCCTGACATACACCCAGCTGCCTGCTACAGCAGCAGCCATGGTTTGCATAGAGCTGATGAAGCTGCTAAGGGACCACATCCTTGTGATGTATCACCCTGGAGAAGGGTATCAAAACATTTCCGCAGCATTGCAAATGCCATGGAACATGGTGCAGACAGACATCAAAAGGTGGTGAAAATATGGGGCTACAGTGACATTATGAAGGAGTCCAAAGTCTATGAAAATACAAAACCAAAACTTGCCAGGGAAGATGCCAGGAGCCCTAGAACAGTGAAAGAGTAGCAGGAATCTCCAGCAAGTACTGGGCGTGTACTACATGTCACAACAATCTTCCATGGTCTCCATATCTTCTGCCTATATAGTAGGATTGGAAGATGGCAGAAGTTCCTCACCAAACAATATCCAGGCCTGATGAAAGTCTGAAAACAATACATCATGTCTCCAAAAAGCAAGTGGGAAAATGTGTTGTGGTAATATGGGACCATGGTTGAACTCTTTGGCCACAATTCTGACAGGTGTGTTTGGTGCAATAATACCACTGTACATCACCACAACACCAACCCCACGGTAAAGCTTGGTGATGACAGTGTCATACTTTAGTGTTGCTGTTCACAAGCTGGAACTGGGGCTGTAGCCAGTTTAGAGGGCATTAGAACAGTTCCAAACTCCGGCCCCTTGTAGTTCCAAAATGTTCTGGTGTCTGCACATAGCTGTGGATGGTGAGGAATTCCACATTTCCACATAACAATGGCCCAAACCATACATCCCAATCAACAAAAGGATGGCTTCACCAGAACACATGCAATGTTCTGCACTGGCCGAGTCAGATCCCACACCTACGTCCAATAGGATATATGCAGGGTGACCTGAAGAGGGCAGTCCACAGGAGATGCCCTTGCAATCTGACATAGTTGGAGGTGTTTTGCAAGGGAGAGTGTGCAAACATTGGCAAGTCATGATGTGCCATGCTGATAGACACCTTCCCAAGAGGACTGCATGCTGTGATTAAATCAAAAGGTGCTTTAACAGAGTATTACTTTAAGGGTGTGCACACTCATGCAACCAGCCTATTGGACCTATTTCAGTTACCAGACATTACCTTTAACTGATGTGTATGTTCTTCAGTTGGATTGCACAGGTTATATGTCATATGAAATGATGGCAAACGTATGACCTGATTTCTGAGGTTTCATGTTATATATCAGGAAAACCTGGTGTGTTAACAGGTGTGTGTACACTTACTATATCCAATGTAAGCTTAGGAATTGTTTTGAGTAATCAGCTTTGTTTTAACTTATATGTACTGCTCGTTATGCAGTCTGCAACTCAAATTAGGATATTACTTAGTGGCACCAATCTACAGGCCAATCCAGTAATGTATCAGACAACCACAGGAGTTATGAGGAACAGACTAAACATATGTGCCACATATGTAGACATTCAGCAAAACCCTGTACAGTTGGGGGGTATGTTCTGTTGAAGTTGCCACAGTGGTATACTGGTGAACAGCAATAGGTTACATGTGTGCAGTGTATGCTAGCTAAGGGCAATCACCTACTAACACCACTCATGTATCCCAGAGGTGTATATTAGTAGTAACAGTAAGTGGAAAGGGCTGCACTGCATGATGCTGAGGGTTTGTCCAGAGTGTGTATTCTATTGTCTGTGTGTCGTGAATGCCCCCAGTCAGCTCATGTGAGGTTTGTGTATTGCCTTTGAAGCACCTCACCTGTGTGTGTGTGTGTGTGTGTGTGTGTGTGTGTGTGTGTGTGTGTGTGTGTGTGTGTCAGCAAACGTTATGGTGCCAGTAGTGATTTACATATGTTGTTTTTCCCTCACGGGTGAGCATGGTGGCTGCAGTCCATCCCGCTCTAATAATGATGTCAGTGTCTCTGCAGACTCTGACCATGATGATACTCATACTGAGGCACAGGTAGGGTTGCCAGGGGCTGAATCTGTCCCATTGATTGGCATCCCACTATTGTCAACCCCATCCCCACAAACAGTCACAATGCCCACACATATCCTGTCACTAGTGGCCAAAGATAATGGACAGTTGGCAGGTGGTGGCTTGAAACAGGCTACTGTGGTGACTCTGGAAAGTGAGGTTCAGGCACTAGCCATAACCAGAGTATTGGTGGGGTCCCACTCAGGCAGATGGGCAGTGGTGCACAGAGGAAGATTGAAGCCCATCATGCCCTTGTTGTAAGTGCCACAGCAGCAGTCACCAGACACAGGTTTCGGGCTGTCATGGGGGCACAGGCATGTAATGAATATAATACCAGACATATAATCATGATCATTGATGTGCACATCCCTGGTGTCCTTGGCTATATGAACTCACTGCAGCCATCTGTGATCATAATGGGGTCATGGATAGATGGTGGGGGGAAACCTTGGCGCACCTTGACCATGGAATATCTGTGCCTTAGCACAGATGCTGGCCAGCAGCCACGTGGCTGTAGGGCAGCACCACAATCAGCTAAGGGTCTATGTGGCCATGCACCATCATTTTCCCATGCTGGCAGTACCACCAGCACTACTGAAGGGGGTGTGCTGTTCTCTCCACAATGCAGTAGACCATGGGCACATGATCCTTGCCGGTCCCAACAGGGTCATGGTCCAGCAGACAGCAGTCAGAATTGAGGAGTAGTACTGCATCTGGACTTGGCCCTGGTGGTACCGGTGATACCCTCAGCATGCCCAGTTCCTGTGTCTGTTGCCAGAGATGGTGAACTGTACACCCTGCCATGTACTGCCCACAGCTGTCCAAGATACCCCTGTGTAGGGCACCCACATGGTGTAACTGTATGCATACAAACACACACACACACACACACACACACACACACACACACACATCACCATCAGACAAGTCTCACACACAAACACACACACACAAAACCCCTGCACAGCCCATTTAATGAACACCCCCACACACACATGATGTCAACTGTATGGCTCAGCCTAGGCTTCTGGCAAACCCACAGAACACCCCGTACATATGATGATACCTGTGCCACCTCCATGCCATTGATGCAGGGATATGCAAATACGGGTCTGATGCACAGGATGACTTTAGTAGCATGTAGCTATTTAATGCTGTGTAAGGTGCTGTCATCTGGCATTTGTAATGTGTACACATCAGAGTGTGTGTTTACCTTTTCAGCCATGATGCATTATTGCTGTTAGTAACACTAAGCAAATGTGTTCTCACATGCTGTATTCTGTTTGTGTTCCAGGTGTCTGTGTGTCAGTAGGATGTCACCTGCAGATATCACCAATGAGGGTTATGGCAGTATTGTAACCCATCAACCATGTCATTGTTGAGGTACAGCTGTATCTGCACACATTTCCCAGGTTTGTGTACCAGTTCTTGCATGTGCTTCACAGCTTATAGGGCTGATGGGTTGTATCTCAATCTATGGTGGTTGACATCAGCTCTAGTATAGTGGACAGTGGGAAGTGTGGTGGTATGGTGGGTGGAACACACCTCAGATTGCAAATGCCCTCAACTCCAGAGGATATTGTGCCAACTCAACATAGAACAAATACTGTTCACACACACACACACACACACACACACACACACACACACACACACACACACACACACTTTTTCATTTGCCAGGACTGAGATTAGAACTCCTACCTTACTAGTTGTTTGCACTACAGTGTTACACAGTTATCACACATGCCACAGTGCTTAGAGGGTTGAGACATGACGAAAGGGACTTCTAAGGTGACTGGTATTTATCGGACTGCTAAAGTAGGGAAAGGGGAAGTATACTGGGTTTGAATGGACCCAAAATCTTTAACTTATAAACACCCACACACACACACACACACACACACACACACACACACACACACACACACATACACACACACATACGCACACACACACACACACACACACACACACACACACACACACACACACACACACACACACACACACACACACTTTTACATTTGCCAGGACTGAGATTAGAGCTCCTACCTAACTAGTTATTTGCATTATCGTGTTACACAGTTATCGCACGTGCCACAGAGCAGATAGGGCTGAGGCTTGACAAAAGGTACTTTTATGGTGACAGACATATTCAGGACTGCTAATGTAGGGCAATGGGAAGTACACTGGGTGGGGAAGGCCTGTTAATTCCTAGATTCTAATGACAATTCTTATGTATGAGCATGCCTAGTGTGACCTTCTATAGTAAATGTGGGACTCCATTCCAGGGATTGTTGTACTCCAGTCCCATTTGTTTTGTGCTACAGCTATACCTCTCAACCTGATGGTGCAGAATATCTGGAGATAGCCTATCAAAATGGGGAGACAATGGGTCATACGGTGATTGTGACTATTCTTTTCAATATTGTATGGGTAGCTAGGGTTACAGGGCTTGTTTTAGCAGACATCTGACATATATGATGTTTGACACTGTCATGTATTGTTTCAGTACCGCATGACATACCTCCTCAGATCATTACAGTGATTTACCAGAGGACTACAGGATGGATGATACATACACCAATACATTCTTGCACAATCTTGCTTGTTGAGAGGTATTCCTATGTGCAATTGACTGTTGGAGCTGTGGAAGTGGTCCAGCACCTTGGTGATATATTACAATAGTGGAATCTCTGTGCATTTCTGTTCTGGCATGGTCTAATTTCCACTCCATGGTTGGGTAATATATTTTAGGCAGGATCATGGTGACAGGCAGACTGCAGATAGATTTGTAGGGGATAAGATATGTGGGGGTGTGTCCTGGGTCACATATGTTGACCTATAGCTACCAGTACTTTGCATAGGGGTCTTCTCAAAGGTTGACTGCACTTGGAGGGTCTTGTGTCTGTCAGACTGTTTGACCAGCCTGGAGGTGTGTTTGTGTCTCACATATATGTGTGGCCCACCTCATTTTGCTTGGATGGCCACATGTTGCTGTCAGGATGTTGCATAGGATGAGTGATCAGTGAAGAGTGTATTACTCCCCATGACTGAGGGCCATGGTTTTACGGTTGGAGAAATGTCACCATCTTCCAGGGATAGGACTGCCTGCAATGAGTGCATTCCCATGTTTAGACTCCTAGTCCTGCCTGTTGACTGTACAGAGTATCACAGAATGTCCAGATTCATGACTCATATCTGGTTGGTTACCCAAAAGAGTGTGGTTTTCAAGGAAAAGTGTTTTGCAAGTCACTCAGGGTTGAAGTCAGATATTACTGACAGTTAACATTGCAGTTTTTGACTTCATACCTCTCAGACATTCCACGCTAATACAATCATTCCATCAACTTTCTAACATTATTGGAGCAGTATTTCAAAGATGTCCTTCTCTTTGGACTTTTTTCACCCCATTATTCATGACTTTGTCCAGATTTCTGGCTCTTTGATGCTGGCAGGTTTTCTCCTAGCAGTTAGCAGCATGGCCTTTCTTTGCATTTTGTAGACTGTGTTATGTTGGTGTTATGGACCCCATGACACTCTCTAACAGGGCACTGTGGGTGAGGCATGAGCATTCGCCAGAGGCCTGTAGGCCAGGTGTGACAGATGCAGACCATCTGTAGCGAGGCAGTGCATTCTAATGATCATATGTTCCTAGGATGCTGGCAGTGGACACTCCTGGGATGGCATCAGTAAGTTGACTGTGGGTGTTACTGACAACTGCTTTCTGCTTGTGTTGAGCCATCACTCTAGTTGATGGCTGGATGCTGCTTAAGGCTAGGGACATGTTATTGCATTTCAATGAGACTATGGGGGGGGGTGACACATCTGTACACAATACACATTTGCAGAGACCGTGCTGATATTTGGTTAATATTTTGGTTCCATTTAGCATATTGGTGTGTCCTTTCTTTGAGACTACTGGCATAATGGTATCAACCACAAGTCATATTGTTCTGGCATAAACATCTGTAGTTTCAGACTTCTTACCTTTCAGCACCATACTGCCACTGCCAGACCTGGTGTAATATCACTGTGTAAGTCTGTAGGTGGGGATTTCATGGATGTTACCATGTAGGGGCCTTTGCCAGACATTTCTGTATGGTTTTCTACAGCTGATCTGCTGGGGTGAGGCTGGGGGTGGGTATGGGTCCCTCAATTCCATACATGTGACCTATGACCCCCCCCCCCCCAGTTATTTGGCTCACCACATATACTGCAGTCGTATTTGTCAACTAGGGTGGTACTTCATAGTGTGGGTAAGCCAGTACTGAAAATACACTTCCTGCTGTCCCACAGAGCTGTCAATTGTCTGCTGCTATCCCAGTAAGCCACCCCATTCCCGTGCATGCTTGAATCAATACTGTAGATATGATATCAGAACATTCTACTCCATTCATTTATTGTTAAGGAGACTGACTTACCTTGTGCCTAAGGCTGTTGTGAGGACGGTGCTTGAGGGCTGACTATGTTGGATGCATGCAGTACACTGCCTATACATGGTAAGATATTGGTGGTGTGATGTGTGGCATCCATTTTACTGTGTGTGTGAATCAGAGACAGAGAGATCAGTCCCTCAGGCCCTACAGTGTCAGTGTATGTACTATGTATTAACTCTTTGCCAAGGACAGGGCATACTGGGCACACCTACCTGCATACAGGGCCTGGCTCAGGATGTCCCTCCTCCGAGTCCTTCTGTGCCTGTAGAGACCTTAGCAATGGTGGAGGGCTGTGTGGCCCTTCCCTGTTTTGTTCCTGCTGCAGCTGTTTCCACAGGATCATATTGTGTAGCATGGCACATGCTACGAACATGTGTGCACATGTGGCTGGAGGGTACTGCAAGGCTCCACCGGATATGTCAAGGCAGTGGAACTGTGACTTGAGCATCCCAAACACATGCTCTATAATGATCCTGGTTTGTGTGTGTGCCTCATTCTAGCATTCTTGTGTGGGTGTGTGTGCATTTCTGATGGGTGTCATCAGCCATGGCTCCAGTGCATAACCAGCATCCCCCACCAGCTGGCCATATGGGATATCCCCACTGGCAAACACCTGGTACATCTGTGACGAATACCTGCTGTGGGAGACGTGATGGCTTCCAGGGCTGCCAGCACACACATTCATGATAATGCCCTGGACATCACACACAACCTGGCAGTTGATGGAGTGGAACCCCTTGCAGTTTAGGTAGACCCTACCCTGGTCACCGGGTGGTGCTTTGATCTGGATGTGCATGCAGCCTATGGCACCCAGTACCTCCAAGTATTCTGCTACATGGTGGAAGAGATGCATATTGCTGGTCCTCTCCTCATGGGTGCTGGGGAAGTAAATGTGCTCAGCGGCATGTGGGTGCATGGCATCCAGGAACTGGTGGAGTATACTGGATGTGGATGCCTGTGAGACCCCCATGATATCCCCAGTTGGTCTTTGGAAAGTAACTGTAGCTAATATTCTTAAGGCTACGCTCACCTTGGAATCCACTGGGATGGGTTCCCCTCTGTTGGTTCTGGGTCTGAGGTGAGAACGGCACAGCTGAACAAGTTGCTGAAGTATGTTCCTGTCCACCCTGTAGCAGTCTAATATCTCCAGGTCATGTAGCCCCTGGTAGGTTACCCTGGGTCTGAACACTCTTCTCCTCCTCAGTCTAAGTTAATTGTCAGTATTATCCTTCTCACCACCCTCAGTCTCCAGCACATATGGATAGATCAAAGCAACAGCAGCCCCTAACATGTTTTGTTAGTTTTGTCAATTTAAAATTCTTCTGAATGTGTACACCAGTGGTGTAGAGTTTGTGGGAAAAACAGACTGAAAGGTGTTTGCATAGTTTGCATAGTTTATAGTAGTGTGCTGGGCTGCTGCCTGTGTAATTGGCTGATTCTGATGCATTCCACCTTCCAGCTATGGTAGTTCTCCTTGATTGCCTTCCTTCTGCTGTTTCCCCTCCCCATTTCCTCCTCGTTTAAGCCCTGATGCAAGCCGCACATACCTGGTGCTCAAATGTAAACAGTTCTGCTATTTCCTGTTTTTGTTTTGTTTTGTTTTAGGCCCTGTGCATGCCATGTACACCTGTTTAGCTAAAGTAAACACTTTTAAGTAGAAGTGATCCTCCCTGGACATGAACACACTCTTCATTTCATGGAATAAGTCAGTACAGCCACAGACACCCCTTTCCTTAGCTGTGCTGAGCTAAGGGCAAACATGGGCCACCAAGCTCCAATGTGCTTACAGCAAGCATGACACTCCCCCTTTTTATGTCACCTAGCTCTCCTGTATACACAGTCATGTTGGTGCAACTACACAGTTAGGTGCAGTCTGATACTTAAAAGAAATTTGTGATTCACTATAAATCCCCTCATTTGCATGCCCCACTGCCTTAATCCATAGTTACTACACTTAACACAGGGCCTTTCCCCTTAGCAGCCACTATTCCCTGGTATTGTTTTAATTCTGCATGCCATTGACTATAATGGCAAAATGCAGATTTCCCTGAAAATTGCTTTTTCACATTTTTGTTTTATTTTCGGGACCAACCCGTTTGCAAGCCACTGCCCTATGCTTACACGGCCAAGATCGTCCAAAAAAAAGCTTTATTTTATAATATTTAAACTCTTTATCATGCCAATGGCTATATGTTTGGTCATTGACATGCCTAACAGTTGTAATACATGCTTTATTTTGAGCTGGCATGCCTCCAATTTCTAACTTGCAGAAATGTGTTCAGCTAGAAGCTGAACACATTTCTGCTTCTTGCACTATTCCTGCACGGACACCTGCCTGCTTGCTAAATCGCTAATTCACCTCATTTGCATGGTTTTCACTAGCAAATGAGGTAATTAGCATTAGTCAGTGATGTCCATGCAGGAATAGTGCTGACAAGCTCGTGCACATCAGATCAGCTGTTTGCTGAATCGCTCGGTGGCCATATTCCATACAGGAGCAGCTACACATCCATTATTCCTGCATGGAATAAAAAGCTTAATGAATCCCGGTGAATATGTACTCAAACTAAGAGGGGGACTACACCCACCTATACCTCTTGTAACTATATATACTAACTCCAGGATCACACTACAGTGTGCAAATGGGCATATACCTTTTACTTGCCTTACAGTACTCTAGACAGTACCATATATACTAACTGCAGTTCAGTGAAATGAGACTCAGTGAAATGAGTTTTCAGTAATTTGAATTTTCAGTGAAGTGTTGGGGGTGAAATGAAATTCAGTGAAATGAGATTCAACGAAACAAAGTAGACCTATATATATATATATATATATATATATATATATATATATATATATATATATATGTATATTAAAGAAGAAATGTAGGAATGAAGACAAAGAAAAAAGCTACATAAATAAAAAAAAAATGTCTTCCTCCAAGGTGAACAAAAAACACAGCTAAGCCAATGTTGAGTGCTTTTGTTCTTTAATGTAAAAAGAATTTCTTCAGAAATACAGCTATCCACACAGATATTACAATACATAGAAAAAAATCTTTATGTTTCATGTAAACAAATAATAAAAAGTAGTCAACAATAGCCAAGGAAATGCAGCGGTAATGAAAAAGCAATAAAAACGACTCAACCACTACATGTAAAGACTCTAGATGTTTCAAAGATATTTTATTAATGATTAAAGTTGAATTAGTAATGTGATAGTTATATAAGCCATCTTAGCATGCATTTAATAATTAGAGACTCATTCAGACCAGGGAAAGATTCGGCATTAAGGAGGAGCTGCCACTTAAGTTCCTGCTCCTCCAAAAGTGTGTTGTAATCACCAAGGAAAGTATGTACTTGTTCTAAAAGAAAAAAACTACCAATTTCAAGGTTATAGCAGTGCAGGATGAGTGCCACTTCCTCAGCTCGCTGTTTGCTGCCAGAAATTTTCCAAAACACTAGGAGTCTAAACATGAAACATGAGACTGCTACGAGTCTAAACATGAAACTGCACTCACTGCAAGCATTCTTAACCCTGGAAAATCCTGACATCTGTGCAGTCACAGAAACCTAGTTCAAAGCTGTGGAGAGCACCCCAGCTACACCTGGCTACTCATCCTATCAGACCCCAAACTGTGGGTAGTAAAGCCAAAGGAGGTAGAGCTTCAATATATATATATATATATATATATATATATATATATATATATATATATATATATATATGTTAAAGACATATACAGCTCCAGGCTCGTCAATCAATATGACACACAGGAGACACTCCAGGTGCAGTTAACCATTGACAAGACCCCTATACAAATCATAGCTAGCTAATGGGCCCCAAATTTGACCCAAGATGCCCAAACTGCCTATCTAGACCTCTTCGAATCTATCAAGATTCAACCCTTTACCCTGATCCTGGGGTGACTTTAACTACCCAAACATAGACTGGGAGTACTCATGCCAGAACACAAATGCCCAGAGATTCCTCGATTTTGTCAATGCAAATACTTTGGAGCAGCTAATTGATACCCCGACAAAAGTGATAATATCTTGGACTTGGTATTACCCAACATGAGTAACCACTTCAGCATCTGTGCAGTATCATCCTCCCTTGTAAGATCAGACCATAAAGTGGTCACGTTTGAAGTCACCATCTCTCCCGGCCCCCGTCTAGCTAGGGTTAAACAAAAAACCTTTCCAAAGCTGATTATAGCCTCCTAAGGGATGGTATAAACAGCTTCACAGCCCCCTCCTCCTCACTAGGAAATGAACAAAACTATACTAAATTACTATTCAAACATTTATATAGATGCATGGAATCAGGAATACCTGACAGGGCTAAATCATCCACCACAAGCAACAATAACCCTGTCTGGTGGACATCTGCAATAAATAAACTCTATAACAAATGAAAAAAATTGCTGTCCAGAACCATGAAGGAGCAGGTGCTGAACTGGAAGCAATCACTCCTTAGCCTAAACAAGCAAATAAGAGCACTAGTGAAATCCTCCAAAGCAAACTTCGACTCCAAATTGGCCAGATCTACTAGAAACAATCATAAGGCCTTCTTCACATATGTTAAATCCAAAAAAGACGGAAGCCCTCCAAAAAAAAACAGTAACAAAAAACAGGAGTGCAGATAACTTTGTAGAGTAACCACAAACTTGCTTCAGCCCAGTTAAAAGAATTTTTATTATTATTCCACTGCCAAAA
The DNA here is from genome assembly GCF_019279795.1 of Protopterus annectens. Taxonomy (NCBI): domain Eukaryota; kingdom Metazoa; phylum Chordata; order Ceratodontiformes; family Protopteridae; genus Protopterus; species Protopterus annectens. The sequence continues at coordinate 1,092,067,757 of NC_056729.1, read as the reverse complement.
CACATACACCATACACCATGTGTTTTGGCGGTGGAATAATAATAAAAATTCTTTTAATTGGGCTGAAGCAAGTTCGTGGTTACTCTCTAAAGTTATCTGCACTCCTGTTTTTTGTTACTTCTTCACATATGTTCGTAATCTCAAAGGTAGCACCCAGAGTTGTTCAGAACTGGTGGTCAAGGACATCACATATACAAATGCCGTAGATATAGCAAACTTGCTGGCTGACAGATTAATCAAAAATTTCACCCATCTGTTCCCATCAGTAAATTAGGACAATCTCAGTACCTGCCCCCTTCCCTTTATATCTATGGATCAGGTCATTACTGCTCTTTCAAAGGCAAAGATACAGCTTCCATGGGACCCGATAACATCTCAGGCTGCATCCTAGATGAACTCAGGCAGGAACTCGCAGCACCATTAGGTGCCCTATTCAACCAAAACCTGAGTACTGGCTTTGTCCCAGCTGAGTGGAGGAAAGCCACTGTCATGCCTTTACACAAAGGTGGAGAATCCACTGATCTGGGAAATTATAGACCCATCAGCCTATCTAACCATCCAAGACATGGATGAGGGGAAGATATTGCACAACACCTACCTTGACCTGGTCAAAGCCTTTGACACTATTCCCCATTCAGGCATAATAGATAAACTCTCTCAACTAGATATCAATCCGTATGTTACCAGATGGGTAGCTAACTGGCTCACTGATAGAACCCACCTAGTCAAAATATGGGAAGCCATCTCAGGCAGTAGACCTGTATTGAGTGGCGTACCCCAGGGTTCAGTCTTGGAGCCTCTGTTAATTGGAATATACTTTTCAGAGGTGGAGGCCAATACCAAGTTCGCAGATGACTGCAAGCTGGGAGCTGTCAACTATTCCCCTAGTGACATGGACATCCTCCAAGAGGGTCTCACCCAAACAAATGACTGGTGCCAGAAACATGGCCTCAAGCTGAATGCAAAATGCATCATCATCCCCTTTGGGAAGATTGATGTCCCCACAAATTATCACATTAATAACAATGTCCTAAGCACGCAGTCAGTAGTGAGGGATTTGGGCACCCAGACTGATAGCAACTTTTGACCACCATGTTGCTTCCATTGTACGGAAAGCTTTATACATGACCCACCTCATAAGTAAGGGTATTTCATCCAGGGACAAGGAGGTCATAACATTCCTGTATTCTTCCCTTACAAGGCCAATTATTGAGTACAACACCCCATTTAGCATGTACCTCACAAAGCACATGCAAGAGCTGGGGAGACCACAGAGGTTCCTCACCAGGAGAATCCAGGGCCTCAAAAATCTACCATATACAGATAGGCTAAAAGCAAGTCAAGCTGCACTCGAGTAACCCGCACACATGGCCCAACCTGGTCAGGGACATCAATAGGATTTGTTGGTAGGACAGATTTGTGTCCCAGAGACTCCCTCATCTATGTAATAGACTCCCTCTCCAAACATTGTAAAATAGAAAATACATCCCTGTGGTTCCACCCATGTCCCTGCTGGACAGGGGCATCAGGTGCTGATTTGTCTATGCATGGGCAAAACTCATGGCTAGGCTTATGAGGGCCTCGAAGCCAATAGCCTAGTAACTTCCTATGATCCTATGAACACTTAGTTGGTAACATTATTAAAGAAGTTAGTCTGTCTAGGGACTTGAAATATAAACCTATACTGCGATACGGATTTCAATCTACTTCAGAAGTGGACACTTCAGAAATCAGTTCCAGCTTGAATCCAGCTAATATTGTTACTCATTTAGCACATACACAAGCTACAACCCATGAGGCTCTGGACAGAACCAAATGAGTGGAGGTTTCAGACCAAATCCACTAAGAGACCAACCCACTGTTGTTTTTGGACCAAACACCAACTATTTCTTATGCTTTCACTAATGCAGACAGAATTCCGACACAGATTTTCTCCCCCAGGCTACTCATGCCTCATGCATATGAGCCAATTGGCCCCACAAGAGAGGAGGAGGAGTAGCAATATTCTTCCCTAGAAAATAAACATTAATTCTCTACTCAAAACCAACACCCAACTTCTCCCCAGCCAAAGTACTAATCTCTATATTAAAACTTAACAGCCATAAAAACATTTCCATAACTGGTCTGTATATTTCTCTAGGAAACAGCATACCAATATTAGAAAACATACTTGCCTTGACTTCCCAAAACATAGATAATGAAACCATCATCTTAGGTGATGTATGCATTGATTGGCTAGACATTGCCCACAACAATCCCTCAAAAAACATAAACCTTTACAACTTCTCCCAACTAATTGAAGACATCACCAGACCCCACAAAAATAACAATTGGGGCTCCACAATAGACTGGATGTTAACAATATCATCACTGCAGGCATACTACCTAATACCATTAACGACCACCACCCAACATATATTCTACGCAAAACTACCCCAACCCCAGGCCAGGACCAATACAAATCAACCAGAAATTTGACTAAGTCCCAACTAGCCATATTTAATGAAACCTTGGATAAAGTAAATTGGGAATCCCTCAAATCCCTACCATTTAATGAAGCTGTTGAATTCTTTAACTCAGCATTCCTAGAGATCCTAAATAGGCAAGCACCCATCTGCCAAAAATGAATAAAACGTAGCCATGCAAGCTAGCTCTCAAAATCATCCAAAGTAGTCATGTCTACAAGGGATAAAATCTGGAAATCATGACTGAAAAACAAAGACCCCTCAACTCTACAACAATACAAGCAACTCCATAACCAGGCAAAACATCTAATAACCAGTGATAAAAAAGCCCACTACCTCCACCTACAAAGCCAACATAAAAAGAAATCCCAAAAGAATCTGGTCCTCCATCAACCAACTATTACACCCGGGCTCTCAAAGCAACCCATCCCCTGATCCACACAAAACCCCTACCAAACTTGCCACCCTCATCAAGTCCTACTTCATTGACATCATAGCTAACCTAACCACCACCTTTCCTATAGTGAACCCCACCAACACCAAGACGGCGGATGACCAAATTATCCCAAAAAACAAACCTACCCTCAAATCCAACCTAAAATTCATCCCCATACTCACTGCCGCAATAAAAAAAAACTTTAATTAAGCTAAAACCCTGTACTCTAGCCCCTGACAATCTATCCCCACACTTCCTGCAGCTAGCTGCAAACTCTATAGCTTGGCCCATCATCATACTCATTAACAGATCAATTAAAAAATCCCTTATCCCAGACATCTGGAAAAAAGCATTCATTCTCCCTTTACACAAAGGCGGCACCAACTCAGACACTACAAACTTTTGAACCATAGCAATTCTGTCACCGCTCTCTAAAATACTGGAAAATGCATTAATGCCCAGCTCCTCAACCACCCGTTTGAAAACCAAATTCTATCACCCACACAGCATGGTTTCAACCAGGACACAGCACCACGACCACCCTCCTCTCCTTCCTTGATACAGTTAACCGGGCACGGGATTCTGGTAAAATAATTGTTTCTCTTTTCCTTGTCCTCTCCAAAGCTTTTGATACCATTTCCCACACTATCCTCCTCTCTAAACTATACACCCTCCATATTTCCCCACCTACTCTACAATGGTTTAATAGCTATCTCTCTAATAGGCAGTAATCCACCAAATGCCAACAATCTTACTTTCCCTTCCTCAATACTTCCACAGGGGTACCCCAAGGCTCCATACTTGGTGCTCTCTTATTTAGCATCTTTATTAACAACTTTCACTCCACTCTTCCACAGTGCTTAGTAATCCAGTATGCTGATGATTCTACAATAATATGCACTGCAAATTCTAGCTTTGAACTCCAGCAAATCACCCAGAATGCACTCATCTCTAATGAATCTTGGATGCTTAACAATCATCTTGCCCAAAATAAAAAAAAAAAACTTAAACTAGTAATTTTTACTCATAGGAAAACCATTCCCCCAGATAAAAACCTCTTCACTATACAAGCCCAGGACAATACCACTATAGAAGCTGTCCCACAAACTAAATTACTAAGCATTATTATAGATGAAAATCTTAACTTTGACCTACACATAAACAACAATATCAAAACAACACATCAAAAGCTCAAATATGCTCTATAGGCACCAACACTTTCTTAGCCTCTCTACTAGACATACCCTTGCAACTACCTTTTATTACCCTCTCCTTTATGGTGCCCCTCTCCTCACTACTATCCGAAATTCTACAAAATCCAAGTTTGATATCTGTTACAACAGAAGCTAAATTTGCCACCAAGGTCAAATTCTCATCCCAACACTAACTCACTGAAACAATTAGGCTGGCTGGAACTCCCCCAACATCTCTCATTCACCCAACTAACTACAGCTCACAAAATAATCTACAGACCCACAGATGATCCTGCTTTATAAACTCTGCTTGCTAAATACCAACCCAGCAGGCAACTTAAGATCTGAAAATCATCTACTTCTAAAAGTGGAAAAGCCCACCTTACCTGTTGGTCAACTCCTCTACTCCTTTACCATCGCCAAACTATGGAACTCACTTCCACCTTCTATAAGAAACACAGGCAGCACCACCACCTTCAAACACATACTCAAAACTCATCTTAACTCTTCTTGGCTATGTACCTGCTCTATAACCTAACCTCCTCCTTCTCCTTATACAATGACTAAACTGCTATACTTTTTGTTACTAGTGACTGATGATACTTTCTCCATATTTATTATTTTTTTTCATCACTTGTTGATGCTAGCACAATAATGCTGATTAATGCATCTCTGTTTATACCTCTGTGATTGAATTCATCTGGCAACCAACTAAATTCCTGCTTTTATATACATATTCTGTATATATTAGAGTAATCAAACCAACTAAATTCCTGCTTTTACACATATATTCTATATATATTACTGTATTAACTATGTGTAACACTGTTTCTACTTCTGTAGCAATAAATGTTTAATTTTATTCTGTATTTATGTTCTTGTCTGAGCTTTTCTCCTTGGGCCTCCACTGAAAATGGACTCTTTTAGACCCAGTGAACTTTCCCAGTAAACAAACACAATAAAATAAATAAATAAATATATATATTTTTATTTTTTTAAACATTGTAATACTAAAATAAAGTTTTAACAGACATTTTGATTGTAATAGTGATAGTGTGATTTATGTGAGCATTGGTCCACATGCAGTTGTTTTTATGTAGGTAAGACTTGCAGAAAACTCCGTGGTAGTATTAAGGAGCATTGTGCTGCCATAAGGAACAGGAACATTAAAAAAATGCCTTGGTGAAGCATAGTTTGCCTTGCAATAACCTTGAAATGTTTAGGTATTTTGTTTTACAACAGGTACATATTTTACACACTGTTGGAGGTGCAGGAACTTAAGTGGCACCTGCTCCTTAATGCAAATCTTTCCCTGGTCTGAATGAGTCCCTAAATATTAAATGCATGCTAAGATGGCTTATATAACTACCACATTAGTAATTCAACTTTAATCATTAACAAAATATCTTTGAAACATCCAGAGTCCTTTCATGTAGTGGTTGAGTTGTTTTTATTGCAGATTTATTACCACTGGATTTCTTTGGCTATTATTGACTTTTTATTATTCATTTATAAAAAATAAAGATTTTTGTATTGGCTGCGGGTTTTCTATATATTGAAGTACTTGTGTAGATATCTGTATTTCTGCAGAAGTTCTTTTTACATTAAAGTATGATGAATGAAAGTGCTCAACACTGACTTAGCTGTGTTTTTTGTTCATCTTGAGAAAGCAGTGTTTTTATATATATATATATATATATATATATATATATATATATATATATATATATGGATTCACTTCAGAAGCTCGAAATACTGAAATCTCGAATTTCAGTATCTTGAGCCCAAGAAGCCAAATCCACATAACAGCGAAAACTGAAAACCATGAAATTCAAAACCTTGGATACCAGATATTTTGAATTTCGCAGTTTTACTACACACACACACACACACACACACACACACACGCACACACCATCCTCCACACAAACACACACAATCTCTGTAGTACATACATGTGCCTCCCACACCCCCCTACTTAAATATTCTCACTCCGAGGTCGCAGTACATACAAACACACACAAAACACCACCACACAAGTTACATTCTCCTCGCACTGACACATCACAGCAACAAAACACACTGACACACACCACAGCCCCTACACAAAACCCTTAACACACACACACACACACACACACACACACACACACACACACACACACACACACACACACACACACACACACACACACACACACACACACACACACACTTACCTGAATACATGACCATAGTGGAAGTTTATAAGAGCGAAATTCAAAACCTATGGTATTTGAGGTTTTGAATTTCACGCTTCTAAACTTTCGCTGTTCTGTGGATTCTGTATCTGACATACATAGCATTAATGTTTAGTCATAGATCCTCATAGTCAGTGTTGCAATTCACTTGCATATTACATATGAGTTCTGTTTATTACATTGTCCTTTTAATTGTTCACAAACATTGTATCACCCCTTTAGTTATACTGAACACATGGAGCAGATTGGCATAAGACTTTCTGAAATCTTACCCTGTATCCTGTAACTTAGTAATTATCTTTTGTTTTGCCACTTAACTGTGGGAATAAATGAGAGACTTATTGCTTGTTTCAGTAGTCAGTATGATTTGTGTTTTGGTACAGCTACTGATCTAAATTATATGGTCAATGCTTAATTTAAAATGCTGGTGTTGATGACCCTACTTTAATCAATGTTAACATTTTTGAATATTAATGAGGGTCAGTTATCAGCACAAAGCTGGGTAAATGCTTTTCTGAGTTGACTTTACAAAATTTAACTGCATACGGCATTTGCAGTTAAGTACAAGTAAATGTCATTGTGAAAAAAAAAAACATGTATGGGAAGTAAGGACAAGGAACCTGTGACTTGTTGCATGTTGTTTACTTTTAGCATTCCATTCAACCAAAAGGAATTATTCACGCTAAATGCACATGCATGCCTGACTGTCATGTAGCTCAGCAGTATATCAACAACTGAACTGGAAAGCACTAACCCTTCCTTAAGGTTTGAACCCCATACTCTACTGCATTTTACCCAGCTGGCACTGCCCCTGAAATAACCAGGAATTTCTAAGTTCTTTGTTGTGTTTATAAGACTGTGTAGCTAGTCCCACTGTGAAGTACCTTATTATTATACCATGCTTTTTTTTTTTGTAGAACTCTTGCTGTCGGGACCATAGTATCAGTTCTAGATCATTCTGCAACAGTTTGTTGACTGATAAGTTACCTGTATATATTCTCCAAGAAGCTTGTCCTTTTTTGTTATTCTATGTCAATATGGCATTTTGTACATCAGATGGAAAAGGTTTAACACACTTAGTCTTTGGATATAATTGTGTCCTTTCATATGCTAAAGAGTTTTTAACTGTTGTATTACTGTAACTCTCACAAGAGTTTTACTGTCTCTTAGAGAACACATACTAATGTCAAATTCCAAAGGTGCAAAAGTTTTAAATCAATTGCAAGAAGTTTATTTATGGTTTTGTGTTGATGAACATATATGTGCAGGCACTTTGTTGGTTTACCAACTAGTATTGTCCTCAATGCTTATATAGCCCTGAGATTCTCAGCAGCATAGGTATGTTGAACCATGTTCCAAACCCGCATGGCTCATGCCACACCTCTATTTTCAATGTGCTTACTGTCAGTGATGGCACTCTTGATACTGCAATAAATGACCTTCTCAAAAAATGAGACATAAATAGCAATTGTCAAGCTTTAGTGCCTTATTTATAAGGAATTCTAAATGGAGCCCAGGAGGCCATCGAGGATTCTAGCCAAATCTCCCCAGAAAACTGAAATGTTCAGAATTAAGTCACACAGTAGACAAACGGAGGATGAAGGAATCAAACTTTCGACTACATACAGAAAATAGTTTATTAAAAGCTCATAGTCTCTGTCCTCTGTTAGATGCTTGGCATGTCACTCACTCAGCATGACAACTTTACTGCTTGTCGTAATGGCTAGTAATTGAATACTACTAATATAGCTAGCTGCTATGTTGCTGTTGAGAGCACACACATTGGATGATGACTCTGGCTTCTCTGCTGTTCACTGGGAGTTTGCAGTACAGACATACACTGGTATCAGTGACCAATTAAAGTGAAAGCTACATTATATCTTATAAGGTGAACCTGCCATTGTTTGTTTTTATCATTCATAGCCCATTTGTTTATCAAAACTATAACATGAAAAAATATGCTTCTTCCATAATTTTTCAGCTAATTTAACATTATATGAGTTGTTGGCAGTTTAGAGTAGTCCGGATAACAACAGTTTTTTTAACCAGTTTAAAATTATGTAGTTATATGCAGTTAGGTATTATCTCTTGTGCTATACTGTATATTTATAACTTTTAGTTGCTGAGGCCATGTTCAAAACAACTTGTTATATACAGGGGACACGTAATTTTACCTTCTTATGTTTTCTGGCACAATCCAACAAATAAACCCCCTTTGAAATAGCCCAATAGGTTCAATTCCCTAACTGCTGGTGAACTCCTGAAGAAAATACAACAGTTCTTAACAATTAATCAAACCATCCCAGCCATCTAGCTCTGTTTTCCATGGGTACATATCAGTGACAACATAAGAAACACCTTCCTGTCATAATCCTGCTGTTAATGTCCTGCAAACAATAATGCTATCTGCTTTAAAATTACAAGGATGTATCAGTTCCTTTTTTATACTAAAATACAAAACATATTTTGACGTAACATTATTCAAAAACAACAGTAAGCTTTGCTGACCAAATTAGCTATTCAAGATGGATCAAGATCAGAGAGACGAGAAAAGGTCTCACTAACCAATGATTGTTCAAAATGTTTGCACTTGCTTTCATATTAACTAAACATTCTAAGAGACAATGCTGTCTTTATTTTAATAAGCTAAATAACAAAAAATCTCAGAGGCATGTTTTCTTTCTTGCAATGCAAATTTAAAGAAGGAATGCTGACATTTTTCAGTTAATGCTATGGCATAACTGAGTTCAGCCCTCTACGGCTGCCAAAACTTTACTCATCTCTAATTATGTGTTTGCAGAGTAAATATCATGCATGCATGCAGTGCTGCATTCTGTGAATAGTTCTGATCATCTCTTTGTATTTTTGTCCTTAAGGGTAATTCAGCCTTAAGCTTTGAAAGCTATTCATTCTTCAATCACTTTTAAAGCCCTGCTGGGAAAGGACCATCTAAAGACAGTGATTTAGTGTAAATAACTCAAAAAGCAAACATGAAGGTCAATGAAAATTTCTTAACTCTCTCCAAAGCTGACAAACTGCAAGACACAGAAAAATATGTTTTTCTAGGACATTTTTGGGCTAACATTTTTATTTTTATTTTTTAATTTTTTTTTTACAAAGACAGTTGAATGACAATTCCATATTACCAACACAGTGCTCTGGCTCCAGAGATCTCATGGCATGTTTTATCTTCTCTTTTTTGAATCATAGCAATATATTTTGGCCAACATCCTACAAGAGGATCTTATACAAACAAATGATTGGTGCCAAAGTCATGGCCTTAAACTCAATTCAGAAAAATGTATTATCATTCCTTTCAGTAAAAACAATGTTCCTGCTAACTACCACATCAGTAGCAACACCTTAGCTACGCACTCACTGGTGAGAGACCTGGGTACACAGGTTGACAGCAACCTTAACTTTGACCACCATGTCTCCACAGTGGTACGAAGGGCAATCTATATTGTTCATCTCATAAGTAAGGCCATAGCCTCCAAAAGAAAAAAAAAGTTATACCCTCCCTGTACTCTTCTCTCATCAGACCAATAACTGAGTACAACACCCCTTTCGGTATGTACCTTTCCAAGCACCTGCAGCAATGGGAGAAACCACAAAGGTTCCTCACAAGGAAAATTCAAGGTCTTCAGCATCTGTCCTCTGGGGATCATCTGAAATAACTGTCACTTTTTTCTGTTTCATACAGACTACTCAAGAGGTGATCTCTGCCTTGCATGCAAGGCAATATCTGACCCTGCTTTACTGGAAATGCTGCATATCCAGAAGTCAAATGGTACACTGGTTACTCACTCTAAAGACCTTAACCTGGTATGTGACATTAATAAACCCTGCTGGAGTGACAAATTTGTCTTCCAGAGGTTACCACACATTTAGAACAGACTCCGCCTTCATGTCAAACAGAATACCTCTTTGGCCCTCTTCAAATGCAATCTGGATGGTTGGATGAGTGACCGTAAATTCATCCCGGGATTCCACCTGTGTCTCTCTTGGACAGGGGTGATAGGTGCTGATCATGGAAATAAGGGTAAACACTTGGCTAGGCTTGTAAGAGGACTGGGGCCATTACCTAGTAACTTCCTATGATCCTATTTAAGCAGGTCCATATTAAGGGGGGGGGGCAAATGGGGTAATGGGTAATCATCCCTCCCCCCAACTGTGCTGTTGAGTAGAAAAACAACATCTTGTCAATGGATCAGCAGCAGTGATCATTTAGGAAATTTTAATCTGTGAAGCCAGGTCACTGTGTCTTTTTCTTTTGGGGGGCAAAAAAATGGTCTACCCACTCCTGTTACTCAAATAGACTCCCATAAAGCTTTCAAAAGTGCACTAAAATCCAATTACCTTGATAATCTTATGTGCTCCTGCAACAACTGGCCTAAACCACATTGACTACTTTACTTTCACTAGAAACTGCCTAATAATTCTTCCTTAACTTGTCACCCCCCCAATTTTCCTATTTCATTTTTAGTTCCTGTCTTGCTCTTTATAAGCTACTTGGACTACTTTAGCAGCTCAACAGAAGAACCTTATTGTTATGATAGCAAAAAAAAAAAAAAGCTTAATAGTAGAACCTTAATGTTGTGATTGCCCAAGTGCAAAAAAAACGGTATAATATATATACATGTGTGTGTATGTGTATGTATGTATATATGGACATATATATGTGTGTGTGTGTGTGTGTGTGTGTGTGTGTGTGTGTGTGTGTGTGTGTGTGTGTGTGTGTGTGTGTGTGTGTGTATATATATATATATATATATATATATATATATATGTATGCATTTATATAGATACATATACATTCTGTACAAAGCTTCTGTAATTGTTTTTTATTCTGTATAGTTTATGATAAAATGTCTCACTAATCTTTGCAACTGTTTGCAACTTATGCAACTTTCTGTATTGTTTTCATTGTAACAATACTGCATCTTCCTTTTAAATTCTGTACATACTTGCTTCTAAAATATTATAACCTTTTATTTGTAACTGTAATTGGAGATTTTCTCCCCGGGCCTCCACTGAAAATGGACCACTGATCCAGTGGACTTTCCCGGTCACCAAATGTCAATAAACAAATAAATAAATTAGTATAACCATTATATACTCAAATGCTTGTAATTTAATTTGAGCACTTGTCCTTGCAAAAATAGACACCATACATTTTGAGACATAGGCAAAAACTGATATGCCTATTTTAACTCTCTTTTTATAATCTTCCCCATCTCTCTTTTTAACAGAGTTCAGTAGTTTTTGACAATTGTGTCTGAGATTTAGACTGACTTTTATCAGTTTTCTCCTGAAATAACTGTTTCTAGTGGGTATCCAGTGCCTTCAGACAACTCTGGTTCAAATTCAGGCTTTTTGCTGCCTCATAGCACTTTTTCCTGAAGTGCTCATATTACTGACATCTATTGGAGTTGTGGGCACTGACAGGGCCTTATCTGTGCAACACTTGCATTGTGATTTCATCCATGATTCGCTGTGTACAGTATGTATACATAGGGTATTGTGCTATCAGGATAATTACTTATTAGAACATCTGCTGAGATATCATCAGCACCTGCCCTCTAATTGTCTCTCTGTATGCTTACCAGTCCTAATGAACCATAGCCTGTGGCACCTCAAAGGGTGCCCTGCCTATGGCCTTAACTGAAGTGGACTGTCCAGGCAGGTAATTTTTCTCTCTAATAACTGCAGACATGCCTCTGTTAACAGCACTTTATCTACCCTCTACCAAGATACTGCACAGCCAGTTGTGATAATCAAGAGCAACTTCAGTTTAGAAGCAACCCAACACTTCTGTGTTGCTGCTATTAACTTCCCCACATAGTTTTTGTTCCCTAAGCTGTTAATAAGGATATTTAGACATTACATGCCCCATATGAATACCATGGAGACATTGTCCTTTAAGACTCTGTCATGTGCTTGCACTAGTATCCTTCTGTGAAACAAAGCCATAGCTTCTTCATCTTGTTCATGTAGTTCCTATTGCCACTCCCTGATTTGGCACCCCCTTCTCTCCTCCTCTCTAAGTTGTAAAGCAAATAAAAAAGTCTGCAGTGCTCCAAGGTAGAGCCGTTGCCCATCTCTGCCCACATAGTTCTAACTTGCAGAGCAAAACAAAAAAAAAAAGTCCATTAAAAGAATGAAAAAAAAAATTCTTGTTTGTAACTCATAAAGTGCTGAAGTGAGTTTTTGTACCAGAATTCAGAAATTTTGATAAAGAAATGAATGCAGGCACCAGTATTAAAAAAGTGATCATCTCTCAATCACACCCATAATACCCCGCACTTTGGGGTAGCTGATGCCTTCCTCCCACTCTATAAAAGCTTCTGCAGTGAAAATCTGAATTACCCCATGGGTTTCCTTATACATGTGTGATGCTACTTGCTCCTTTCTTACACCATTGTAACCTAATTACTAGAAAGAGGTCTCAGGTTTCCCCATTTCCACAACAGTGCTGCATTCCATATCTGCTAATCAGATTCTCATGTCCTCAGGCAAAGTACTGAGTGATTTATCCCTTGTTTATGGTCTTTTAGCATTTTAGCCATAGTAATTTGGCACCTACTCACCTATCTATGAAAATAAGTACTTAGTTTTGCATTAGCATTTGCCTTTTTATGTTGTCTAATTTTTTCCCTTTAAACTTCGAAAGTCAGTTTAAAGATTTCAAATAAACAGTATTTAACTTTATTATAATTCAAGCTGTCTATAACTGACATTCTGGACAATGCATATATTATTTTAACAATGCACACAGAAGCTATAACCTTACCTATTACCCTGAGTCAGTTTAGTACTGATAGCACCCCACTTTGAAATGCCTGAATTAAGATATCACGGGTCATCCCCTTACACTAAGAAAACAGTTTGCTACTGACCTTGTTACGTAGGGTTTAGCTTTTCCCCAGTACTCACATGCTTTTGACAAAGTGCTAACATCTACATCTCATGCTGGCAGTGTGTCTTTCCTTTTACTTCTCTCTCTTTCAGTCTTTTGCCTCTCTTGGTCTCTTTGTCTTTAAAATTCAAACTGCTTTACTTCCTCAGCTGTCTATTCCCATGGACATGGCATCTCCTTCACCATATTCATTAATTCCTGTTGAGTTCTGGGATCATCTGTGAATGGTCTACATTTATTTGCTACATGCTCTGTACATGTAGCCACTACTTAGTTGTCCCCATTTGCGATGTTCTTCATTTCAGCTGCAAACAAGGTTGCTATCATGTCCTCATTGTGCAGACTGGCATATGAAATGCTTGGTTCTAAACATTTTACTCAGCTATAATATTCTATGTTCCAAAGACTCCATTCTTGGCTCCCTCCTAACTACTCTTACTAGACAATAAAATAACCTCTGTGCTTGATATACTGCTGTATATTTATATTGAGCTTAAAAGTATGTGTTTTAGTTGTGGTTTAATCACTTGGGCTCCAACCCAGTTATTTTACATTAGGAAGGTTTGTGGTCTACACTATTGTGGCAGGAAAGGTTAGCCTACATGCTTCTGAGCTGTTAATTGCTGGATGAAGGCTTATTTTGTTTGCTCTTCTAAAAGTATCTTAGTTTGTGTTTAAGCAATTTGGCGCCAAACCAGTTATTTTACATTAAGAAAGCTTGTAGTCTACACTGTTGTGGGAGGAGAGAGTAGCCTCTGCCCTTTTTAGCTGAGAACTGCTGGTGAAAGATTATTGTGCCTGCTTTTCTAAATGTCTTCCTTCTGGTTTAAGCACTTGGGCTTCAAATCAGTTATTTTACATTGGGAAGGTATGTGATCTACACTCTTGAGACATAACTGTTTAGACAGATTTTTTAACTACTAGAGCATCTAGTTTGCACATAGATGAGCGTTGCTCATCAAGTTCCTTGTCTTGCTGACCTATTCAATATTTAAATTTCCCTCACTCCTCCCTAGTAGTCATGGATATGCACTTTCTGACTCTCTCTGTGGCCATTCTGGTTGAGATGGCTATTCTGAAGGATTGCAGCAATTGCCTCATGCACATTGATAACCCACTTATTCTTAATATTACTGATAAAGTATGTGAGAGGTGTAAATACACTTTAACACTATAGGAACAACTCTGTCATACAGCAAAACTAATCCTGTAGAGGTTGTCAGTTACACTTGCAGCATGCCTAATGCACAGGGAAAAGACCCTACACATAAAACTTCTTATGATGAGGCACTTACAGGTAACCTTCCTAAAACGCTAAGACCTCCTGCACAGTACAATCAAAGAAAATGTCCTCAGCCATCATGTTAACACTCAGTTAAAGCACCACCAATAGCTACACATATCCAATGCCTCTACTGCTAAGCCCTTAAGTCAAACCAGCATAGAATCATAGGAGCATAGGAAGTTACTAGGCTATTGATCCTGAGGCTCTTACAAGCCTAGCCAAGAATTTAGCCTATGTTCTTACAAGCCAGTACCCAATGCCCATGTCCAGCAGGGACACAGGTTGAATCCTAGTGGTGTATTTTCTGTTCCCCATCCAGTTATCCAGGTTGCACTTTTGATACCTGTGTGGCCTATTAATCAAGGAGCCTCAATCCTTACCAGTGAGAGGTGTCCACATTGGGAGGAAAACAAGTACACACACAGTAAAGTACAATTTCCCTTAAGAGCACACAGAAATCACAGTCAGTCTAGGACTGTTTTTTCCATTTCTCTCCAGATCCCCAATAAGACTCCCCACTGGCACAGCTATAGGGTTCAGATCTCAGCCAAGTGGTCAACCAAAACCTTCAGCACCTTCCCTGTCCAACCAGTAATTTATGTCCCTGCCCAAGTAGCTAACACATATAGACTTTGAGATTTGATTTATATATAAACAGACACTCCTGGGGAGAGCTGACACAGGTTCTCAAGCTATGCCCCCTTCTGCCCAGAATATACGGTAGTACCAACTGTGACCAAACACTACTATCAGCTACTATAAAGGCCCTTACCAAAGGGTGTCCAATTCTACTGTGCAATGTTATTATTATCCAATTGGTGAAGTATAACTGAGACTTGAGGGCTATTTAGGAGTGGCTTATACAGTATCACCAAATACATGCAAGTACTTTAAGAGCTTAAATTATCTCTACACAAAACAGCCACAGTTGAAAGTTTTAAAAATATTTAATAATAAATAATTAAAGTACAAGACAATACTTATTAACTCAACACAATGACATTAGAGAGTTCAAAAATCACAGGAAATACTTTAAACCAACATTGTAGGATAGTCTTGCATAAATATAGAAAACAGCTAGACTAATCTTACTATTTCTATCTATCTCTAAGAGAAATCACTGTTCTAAATATCTTACTTACAGAGCGAAGCAAGTGCTGGTGAGCTGATGTGTTCAGATTAAGCCACAAATACAAAATGCAATCTCTTTCTCTCACATTGCTGCTGAGTCATTTCAGATTACTTTATTCTTATCACCTCTACTTAAGTTCCCAGGCTCATACAACTTAAAATTTAACATTTCTTTGTGATCTTGCTGCTGCCAGGAAGCCACTGCAATAGAAGACACTTTACATGTGAAACCTAGTAATTATCTTTGTCTTAGGACAATAGAAGTAATTTCTAGCTGCAGACATCCTGTCTCCGAGCTTGAGATCACACACAGTTGTAAAATTCTTTACTTATCCGCTTTCTTCTAGCAGGGTGTGCTTTGGTTACATTTTTGAAGTTCAGCAAATAACACAGTTTTCCTACATTTGTCAAACAAGCCTGTAGATCATATTAATATATACAATGACATAAAATTATTTACAAAGTTCTATCTAGCTGGGCTGGCAGCCACTCACTTTATCACATTTCTACACCCTGAGAATTCAAGCTAGTTTTCCAAGTGTCCCTTGAGAAATGTTGCTTGAGACAGTTGAGTCTATCAGGGTATATCTTGCCCCATTCCCTGTCTTGAGAGCCCATCTGCATTGGCATTGCTAATCCCACTGTGGTGCTGCACTGACATATCATATGCTTGCAACCCTATGCTCCACCTTAACAGCTTGGCATTTTGCTGGCTGGCTTGATGTAACCATGTTAGGAGATTGTGATCTGTAACTACAGTGAATTTCCTTCCATGCATATAAGGCTGAAGTTTCTACAGTGCCCACACTATGGCTAGACATTCCTTTTCTACAGCTGCATAACTTCCATCCTGGGTTGGAGCCAATGACTGAGATAAACCACTGGATGCTCTTCTCCCTCTGAAGAAATCTGGCTAAGTACAGCCCCCACCGCATGGTTCAAAGCATCCACCTGCACAACAAATTATTTGCTGTAAAATGGATTGGCTAACACAGGGGGTCCTCCCAAAGCTTCTTTAAGCTTCTGGAATGCCTGCTCACATGTTGTGGTCCACACTACCTTATCTGTCCTGTTTTTCCTTCTCAGGTCTCTGAGGGGAGCAGCTATGGTACTATAACTGGGGAAAAACTTTCTGTAGTACCCTGCTGTCCCTAAAAATGCCCTCACCTGCTTTTTTTGTAACAGGTGCAGGCCATGCCTGAATGGCTTCCACTTTGGCAAGTTTTGGCCTGATCTTACCACTCACCATTCTATGCCCCAAGTAGAAGACCTCTGCCATACCCACCTGACATTTGCTGGGCTTAATGGTCCACCCTTCCCTCTGTAGTCTGCCTAGCACCTCCCTGACATGCTGAAGGTGCTCTTGCCAGGAATGGCTGTAGATGGCAATATCATCTTGGTAAACAAGAGAAACATCTCCTATTCCTGCAAGGATATGATCTACCAGCCTCTGGAAAGTTGCTGGAGCATTTTTCATCCCAAAGGGCATATTTATGAACTCATACAAGTCAAAAGGAGTCATAAAGGCTGACCTCTCTCTCTAGCACTGGTAGTCAAGGGCATCTGCCAGTAACCCTTGGCAAGATCAATGGTTGTAAGATGCTTAGCCCCACACAGCTGCTCTAGGGTTTCATCTGTCCTAGACATGGGGTAAGCATCTGACTCTGTGTGACTATTTAAGTTCCTGTAGTGCACACAGAACCTGGTATTGCCATCCTTCTTTGCACCATTTGGGAGGCCCAGGGAATGTTGGACTCTTGAATTACCCCTAGTTCCAACATTTCCTGTATGTCCCCCTCAGAGTCTGTTTGACTCTGTCAGGCACCCTATAAGGGGCCTGACTAATAGGCCTTTGGGGTCCTGTATCCACCTGGTGCTGCAACAGGTGGGTGTACCCTGGTTTCCCAATGAACATGTCGCCAAACTCCTGTAAAACTGCTTGGATTTCTCAAACTGGGTAAGAGATAGCTGCTGGGACACTGCTACCACTTCCACTGAAGTGTCAGTCCGAGCTTAACTGAGGAGATCAATCACCAGATCTCCCTCAGACTCCTCCTGCAGTCCACTGCAAATAATCAGCACAAATGCCTCCCTATCATGGTAAGGTTTCATCATGTTAACATGGTACAGTTTTTGCCCTTGCCTTCTGCCTAGCAGTTCTACCATGTAGTTTACATCACTGACCTTCCTTACCATCTTGTAGGTTCCCTCCTAAGCTGCCTGCAGCTTGTTGCATCTGACAGGAATGAGAACCATTACTTGCTTCCCTACAGCATACTCTCTAGCTCGAGCATTCTTGTCATGCCAGACAGACCTTTTTCTGCTGTTGGGCTTCTGCCAGGTTCTCCGGTGCCAACCCCATGAGTTTCCTCATCCTTGTCCCGAGGTTTAGGACATATGCCACAACAGACTCCTTGTGGGATTCACACTCACCTTCCCACTCATCACAAATTAAATCTAGAGGTCCCCTCACCCTATCACCATGCAACAACTCAAAGGGTGAAAAACCTGTGGATTCCTAGGGAACCTCTCTGTAAGCAAACAGATGGGACTAATATTTGTCCCACTCTCTCTTAAACTGGTCTGCAAATGCCCATAGCATGGACGTGAGTGTAGAGTTTAACCTCTTGACAAGACCATTAGTCTAGGGATTATAGGGGTGGTCTTTAGGTGCTTCACCCAACAGTATTTCCACAGACAAGCCATCAGGTCTGACATGAAACTGCCACCTCTGTCAGTCAGTATTTCTTTTGGGAAACCTACCCAGCTGAAAATCTGTAACAAAGCATTTGCCACCTTTTCTGCCTCAGTGGAGTTCAAAGCCACTGCCTCAGGGTATCTCATAGCATAATCTACAACCACTAGGATATCATTTTTCCCTGTGGAACTTGAGGTACTCAGAGGCCCCACAATATCCATAGATACCCTCTGAAATGGCTCCTCAATCACAGGCAAAAGCATCAAAGGAGCTTTCACCTTGTCTCCTGCATTGCCTACTTTTTGCCACTGCTCACAGGTCCTGCAGTACCTTGCCACATGTCTGGAAATCCCAGGCCAGTAAAAGTTCTGCATAATACATCTCTTTGTACGTTTTATGTCCATATGACCTGCAAAGGGAATATCATGGGTTATGGCTAGAAGTGCCAGATGGTAGGCTCTAGGCACTACCAACTGCTGTATTATTCACCCTCTAGCTCTCCCTCAGGGGTCCACTCTCTATACAGTAACCCTTTGTCCCAGCATGCAGATTCCCCCTTCCCTTGAGAATCAGATGCCTCACTAACTACCTGCCTCAGGCCTTGTAATGTAGGGTCTGAGAGCTGACCCTGTCTCAACTCTCTTTTTGTAACCATTCACAGCTCCCCTTCCATCCTCTGACAGCAGTGCCTCACTGTCAGCCTGGGTACTACTTCTCACCTCTACCTTTGCAGTTGCTCTGTCCAAGGGAACATCAGTATCAATAAGCATCTGTGGCTCACCTTCAGTCTCACTACTACAGAGTATCTCCCTCACTGAAGTAACCACCTCACCAGCCCTGGCTGCAAGTGTGCAGTATAACTGGGTCCCTCCCAGGCTACCAGACCCACATGCTTGTCTCCAAGCCTAACTGCAAGTAACACATTACCACATGGTACTGCCTTATCAAAATCCTTCATTATCAGAATATCTGCAGGATGGTAGTTTGGTACCCCTGTTGTCTCAGGACAACCTATTGTTGGCACTTTATCATTCCCACTTATGGGGTTTCCCACCTTTTCTTCTCAACCTTGCCTCCATGGACATCTATATGCCACGTGGCCCCACTGGTTGCATTTAAAACATTTAACCCTAGGTCCTGGATGTATATCTGGACTAGTGGCTTCCCTTGCTACTGGCAGATTCTGTTGGCGTGGTCTGGGCTGTCCACCGTGGGTTCCCTTAGAACCATGAGCAGAACTGGGTGTCCCTTTTCCTGTGCAGTTATGTCCTGATTGCTAGGTATAGGTCTCCCTTCTTCCCCAACTCATCCACAGTAGAGCATTGTCTATCAGCTAACCAGATCCTCATGTCCTCAGGCAAAGTGCTAAGGGCTTGTTCCCTCACCGAAAGGTCTGCCGGCCCTTCAAAAGTGGTGACCTGACATCCACTCGCCCACCTATGAAAATAAGTGCTTAGTTCAGCAACATATTCACACACACTTTCATCTGCCTTGTGTCTATGTTCATGAAATCTTTTCCTATAAGCTTCAAGTGTTAGCTTAAAAAATTCTAGCAAACAATTCTTTATAACATTATAGTTTAAAAATCATGATCAGATAGCTTTAACAACACAGTTACAGCTTTACCATGAAGTAAGGGGATCAGGAGCTGTACCCAGAGGCTTTGGTCAACATCATACTGTTTACATACCCTCTCAAACATATGAATGAAACTATCAAAATTATACCCCTCTGTAAATGGCGGAAAAACATTACTGAAATGTTGTGCTTCTGGGGTTCAGTTACTCCCTTCCCCATTACCTCCCTGACACTGGTGAAGAGTCAGCATCTCGTTTTCATGTTGCCTCTGCCTCTCCTTCTCCTCACCTTCCAGATGTAGCAGTTTCTCATTATCCTCAAACTGCAGACATAGCAGTTTCTAATTTTCTTCAGTCTCTAGAGTCCACAGTCTCTCTGCTGCTTCTATTTCCCAACACTTGGCCTCCAAATCAAGTCTCTTTAGCTCAAGACAGATTTTTAAGTCCTCTGTAAAAAGGTTGAGCTGTCTATTCTCTGAGTGTTGAACATCTCCATGGCCAGTCTGATCATCTTCCTGGTTGCTACTCTCTGATGCAGCTGTGACCAAAGCTGCAGTCATGTCTGCTTTAGTCAGGGTTCCATGCACCAGTCATTTAGCTTGGCACATCTCAGCCAACTGGCTCCTTATCAGCTTACCATACTCTTCTGCTGACATGCTTACCTGCTCTGTATGACTAACTAAGCTAACAAAAGAAATAAAACAATTGTGAATGTTTACTGCATGGCTGATTTAGAGTACAGATTCACCTTCAGTGGTCACTGTACACAAGCTACAGGAATTCACTATCCACACCACTACAAGACAATTAATATGTGATGTGGCTATCTCACCACTATCAAACAATTAATATTTGATGTGGATATCTCACCACTGCCAAACAATTAATATGTGACACCTGTGCACTGGACCAGTAATCAAGGAGTCTCAATCCTCACCACTAGCACCAGTGGGGGCATCCACAATGGGAGGATAACAAGTACACACAAAGTAAAGTACAATTTCCCTTAAGAACACACAGAGATAACAGTCAGTCTGGGTCTGGTTTCCCCCTTTCTGTCCAGATCCCCAGTAAGACTATTCACTGGCACAGCTATATGGTTCAGATCTCAGCTGAGTGGTCAAGCCAAAATTTCCAGCACCCTCTCTGTCCAACCAGTGTTTCATGTCCCTGCCCAAGTAGCTGACACACATACACTTTGAGATTTTTTATATATATATATATATATATATATATATATATATATATATATATATATATATATATATATACACACATATATATATATATATATATATACATACATATATATATATATATATATATATATTTGATTTGTATACAAATACACAGACACTCTGGGGGAGGGCTGGCACAGGTTCTCGAGCTAAGCCCCCTTCTGCTCAGACTATATGGTAGTACAAACTACCACCAAACACTACTATCAGCTATTATAAAGGCCTTTACCAAAGGGTGTCCTACTGTGCAATGTTATTATTATCCAATTGGTAAGTGTGACTGA
The DNA here is from genome assembly GCF_019279795.1 of Protopterus annectens. Lineage (NCBI taxonomy): Eukaryota > Metazoa > Chordata > Ceratodontiformes > Protopteridae > Protopterus > Protopterus annectens. The sequence goes on along the minus strand of NC_056729.1, from coordinate 1,092,046,291 downwards.
GACTTGAAGGCTATTTAGGAGTGACTTATACAGTATCACCAAATATATGCAAGTACTCTAAGGGCTTAAATTATCTTGACACAAAACAGCCACAGTTGAAAGGTTTAAAACTATTTAATAATAAATAATAAAAACACAAGATAATACTTATTAACTCAACACAATGACATTAGAAGGTTCAGAAATCACAGGAAATACTTTAAAACAACATTGTAGGATAGTCTCACATAAATATAGAAAATAGCTAGACTAATCTTACTATTTCTATAACAGCTAGACTAATCTTACTATTTCTATCTATCTCTAAAATAAATCACTGTTCTAATATAACAACATAAAAGGAGTACGGCTGGTATAAAGGCAACAAAAAACAAAACAAACCAGTCACCAAGTGCAGCAAACCACAGCTGAGTTCCAAACACAAACCAAGAAACTGCCACGACACATTTCCTGTGAATAATAAACTGGGAACGAAACTTCCAGTTAAAACCAAGTTTTAATGTAAAAAACTGCCACAACACGTTTTCACTGTTAATACATTAACGTTGCTAAATATCACCACACGTTTTCATAAGAATAGCACTCAAACTTCATCAGATGAAAGAATCTTCTGAGCATACACCTCCCTTTTTGTAACCTTTCAATTAATCAATTGAATCAACAAATCAATTAATATTTAAAGAAACATGCTATCGTACAGTTAAATATAATGTTAAAATCATACCTTTCCTAGTAAAAGAATTTAAAACCAAATAGAAAATATATTGCTGATAAATACCAATTCATTTCATGTTTAAATATAAACTGAGCAGATAAATAAAACTGTATTATATAAACTGCCATTAGAATACAGTACTGAAAATTGTACAAAATATATATAGAGTGTATATTTTGCTTGATGCCTATTTCACAATTTCGCTGTTCTAAGCTTAAGCAAGGGAACAATAGAAATATATTCATACATACCCAGGTATTTGTTAGCTTCAAATACCACTTGTCAGTATGTCTCTCTAAATTCCTACCTAGTTTCCCAGGGGGCTCCCCTCAATTCCCTAGGCACCATTTCTACCACAAAGAAATGGTATTTTGCTTGGGGGCATGAAAGAGTGTGTTTGAATAGGACATTTCTAGGATTGCCCTTCTGGATATCATTCATATGTTCATATATCCTACGTTTGAGGGTTCTCTCAGTCTTGCCTATATAAAATCCTTCACACTCTTTACATAGAGCTACATAAAGTAGCCCCTGAGAATTGCAGTTGGAATAATTATAAGCCTCTATCCATTTCTTCCTAGCTGTTATAAATACTTTCTGTTGTTATAGAATATATTTACATTGTGGGCATGCCCCACATTTATATGTTCCCTTAGATTTATTGGAAAATATGGAAGGGGAGTTGTTACCTTCTAATAAGTTCTTTATATTGAACCCCTTCAAAACTGTTTTAATGGTCTTCCCTTTTAAATTTGGTAAATCCGTATATTCATTAAATTTAGCCCATTCATTTTCAACTATATTTCTTATAGTATAGGCATTGGCACTAAAATTGGTAATGAACATATTATTATATGTAAAACCTGCTTCACCTTGCTCTGGCCCTGTTGGTACTGTAGTTTGTATTAGTCCAGTCCCTAAAACAGGTTTAAATTTCCCTTGTCTATTGTCACATACCTCCCTTTGTATATCCGTTATTAATTCCAGAGGGTATTCCCTCTGCAAGAACATTTCCCTGAGTTTGTCACACTCTTCCAAAAAAATCTACTTCCCAAGAAGTCATGCGACAAGCTCGAACATATTGTCCCTTGACTATGCTCTTTTTTTGATATAATGGATGTGAACTACTAAACTTATGTAAGTATTTGAGAAGGTGAGTTTCCTGTATATACTGGATTTAAACCCATTCTCTATCACATGTAGAGAAACATCTAAATAATTAACGGAATCCATGGTCACTTGATAGGTGAACCTTAAAACAGTAGTACTCTGATTAATATAATTGATAAATTCCTGGAGGATTTCATCTGTACCAGTCCAGAAAATACATATGTCATCTAGGAATCGGGTGTAAAAATTCCAAAACTCAACATATTTACTATTATGGATACATTTCTTTTCCCATACAGACAGAGCCATGTCAGCATAAGTGGGAGCACAATGGGCTCCCATAGCCACCCCAGATTCCTGTTTGTAAAATTCCCCTTGAAAATGCAAAAAATTATTTTTCAATACCAGTTCGGCTAATTCTAAAATAATAAAAATATAATTTTCACTAGCTTTAGAAGTACCCCTCAGGGCCTCCTCTATCCAAGCCAACCCTACCTCATGGGGTATGACAGAAAATAGGTCAACAACATCAATTGTAACAAATTTGAAATTAGCTACCTTCAAGTCAGGCGTAATACGTCTCAAAAACTCCCATGAGTCTTTTAATAAATGGGTGTCTTTATCCCAAAGGTTTTTCATTTTCCAGTCTAAAAACTTGGATAAAGGGGAAATCTTGGAACCTTGAGATGCCACTATTGGTCTAAGGGGGGGGGGGGTTGGATACATCTTTATGAACCTTAGGGACCCCGAATATCGAGGGCATTCTAGGTGTTGAAGTTTCCAGATATGAATATGTGCCATGATCTATAACTCCCTGGTCAAACAAATCTTTAAGGGCCAGGTCAATTATTTTATATAAAATATTCTTTTAGTGAGGTATTTCTGTGGCATTTCCAATTGTTGCAGATGTCTTGAGAGGTACATACCAAATGGGGCATTGTATTCTATAATGGGTCTAATGAGGGATGAGTACAGTAGGACAATGACCTCCTTTTTTTCTGGATGAAAAGCCCTTAGTGATGAGGTGTGCCACATAGAAGGATTTTCTGACTGTTGTGGCGATGTGGTTATTGAAGGTGAGACCACTGTCCACCTGTGTCCCTAAGTCTCTTATCACACTTTGTGTTTAGTGTACTGCCACCTATGTGATAATTCACGGGTACATGTTTTTTCCCAAAGGGGATGACTATACATTTCTTGTCATTGAGCTTGAGTCCATGGCTCTGGCACCAAGCATCTGTTTCTGTAAGGCCCTTTGCACAAATGTGGAGCATCCACCAATCCAGGAAATTATAGACCCATCAGCCTAACTAACTTGATCTGCAAGGCCTTGCTATGGTTATCATGGACCTCATTAACAGGGACATTGGTAACCTCCAAACACTTGATCCCACACAGTTTGGTTTCATCAAGGGGAGGTCATGCCTGTTAAATTTGGTTGACTTCTTTGAGGTAGTCACCAAAGCAATGGATGAGATTAAGATAGTGCTCACCGCCTATCTTGACCTGGCTAAAGCCTTCGATACTATTCCCCACTCAGGTAAAATAGATAAACTCTCTCAACTAGGCATCAATCCATATGTTACCAGATAGGTAGTAAACAGGCTTACTGATAGACCACACTTACTAAAACAGGGGAATCCATCTCATGCACTAGACCCGTAATGAGTGGTGTACCCCAGGGATCAGTCTTGGGGCCTCTGTTGTTTGGGATATACTTTTCTGAGTTGCAGGCCAAAACCAGTGGGCTATGGCTGACGAAGTATGCCAATACACTTTCAATTCTCCTAGTGAGGTGGACATCCTCCAAGAGGACTGGTGCCAGAAACATGGCCTCAAACTGAATGCCAAAAAATGCATCATCATCCACTTTGGGGAGAGTGATGTCCCCACAAATGATCACATTGATAACAAGGTCCTAACCATGCAATCAGTCGTGGGGGTCTTGGACACTCAATAGCAAATTGACTTTTGACCACGATATTGCCTCTTTTGTATGGAAAGCTTTCTACATGGCCTACCTCATTAGGACGCATATCTCATCCAGGGACAAGGAGGTCATAACATCCCTGTATTCTTCCCTTATAAGATCCATTATTAAGCACAACGACCCTTTTGGCATGTACCTCACAAAGCACATGCAGTATCTGGAAAGACCACAGAGGTTCCTCACCAGGAGAATCCAGAGCCTCAAACATCTACCTACACAGAAAGGTTAAAAGCCCTGTCCCTCTACTCAGTATCATACAGACTCTGCAGAGGTGACCTCTGTCTGGCATACAAAGCAATCACAGACCCCATCTTGTTGGGACTGCTGCATATCCACACGTCAAGCTCTACTCGAGTAACATGCATGTGCAACCTCAAATTGGTCTGTGACATTAATAGACTTGATGGTGGGATAGATTTGTGTCTCAGAGACTCCCCTTTCTGTGGAATAGACTCTTTCACTACATCAAACAGGGTACCTCATTAACTCTTTTAAGTGCTGTGATAAACTGAGGGGCTGCCAGCCTAGCTAGATTCGATTTTGTAAATAATTCTATGTCATTGTAAATAAAAGAATCACAGGCTTAAAGCAGATGCCCTATGCTGAGCGCCTTAAAAACTCCAGCTATACTCTGTTGCATATCATCTACTCCGAGGCGATCTCTGCTTAACATACAAGGCCATGTCAAACCCAGAGCTGTTGGACATGCTACACTTAAAATAATCCCAATCCCTCAGAGCCACACACTTCAGGGATCTAAATCTTGTCATCACAATAAATAAAACATGCTGGAGGGATAGGTTCCTGACCCAGAGATTCCCCAGACTCTGGAATAGACTGCCCATATATGTCAAGCAGAGCGCCTCTTTGGCCCTCTTCAAAAGGAACCTTGATGATTGGATGGGAGAAAGGAAATTCACCCCAAGCATCACGTCAGTCGCCCTGCTAGACAGGGGTCCAGGGAAGTAAATAGTGTGGGAAGAAATAGCCAGGGAATTGTTATGGCTAGGCTTATATAGGCCCTAGGGCCAATAGCCTAGTGCCAGCCTATGAACCTATAAAGGGATGATAGTGGCTGTCCTCCACTTGGCTGGGATGAAGTCACTACTCAGCTTTTGGATGAATGGGGTTTCTAATGGTGCTGCAATTCCTGCCTGAGTTCATGTAGGATGCAGCCTGGGATGTTATCGGGTCCTATGAGGCTGTATTTTTTGCCTTTGAGAGGGCAGTGATGACTTTATGTCTAGAGATAAGGGGGGACAGGTGCTTGAGATGTCCTGATTTACTGATGGGAGGGACAGAGGGGTGAATTTTTTGCTGAACCTGTCTGCCAGCAGTTTGGCTACATCTACTGCATTTTAGTATGTGGTGTCCTTGACTACTAGTGCTAAGCAGATCTGAGTACTTCATTTGAGATTGCAGACATATGTGAAGAAGGCCTTATGACTGTCTTTAGTAGATGTGGCCAGTTTGGATTCAAAGTTTGCTTTGGAGGATTTCACTAGTGCTCTTATGTGCTTGTTCGGGCTAAGAGCAGATTGCTTCCAGTTAGGCACCTGCTCCTTCTTGGTCCTGGACAGAATTTTTTTTCTTTTATTATAGAGTTTACTTATTGCAGATGCCCACCAGATAGGTTTACTCTTGAGGAAGAGGTTTTTTTTTTTCCTGTTGGGTATTCCTGATTCCATGAAGCTATATAAATGCTTCTATAGGATATTTGTGCCAGGTCCTATGAAAGGGGGGTGAGCTGTGTAGCTGTTTATACCTTCCCTCAGGAGGTTGTAATCTGCTTTGGAGAAGTCTTTTGTTTGACCCTAGCTGGAGGGGGTGGGGGGTGGGGAGAGATGGACACTTCAAAAGTGACTGCTTTGTGGTCAGATTTTGCCAGGGAGGATGACACTGTAGGTATGCTGCAGTGGTTACTCATTTTGGTTAATACCAAGTCCGAGATATTATAACCTCTTGTCACCTGGTCCAAGGCATTTGCATTGATGAAATCAAGGAATCTCTGGACATTTGTGTTTTGGCATGAGTAGTTCTTTCAATCTATGGCTGGACAGTTAAAGTCACCCAGGATCAGGGTAAAGGGTTGAATCTTGATAGATTCAAACAGGTCCAGATAAGTGGAGTGGGCATCTTGAGTCAATGTTGGGGGCCTGTAGCTACCACACCTCCAGCCGCACACAGACCTACTAAAACAGCACTGGCAAAAAATACCATAAATAATAAATACACAAAATCATACTCGGAGGCTCTAAATAAAAACCTGCAAAAGCATCAGAGACCTCCAAAGCAGACACCCAAACAACCTGCACCTCCCGTCACAAACCAGACAACACATAAAACACAAAATCAGTGTGCCGCACAATCACAGCCCTTAAGGCAAAATAACATACCTAACACACTAGTAATAGGTGACTCTATTGTCAGGCACACTGACGTCCCACTCACCAGGCTGGACAAGCAGAAGGTTACTGTTAGCTGCCTATCGGGAGCCAGAATCCGCCACATAACACAAGCTCTCATGTCACTCCAGAACAAGTACAAATATGACTCTGTCATTGTTCATGTTGGTGTGAATGACCTGAGACATACCTCCCTGTACTAAATGAAAAGAGACATGGAAGAACTTTCTGATCATGTAGCCCAGACTGGTATGACCCTGACCCTAAGTAGCATCCTGCCCTCACCAAGAATGATACCTCAGTATAAAGAAAAAATGATCAATTTCAATAATTGGCTAAGCTTCTGGTGTCATTCAAAGGGGATCCAGTGTCTGTCAGCCTGGGATGACATGCTCAACAAGCCACGTTGCTTTGCAAGAGACGGCTTGCACCTGTCACCCCTAGGCTTTCAAATACTGGCCAAGGCTCTTGCTGCCCCCATAGTGCCTTTTTTAGGCAAGGCTCAAAAGACAACTTAAGATCCTAGGCTCAAAGAACTTAAAATTTAACATTGCTTTGTGATCTTGCAGCTGCCAGGAAGCCACAGCAATAAAAGACACTTTACATGTGAAACCTAGTAATTATCTATGTCTTAGGACAATAGAAAGAATATCCAGCTGCAGACATCCTGTTTCCAAGCTTGAGATCACAGACAGTTTTAAAATCTGTTACTTATCAGCTTTCTTCCAGCAGGGTGGACTGTGGTTACATTTTTGAAGGTCAGCACATGACACAGTTTTCTTACATTTGTCAAACAAGGCTGTGGATCATATTATTATTTACAATGACATAGAATTATTTACAAAATCAAATCTATCTCAAAAGTCAAACCCACCTCCATAAACAGCATAATTAACAAAAAACTGAGGGTTATGCTACTCAACGCCAGGAGTTTAAATCTCAAAATGCACACGCTCGAAGCACTCCTCAGTATGGAGAATGTTGACATCTGTGCAGTAACTGAAACCTGGTTCAAGGCTCCAGAGAGCACCCCAGCACTACCGGGCTACAACTCCATACCACATGTTTCTGCCACAGAACACGGACCAAAACATAAAAGGAAGGGGTGTATCCATACTCATCAAGGATACCTACACCTCCAGGTTAGTGGCGCAGCATGATACCTCTGAGATCATCCATGTGCAACTAACATTGGACAAATGTGCAATGCAAATTGTGGCCTGCTACAGATCACTCTCCATGACCCAGGACCACTACTCCACCTTTCTAGAGACACTGGAAAACATGAAGGTCCTACCGAACACCCTGATATTGGGCGATTTCAATTACCCTACCATTTACTGGGAAAACTACTCGAGTACAAACTCCCAGGCCCAGCACTTCCTGGAATTCATCAACTCAAATGCCCTGGATCTGCTGGTAAACTCCCCTACCAGAGGTGAAAACATATTGTATCTGGTTATCACCAACATGGGCAGCAGGTGTTCACACTGGAGGTCAACCCGTTACTGGTTAGATCAGACCATAAACTAATCACTCGGGATGTCCACACCCCACCACCACCCCCAACTTAGGAAACAACTTTTCTAAAGCAAACTTCACCTTACTTAAGACCGAGGTGGTAAGTTTCACAGCCCCCACACTAAAGGATAACGCTGCCCAAGATGCAGAAACCTTTACAAATGCACTCTATGAGCACCTACAAGGATGCATGGATCATGCCATCCCTAGCAAAACTAAGACTCACTCCTCTAAGAGAAGGAAACCAATTTGGTGGACCCCTGCCATAAGCAGGCTATACAATAGAAGGAGGAAACTAGTTCAGAAAAAAAGCAAATCCCAAGATGGAAAGACATCCCTTATCAGTATCAGTAAGAAGCTAAGGTCCCTCATGAAATCATCCAAGGCTAACTTCAAAAGAAAAATAGCCAAGGATTCAAAAGATTACCACAAAGCCTTCTTTAGCTATGTTAAGTATCTAAGTGGCAACTCACAGATATGCACTGAACTAGAGCAAAATAGCACAAAATATACTGAACCTACTGATATTGCCAACATCCTGGCAGATAGATTCAGTGCAATCTTCACCCCCCTCTCACCTCCAAAAGGGCCCACAACAATACTGGAAAAGTGTAGTGTCCCAAAAATCACAGACGCACAGGTGAAAACAGCCCTTTCAAAAGGCAAAAACACAGTATCAATGGGACCAGATGGTTTCCCAGGCTGCATCTTGCACAAACTACAGAACAAACTAACCTCCCACCTAAACACACTGTTCAACCACAGCCTCTCCACAGTCTATGTGCCCATAGAATGGTGCACAGCAACAGTTATTCTGCTCCACAAAGGAAGGGTCACAACTGACCCTGGTAACTATCACCCCATAAGCCTGACTAGCCTGGTCTGTTAGGCTATGGAGCGCATTATCATGGAACTCATTAACAAAGGCATTGGGAACCTCCAAACGGCTTTGTTAAGGGCAGATCATGCCTACTAAACCTGGTTGACTTCTTTGAGACAGTCACCAAGGCCATAGATGAGGGAAAGGTAGTTCACACAGCCTGCCTTTACCTCACCAAGGCTTTTGACACCATTCCCCACTCGGGTATTACAGAAAAACTCACCAGCCTGAACATAAACCCATACGTCACGAGATAGGTTGCCATTTGGCTTACAGACAGAACTCACACGGTAAGAATAGCGGGCTCCAGGTCCAACTCTAAACCAGTCACAAGTGGTGTCCTGCAAGGCTTGGTCCTGGGATCCCTACTGTTTGGCATATACTTCTCAGAAGTACAGGCAAACACAGGAGGACTATGGCTAACCAAGTTCGCTGATGACTGCAAACTGGGAGCCATAATTGACTCCCCAGCTGACACGGACATCCTCCGAAAGGGCCTTACTGAGATGGACACCTGGTGTCAAAGTCATGGCCTCAAGCTAAATGCCAAAAAATGCATAGTCATCCCGTTTGGGAAAAACAAAACACCCACAAATTGCCACATAGGTGGCAACCTCCTTAATACAGAAGAAGTAATAAGAGATCTGGGGACCCAGGTAGATAGTAATCTTTCCTTTGGCGATCATATTGCCAAAGTAGTTAGGAAATCCTTCTATGTGGCCCATCTAATTACTAAAGGGTTTGCATCTAGAAATTATTATAGTACCCCTCTACTCGTCACTCATTAGACCCATCATAGAGTACAATGCCCCATTTGGGATGTACCTCACAAGACATTTCCAACAGCTGGAAAGACCAAAAAGTACCTCACCAAGATGATTACTGGCCTCAAACATATGTCCTATGCAGCCTGACTGAAAAAACCCCGGCTGTACTCAGTGGCATATCACTTACTCAGAGGTGATCTCTGCCTGATTTACAAAGCCATGTCCAACTCAGAATTGATGGACATGCTCCACCTAAAGAAATCCAAGTCACTGCGAGCCACATGCTCTAGTGAGCTAAACCTCGCCACAACAATAAATAGAACATGCTGGAGGGACAGATTCCTGTCACAGAGACTCCCCATGCTTTGGAACAAAATTCCAAACTACATTAGGCAGAGCCCCTCACTAACACTCTTCAAGAGAAACCTTGACGAGTGGATGGGTAACAGAAATTACACCCCTGGGATCACTACATTGGCTCTGCTTGACAGAGGATCAGTTAATTAATCGATGGGATGGTGAAAACCGACACACTCTGGCTAGGCTTATAAATGCCCTCGGGCAGATAACCTAGTACCTACCTATGAACCTATGACTCTATGAGTAGGGATCTTGTCAATGGTTAACTGCACCTGGAGTGTCTCTTGTGTGTCATACTGTTTGACCAGCCTAGAGGTGTGTATGTCTTTAATATATATTGAAACTCCACCTCCTTTTGCTTTGTTGCCCACAGTTTGGGGTCTGGATGTATGATAGGATGAGTAACCTGGTATGGTTGGGGTGCTCTCAGCAGCTTTGAATCAGGTTTCTGTGATGGCACAAATGTCAGAATTTTGTAGGGCTAAGAATGCTTGCAGTGAGTGCAGTTTCATGTTTAGACTCCTAGCATTTAACAGCATAACCTGCACACAGCCAAATTTCCTGGTCATTGGTGATTCTATAGCGAGGCATACCAATGTCCCCCTCATCAGACTAAGTAAGGAGGTTAGCTGCCTTTTAAGGCCTAGGAACCATCGAGTCACATAGCCACTCAGGTCACTGAACCACAGGTATCAGTATGACTCTGTCATAGTCCATGTGGGTGTTATTGACCTGAGACGTACCTCCCATGGCTATATGAAGTGAGAAATGACCAAGCTCACTGATTATGTGTCTCTGCAGGTATGAGCCTACCACTGAGTGGCATATACCTTCTCCAAGGATGATGCCATGTTACCATAAGAAAATTATCGATTTTAGAAATTGTCTTAGCTTCTGTTGTCAATCTGGGGGGTACAATATTTGATGGCCTGGGAGGACATGTTTGACAGACCATGCTGCTTTGCCAGGTATGTATTGAACATATCCCCTCTAGGTTTTTTATATTGCCAAAGACCTTTTCCACCCATAGTGACTTTTTAGGCAATGCCAAACTGATAAACTTACCAACTTAACTGAATCTGTGAAGAAATATTTGAAGCTGGTACTCCTCAATGCTGGAAGTCTTAGCAAGAAACTCCACTCCCTGCAAGCCTTCCTCTCCTTGGAGAATGTAGACATCTCTGTAGTAATGGAGACATGGTTTAAAGTAGTGGATAATACCCCAGCAATGCAAGGTTATAATGCCTTTCACACCTGTAGACCAGCTACTGTATAGGAGGGAACTAAAGGTAGAGGAATCTCAGTCTGTATTAAAAGCAACCTTACCTCTAGACTAGTTAAAGTGTATGCCCCACTGGAAATCATACATGTGAAACTCACCATAAACAGGGTGTCATACCATATCCTTGCAACATATAGGTCCCCCTCTATGCCCAGGAAACCCACACTACCTATATCAATGAACTGGAGTCCCTCTCTGTTCAACCCTGCATGATATTCATGGGGGATCTCAACTACCCCTCGGAATCCTACACCACTTCTAATGCACAAGCCCAGTGATTCCTAAACTTCATTAATGCCAACATCCTAGAACAGCTAGTCCCTCAATAAGCTATATAATAGAAGGAAGAAACTCACTGCAAAAGTTAGGATGTACAGCACCCTGCCAGATAAAAGCACTCTCATCAAACTAAACAAATGACTTAGAGGACAAATAAAGTCTAACAAAGCCAAATTTGATGTAAATTTAGCCACCCAGGCCAAGAACAACCTCAAGGCATTCTTTAGCAATGTTCACAACCTCAAAGGCAGTACACAATTGTATGCAGAACTCATTGTAAATGGAGCCAGCTATACTGAGCCAGAAGACCTATTGGCTATCAAATTCAGCTCCAACTTTACTCCTCTCTCCCCATCAACAGGAAATATCAAATATAATTCCCCCTGCTATCAACTGGGAACAGGTCCTTAATGCTCCTTCTCTAAGGCCAAGAACACTGCATCAGTGGGCCCAGATAATATCCCAGGATGCCTTCTAAATAGCTTGAAGCATGACCCATCAGGCACTCTAGTTGTTGTTTGTCTTTCGGCTTTTCCCAGTTAGGGGTCGCCACAGCGGAAGTCCAGTCCGCTAATGATTGGCAGTAGATTTTCAAGAACGCCGAGGTGCCAGCTTGACGTCCAACCTTCAATAAAGGCATGCCCATTTATGCATGTCTTTCAAACGCCCACCCAACTGCGGGGGGGGGGGCATGCAGACTCCACACAGAAGGCACTCCCCACACTCCAGCCGAGAATCGAACAGAAGAACCTCTTGCTGTGAGGCAACAATGCTACCACTGCACCACCACGGATGACACCTATCAGGCACTCTAGAATTGCTATTAAGCTGTAGCCCCCCAAAAGGCTTTCTACCTCATGAATGGAGAACAGCAACAGTCATTCCTCTACAGAAAGGTGGGCCATCTACAGACCCTGGAATCTACAGACCCATACATTTCATCAGTCTCATATGCAAAGCCATGGAATGAATTATCATGGAAATGATCAATATAATATAGTAAACCCAGACTCAGGACCCAGCCCAATTCGGTTTCATCAAGGGCAGATTATTCATCTTTTTGTAGTTCTTTGAGAAGGTCACCAAATCAATAGAGGAGGGCAAAATAGTCCACACTGTCTACCCTGACCTGGTCAAGGCATTTGACATAATATCCTACTCAGGCATTGTTGACAAACTTCAGAGGTTAGGTACAAACCCTTATGGCACCTGGTGGATAGCCAATCTGCTCAAAGACAGTACACAGGAAGTTAGAATTGGGGAGTCCATCTCTACAAAGAGGTCATTAACAAGTGGAGTTCCCCAGGGATGAGTCTTGGGACCTCTCCTTTTTGGCATTTACTTCTCTGAAGTCAAAGACAATATCAATAGGCTTTGGTTGACTAAATTTGTAGATGACTGCAAATTAGGAGCTGTCATTGAATCCCACACTGACACAAATGTTCTCCAGGAAGGGCTGACACAGACAAATGACTGCTGTCAGAGCCACGGACTAAAACAAAATGCCAAGAAATACATAATAGTATCCTTCAGGAAGTCATCCACCCCTAGTAACTACCATATTGACAACACACCCCTTAGAGTTGACCTAGTGGTCAGGGACTCATGGACACATATAGCCAGTAATCTATCCTTTGACTATCATGTGTCTTCAGTAATGAGGAAATGATTCTATGTTTCTCAACTTATAAACAAAGCTATGGCATCCAGATACAAGGAAATCACTGTTCCATTGTATTCAGCATTCATCAGACCTATCTTTGAGTACAATGCCCCCTTTGGTTATGTACTTAACCAGGCATATCTAACAATTGGAATGTCTACAGAGGTTCCTCACTAAAATAATACAGGGCATAAGAAACATGTCCTGTGCAGACTGCCTCAAGGCCTTATCTCTGTATTCTGTCTCCTACAGGGTGTTGAGGGGAGATCTATGCCTGGCCTACAGGGCATTTTCTGATCCAACCCTAATGGACTACCTACATATCCTCAAAACAAACAGCACAAGAATTATCCATTCTAAAGGCTTAAACCATGCCTGTGATATAAACAGGACCAGATGGAAAGACAGATATGTATCCCAGAAACTACCCTGTCTGTGAAACATGCTCCCTCTCAGTGTGAAGCAGAGGTTCTCCCTAACCTAATGAAGTGTAACTTGTACAACTGGACTGGGAACAGGAAAGTCACCCCTAGTTTGGCACCTGCATCTTTAATGGACACAGGCAGCCTGCCAATGGTTCATCTGCTAGGCCCCTGCTTGTAAATGTTTTATTTCTCAAGCTCCTGCTTACACTTACCAATGATACCATGATTTGTCTGAGATTTGGGATGTATGATTTGGCTTATAAAAGTCCCTGTGGTCATTAGTCTAATAAACACCTATGAACCTATGAAGCTATTCTCCTACCAGTGGTACAGACATCCTTGACCTTGTACTCTTGAACATGGGGGGGGGGGGGCAATGTTCCTCACCCAATGTAATGTCTTCATTTGTCAGATCTGACCATTTGGCAGTATTACTTGAAATAAAAGTAAAATCTGGGGATCCATTGAAAACAAAAACCTGTAGGAACTATTCCAGGGATAACATCTCTCTTCTAAGCAACACCTTGGCTAAATTCTAAGCACCCTGAAACCCAGTAAACACCATAGCATATGATGAGTTATTTACAAAACCTCTGTGCAGCCATATTGACAGCTGTGCAGAGTGTCCATTCGTATTAAGAATAAGGCAAACTGAAATGGCAAGCCACTCTGGTTTAATTTCAATATCAATCAGTTATACAACAAAAGAAATAAATATTGGCTAAGTGTAGGAGGATCATAGGATCATACTAAGTTACTAGGGTATTGGCCCAGAGGCCCTTACAAACCTAGCCAAGAATTTAGCCCATGTTCCTACAAGTCAACACCCAATGCCCCTCTCCAGCAGGGACATGGGTGGAATCCCATGGGTGTATTTTCTGTTTCCTATCCAGTTATCCAGGTTGTGCTTAAAAAGGGTTAATGAGGTACTCTGCTTCACATGGAGAGGGAGTCTATTCCACAGAAGGGGGAGTCTCTGGGACACACAGAAGGGGGAGTCTCTGGGAGTCTCTGGGACTCAAATCTGTTCTACCAACAAGCCCTATTGATTTCACAGTCCAGGATGTGGTCACAAGTGTGGGTTACTCGAGTGGAGCTTGACTTGTGGATATGCAGCCATCAAGGTAGGGTCTGAGATTGCTTTGTATGCCAGACAGAGGTCACCTCTGAGGAGTCTGTATGATACAGAGTAGAGGGGCAGGGTTTTTGGCCTATAGGGTAGATATTTGAGGCCCTGGATTCTCCTGGTGAGGAATCTCTGTGGAACAAAGCCATACATACTAAAAGCCCCCTGACCAATCTAAACAGGCAGATAAGAGGGATAATTAATACTTCAAAGGTTAAATTTGAAGAAAAAAATAGCTTTTCAGGTAAAGAACAACCTCAAAGCTTTCTACAGATATGTCTGTAACCTCAGGGAAAATACACAACACTGTGCAGAACTTATTTTAAGTGCTATTGGCCACACTGAACTGGAAGTTATTGCCAACCTTTTGTCTGACAGGTTCAGCTCAAATTACCCCCCCCCCCCGATATTCCAAAGGAAATACTGAATATCACAATCCCCCATCCATTACTAGGAAACAGGTCATCAATGCACTTTCCAGTGTCAAAAACTCTGTATCCATGGACCCCATCATCCCAGAATGTTTAATAAATGCCATGAAACATGACATCTCTTGTCCACTTGAATCACTTTTCAACTGGTGCCTTCAGTCAGGTTTTGTACCCAAGGAATGGAAGATGGCTACAGTCATTCCCCTGCACAAATGAGGTCCAACCACTGTTCGTGGTAACTACAGACCCTCAAGTCTTACCATCCTCGTATGTAAGGCCATGGAAAGAATCATCATTGACTTGATAAATGAGGACATAGGTAACTTGCAAATGCTGGGTCCATCAAAGTTCGGCTTTGTTAAAGGAAGGTCATAAATACTAAATCTGGTGGACATTTTTGAGAGGGTCACCAAAGCATTGAATGAAGAATATTCACACAGCTTACCTCGACCTGGACAAAGCTTTTGATACAATATCCCACTCAGTCATTATAGACAAGCTCACTAATTTAAGTATAAGCCCTTTTATCACCTGTGGATAGCTAACTGGCACAATGATTGGACCCAGGAGGTCAAAATAAGTGAGGCCACCTCCACCAAGAGGCTAATCACTAGCAGAGTCCCCAGGGATTCATACTGGGCCCACTCCTTTTTGGCATCTACTTTTCTAAAATGGAAGCAAATGCTGAAAGTTTATGGCTGACTAAGTTTGACAATGATTGCAAGTTGGGAGCTATTATCCACTCCCCTGCAGACACTACCTTTCTTCAAGAAGGTCTATCACTGACTAACAAATGGTGCCAAAGCCATAGTCTTAAACTCAATGCTAAGAAATGTATAATTGTACCCTTTGGGAAGTCAGCCATCCTGGCTAATTGCTATGTTAATAATACATCCCTAAGAGTTGACCCAGTGGTAAGGGATCTGGGTACACACATAGACTGTACTCTTACCTTCAACCACCATGTGGCCACAGGGGTGAGGAAATTCTTTCATGTTGTGCAATTTATAAGTAAGGGCATGGCATCTAGGTTCAAAGACGTCATTGTCCCACCATATGCCACACTTAGACAGATCATAAAGTCTCCCTTTGGTATGTACCTTGCCAGGCATATGCAGCAATAAGAGTGACCTCATCAGTTCCTTACAAAAAGAATACAAGGTATAAGAACTCTGCTTTATGCAGAATGACTTAAAGCCCCTTCCCTCTACTCAGTCTCCTATTGATTTCTCAGGGGTGATCTCTGCCTGGCATACAGAGCATCAGCAAACCCCACACTTACGAATCTCCTACATATTTGTAAGTCAAAGAGTACCAGAAATACAAGGTCTAGGTACCTAAAGTTTGTCTGGGAGTTAAACAGAGCATGCTGGAGTGACAGATATGTGTCCTAGAGACTGTCCTGCCTGTGGAACACCCATCCATGTGAAGCTGAATTCATCTATTAGCCAGCTTTAGTGCAACTTAGACCAGTGGATGGGGAATAGGAAATTTATACTGGGCCTCGCACCCACACCCTTTATGGACACAGGTAGCTTATAAATTCTTGGCTCTCAGTTTATCACCATATTTTGAAAAATATTGTGTGTTGAGTAGTTCTGGTGAAGTTTCAATTACTGTCAGTTAGACACTAGAAGGTACCAGATGCAATGTGAGAGAAGTGAAATCCGGCACAGCTGGTGATTATAACTCTGATCTCTAGCTGTACAAAACAGAACTTACTTGTATGTAGTAGGTTTTCAAGGCAGCATTTCATATTTACCATATACCCTTAGTGCCAATTGCCCTTTGCAATTTAACAGATACCAGTGGGGAAGTCAAACCCCATACTGCTGGCTCTGTATCCCATCAAAAATAGACAGGGGTGGTGGTTGGAGTTAAACTGCAAGGCCTCTGAGCACCACATATTAATTTGTTCTAGCAGGTGAGATTATATACCTGTGCCTCACAAATTAATTGGTGGCAGTGACTGGATCTTATGAATTGAACTTGTATAGCCTGTAGCACAATTCTGACTGCCAAAAATGTATATAGGATCATAGGATCATAGGAAGTTAATAGGCTATTCGCCCTGAGGGTCTTATAAGCCTAGCCAAGAGTTTAGCCCATGTATAGACAAATCAGCACCTGATGCCCTAGTCCAGCAGGAGCACAGATGTAGTCCCAGGGGTATATTTTCTTTTTCTCATCCAGTTATCCACGTTGCACTTAAAAAGGGATAATGAGGTACTCTGCTTGACATGGAGAGGGAGTCTGTTCCACAGATGGGGGAGTCTCTGGGACACAAATCTGTCCCACCAAAAAGTCCTACTGATGTCACAGACCAGGTTGAGATACAGTCATAGATCCATATGTTCATAGATTGTTAATGGGCTAATGATCCAGTGGTCCTTTCTAAGCCTTGTCAAGTTTTCCCAAAAGGATAATGATGTCCTGTATCCAAATGGGCTAAATTCAATAAATCTTACATGGTCTACTAACACCATGTTGTATTCAGTAAATGTCTCTACATGGTGTGTGGAGCTGCACAACCATGTTAAACACCACGGTATGCTAATCACAACATAATCATCTGAACTGTATGTTAATTAACCAATCCAAGATGGAAGAGCTATTCAACAAGCTATAAAGCAACTGTGAAGACTCAGTGATGGTTTTCCCTGTGAATTCCAAAACCTACTGGAATATAGCCAAGTAAAGGAGTCTATACAGAAAGAATGTTAAGGACTCCTGTTGCTTTAATCCGTGGGTATATGTAAGAAGCAGAAGTCTATGCTGCTGCTGCTGCTAATAGACCAAGGTCAAGAAGGAGAAGAGTTTTCAGATCCAGATTAACTTATCACAATCTGCATAACATGGACATTGTAGAGCATTACAGCATGGATAGAGACACACTACAGGAACTCTGCAACCTCTGTTGTCCTCAACTCAGAGCCAGGGCAAACTAAGGGGAGCCCATCCCAGTGGAGATAAAGGAATGTGTAGCACTTAGCATTTTAGCTACAGGTACCTTTCACAGATCAGCAGGGGACATGCTGTGGGTTTCACAGACATTAGCATCCAGGATCCTCCATCACTTCCTGAATGCTATGCTACAACATGCCAGTGACCATATATATTTTCTACAAACTACTGAGGACAGGGCCACAAATTTGCAAAAGGTCTACCCTATAGCACACTACCCTGAAGTAATGGGTGCAGTAGATTGTACACATATAGAAATTGACCCACCACCTGGGGAACAGGGCAGGTTATACAGCAATAGAAAGGGCTTCCACTCTGTCAACTGCCAGGTCATGTGTAATGTTAAAGGAATCATCTTAAATGTGTGTGCTGGCTATCCAAGCAATTACCACCATTCACATATCTGGCACACCTCCCAACTGTGTTAGATGTTCACTAAAGGTGATATCCCACAGGGTCATTTGCTGGCGGATGCATGTTATGCACTGGAACTGTGTCTGATGATGCCCATCAGAAATGCATACACACCCACTAAAGAATGGCATAATGAGACACAGACTCAAACCAGAAATATCATAGAGCGTGTGTTTGTGCTACTGAAGTCATGGTTCCACTTCCTAGATACATCTGGGGTAGCCCTGCAGTACAAGCCACATACATGTATAGAAATCTCCACAGTCTGTGCCATTTTTCACAACATCATACTGAGAAGATGTAAGTGTTGAACCTGGAGTGTTAAACCAGAATTGTGGAATAATACAAATGAATGGCATATCCTTGCATTTTGTTACTTGGTAATGTAAGTAAGTAAAAGTTGGGTGATTTGTACAGCAATGACTTTCACATGTGACAGCAGAGAGTTATGTGAATGCATGTGTCTTATATCAATTAATAGGCCTCAGGCATCTAAGATGCACACATTCATACCTCTCACAAGTACTGATGGTCAATGAATCTCCTCATTTCAGCCTCATACTTTTGTACTGGCAAATTGTGAAATAGTATAGTTAGACATTAATGACACACATTTCAGTTTCAGACTTCATATCCCTTAGAACAATTTTAAAATAGTGATGTAAAAACTGTTATTCTAACAACTGTCTATGTTTGTAAGACCAAAATACTTGAAAAAACTCCCTATTGTTCAGCTTTTTGTCCTACTTTTATTTACAGACTAGAACAGTTTTGTTGCTGTAAACATTTGTGAGGCATGTAGGCATTACAAAAACCTGTAAAAAAGCAGTAAAATTAGCAAATCAGCATCATAAACAAGTACATACTAAGCATTGTCAGCTATACACCCTGAGCATCAGACAAAAGACTTGTGTATCCCTGAATCCAAAAGACAGAAAACAAGGATAAGGCAAAGTTACCATCATTTGCATAGGGTGTTGGGGGTCAGGAAGCCCAGACTGACACAAAAGGTAGTCAGTGTGTGTGAGTAAGTAAGAGAGAGAAAGGCAGACATTTGGATTAAGTATAAAATGTCCACTGAGACACAATGAGCTTTATGCCTCACGATCAACCCATTTCACTGTTATGTGTGTGTCTGTATGAGCCCTCCAGGTGAAATTATTGTGTTTGCAAGAACACAGCCAAGCACTTTGCTAGCTCTACATCATGGTATGTCAGACAGATTTGGAGCCATGCATGGTAGAGGTGACAGTTCATCATTGTCATCATGCACCCTGAGAACTGCCTCTACCAGGAATTAAACTGGCATGTCGACAACCATGATCAGATGCAATTTTGCTACTTGAAGGTGGCTGATGTCTGCTGTATGAGCCCTCCTCAGGAGTACACCCAGACCATGAGCCCATGGCCTGCCATGTCTACGTGTGGAAACCCCAACCACTGATGGAGCAGTGGAAGTAGTGTCACTGTGGGAGCTTGATCAAGCACAGCCACATCAGCTAACATCAGATGATGTGGCTGACCTACACCCATGTGGATGTTGCCCTGCCAACAGAAGTTCCATCACAGACACTGCCCATTTCAACATGTAATACATCCGATTCACTGAATCAATTATATAGTGGAGACAGTCACACCTGTTAGTCTGTGCCACATCTATAACCCTAAGCATTTCAGTGGAAGATCTATTGGAATGTGCCTGTATCTCCATGATGGCCCTAAACATATGTTGAGTGGCACCGGAAGACATACCAGGCTCAGGTGGAGGATAGACTGTAGGCCTCTCCGAGCACCCCTAACAATTCTCCTGTATACACCTTGCCCACACTTTCACTACTGCCAGAGTTAATGGACACTGAAGCTACAGTAACCACACTACCCTGATCATGTGTTTTACACTCCACCTGTCCAATATCTGAGGGCTCACTGTATTGGGTTGGTGTAGGCTTACTGGCTGTGTCTGATGGAATTACAGGGGATGGCTTAATGTCAACCTCTGTGTCAGATTCAACCTCTGCACTCTAAGACTGTGCTTCTGTTTACCCACCATCATCATCAGAGTCTGCTGATTATCGGTCAGGTGGTAGGAGCCCCACACTTCCACTGTCAGAATCACCTGTGATAATAAGCAACAAACACAGGAAAGCAATTAAAACCTGCACTACTAAAGTTCAATACATGCTAACAAAATAACAGGGGTGCCAGTATTACAGGCAGTACACCAATACACACAACAGTCCTGACATCCACATCACAAAATAACATTCCTTTGAATTGCCTATTAGTACTGACATAAAATTATTTGGCTTACCATGTGCAGGTGATTCTTTTCTCCCTATGGTGGATGGTCCTGGAAGAATTTAAGCAAAAGGTAAGGACACCATCATCACAAGTAACAGTAACACAGGGGTTAAATTGTTGCCAGTTATATGTCCATTAACAATACTATTAACAAGAACTTGGATGACATGTCCACCCCAAGCCCATATGTAATCAACCAGAATGTGTTGTTAACTGTATTAATCTTACAACTACCCCCCCCCGAAAAAAAACAATTAGCATTACACAGAATGTAAGTATTGATGTCAATATTTTACTATATAATATGTAGTTAACAATTGAGATAGGTAAGCCT
This sequence comes from Protopterus annectens, assembly GCF_019279795.1. Taxonomy (NCBI): domain Eukaryota; kingdom Metazoa; phylum Chordata; order Ceratodontiformes; family Protopteridae; genus Protopterus; species Protopterus annectens. The sequence goes on along the minus strand of NC_056729.1, from coordinate 1,092,025,324 downwards.
ACCTGGAACATCCTCCTGTGACATAGCTGTCCTTATGGAAGCAGCAGCACTAGCATCAATGACATGCTGTTCTGCACTCTCCAATGAACTGTCTGGTTCCCTGATGGTGGACAGCAATTCTTCAACTGGTGTCAGTGGTGGCTCTGTAGCATGGTCCTCCCCAGTAGCCATCCATTCCCAGGCCACTGCAGCTGCTCCCCTCAAGGCTAGTGACATCATGTCCTGCTCTGACCATCTATTGCATTCACATCAGCCATTATCTGTTGCCAAATTTCCATTCTGCAAGATATCCTCATGGCCTCTCTCAAGCAGGAAGGTACCATGTTGCCTAAATACTATCAGAATGACTTCATTTTCAAGATCACTGAAGGGTGGTTTACCGGGGATTGGGTCATCTGGGTGCCATAGTCCTAGGTGACATAAAACACAGCAGAAGGATAATACATAGAAATATTACATAATCAAAAGTCCTAAGTAGATATCACACAAAAGGTGCACTGCTACCCACTGTAGAAGCATAATACAGTCAAGGTATTCAGATATAAAAATAGGAATTTTGTGGTTGTAACATATTCCAATCACACACAAAGCAAGGTTGGATCCAAAACAAGGAGAATAACAATAGCCAATTTTGTTTGTGCCAACACAGAAATGGAACTTGGCTCCCCCACCCACAAAACATCAGGCAAATGACACGTTGCTAGCCAACTGTTACTGAAATGCTAAAAGTGCTAGCAAATAATGTTATGCAATTGCCAGGCATGTCTAAATGGGGTCCTGCACTCCCCTAGTGGTGTGTGACGGCCATCCTAGAAGGCTTACACTCCTGTGTCACTGACAATAGGAAAATAGCAATGGAAGAGTGTAAAGAGAAAACAGTTGTAACAATAGTACTTCTGATAACAGTTAAAGTAGAAGAGCTGATATGAATTATATGTATGAGGGATAACACGGCCTTACTGTGTTTTGAAGGTTCAGATGTATGACTGATGATATACTGTCTACTATGTTTCTATAAGCATAATTCTGCTTTCTGGACTTGGATGGCCTTCACACTTAAGTCACATACACAAGTGAATGTATATACAAGGACATTGTCAGGTCAAACACAGACGTGATTAACACCTCTATCTGTCCTCTGTATTTATCAGTGATGCATGACCGTGTGTGAGAAACACTTCTTCTGTGGCAAAGATGGAAAATCACCTCTTTAGAAGAGTATCTCTCCAAAATTAATTCACCTAACAGTAACAGCAACAGACACCCTCATACTAATGTCAAGTGTCAGATTAACCTTCCAGTGTCAAAAATGATTTCTCCTCTGTTTGCACTCTTGCTCTCCACTTAATATCACGAAAATCATCTGACATCGTCTCTTGGTTTTGCGCACTACCAATAAACATGATAGAAATTGACTGGAAATTATCATTCTCCATTGCTCTATTATTGGGATTAGACATGGCTGGTCTTAGAGGAGAAGGTGCTCAATTTAGGGTTCAGAGGTGGGGTGTTCAGGAGTCCACATTTGTGAATATCAGCTATTGTTCATACACTTTATGTATTGTATTACCCATTGTTCACTTCAGTATTTTATATTTTAGTGACAAGTTTTTCACTTAGTATTGTACTGTAAGTAATCCTCATATCTGACCAGTATGAATGATAGCATTGTAGTCTGCATGCTAGACAACTTTTATTTTAGTAACATTAAAATGCTAGTGCAAAACATTGTTACCCAGAAAGTGTGAGTAAATATTCTTAAAAAAAAAAAAAGACTGGCTTCCTCAGAGACTGATTTGTGGAAGGAAACGTGTATTATAATTTATGTAAACTTATTGGTATTGTTTGTACTACTGAAAACATGATATAGTTCTATTTTGTTGTACTTTGTTGTTATTGCTTCTTAGCTTGAATAATAGCAGTCTGATACATTTTTGTGTTCTTTTGCTTTGAACAACTACAGATGCTGGTGCTATTTACACATATGACATCGATATTCAGATTAATATACAACCAGATAAAATCAAGCAGCTGATGGAATTATTTAATAATTTGTCCTATCCATTACCAGTAAATATTTCTTTATCTGACATAGGAAATATCTCGTCTGCAGTGATTTCCACAGGTAAGTTTTCTGGTTATTGTTTTTATCCCTTGTTTTTATAGTCAGGGCAGAGTACAAAAGTCAAAGTCTGTTGTGAATAAGAATAAGTAGTAGAAATAAAGGGAAACATTTCAACTTCTGGTATTATAACTATGGAGTCAGCAATGTTATATATAAAAATGATGGTGCTTTGCAACTGTATATATATATATAAAAGGACAACATTGCAAGCATTTTATTGGTGCAGTATTGAAATGCTTGAAAGTACATGATGGTAGAAAATTCATGTTACAAAAGAAAGAAAAGGCCAGCAAAGGATGTGATATACAAGAATAAAAGAAAAAAAAAATGCCATCGAGGAAGCAGCAAACACTTTTGTTTCCCAAATGGCAATAGTAAAAAAAACAGACAAGAGATGGGATACTGTGTTTTAACCACCTTAAACTAATACTGTACAGTGGCTCAAGAAATCACAGAGACAGTGTTGTTTTCGTGTGTTTGCTTTGTGATTGTTTTTATGTCCAGAGATACATACTAATGCACCTACACATGCACAGCTGCACCCAATGCTGTACATGTCCTTTGATTTTAGATCTATATCCATGAAGACAAATTAGGGAATGCTATAAAATATTCATATTAGGTTACAGTGAAAATATCTATTTATAAATATGATTAATGTAGCGGTGCTTTGATATGCTTACATATGATTAATGTAGCGGTGCTTTGATATGCTTACTATATTTTTTTAGGAAAAATATGGAGCTTTATAAATGCAATAGTAAATTCATTTGTAAAGTAGTCACACAAGCTGCATGATCTATATAAATAGGTTCAGAGATGTGTACCAAACTAATGATGACCGGGACATTTTCAAGTCTAGCCATGCATCACAAGTCTCTAACAAGTTCTGTTACTCTTGGTAAGTGTAAGCAGGGGATTGGGAGATGAACTATTTACAGGCTGCCTGTGTCCATTACAAATGTACAGTAGGTGCCAAATCAAGGATGAATTTCCTGTTCCCCATCTAATTGTCCAAATTACACTTAAATTGGTTAAGTAGGAACTCTGCTTCACATGGATTTGGAGCTTATTCTAGAGAAATGCAATACTAGTTTGATTCACAAAGAATTCATACAGGTTCTATTCAGCCTGTCTCCCCGGGATTCATGAAGCTTGTGCCAGGTGCAGGCATAGCATCGGTGTTCCAACACCAAATATGGCCGGCGAGCGATCCAGGTATGAGCTGTTCCCACGTGCACTACCAGCGTACGCTATGCCTGCAGAGCTCTCGGGTCCTGTATGCTAATTAACCCATGTGCGGCAGTGTAGCATGCAAATGAAGGTATGTAGCGATCCAGGAAGTGGTGCAGGTGTAGTGTAAGCATTCAGAAATGTAAACCGTAAAAAATGGTTTACATTTTTGCAAACATAAAATCAGAGCCATGACAGCCGACCAAACACATGTATTATATTGTTAGTATATGCCAATGGCTAAATATATAGCCATTGGCATAAAAAAATGTACAAAATATAAAACTAACATTTAATATTTATATTCGCACTATCGCAAAGTGGAAGTGCAGGGCAGTGGTGCGCAAAAAGGATCGCAAGGAAAATAGAAAAAATATAGAATAAAACTGCAATGTAACACATATCATGATTTTCCCCATAATAGTGAATGGCAGGCATGCTACACTACACGATGGCGCAAGGGTGGTTAAGGGGCTGTGGCAGTGTTATGCGTGGTAGCTAGGAATTAGTAGGCAATACCATGCAAATGAGAGGAGTAATAGTGAATCACAGATTCCCCGCTGGTGTAAGGATGCACCTCACAGCGTAGCATTATAACACTGAGGTGTGCCCTTCTGATAAAGATGACATCAAGAGAGGAGTGTGCCACCTTTGCTGTAAGCACATTGGAGCATTACTAATCCAGCCTGCCTGTAGTTAAGCAAAGCTGCAGGATAGGGGTGTGTCGAACTGGCTATAGCTTTGCTTAGCTGAGAGTACACAAGGTAACCGAGTATGCATGTGAATGGAGATGAAAACACGCTTAAACCCAGTAAACAGGTTTGCACGGTGCGCACCAAAGCTGAAACAGGAAGGATATAGGAAAGAAATAAGGAAATACTGCAGCAGGGAAATTTGAGTAGAAATAACTAATTAAAACCTAGGAACCTACGGTGGGCCATTGACAACAGCTAACAAGGGTGCAAGCAGCTACCTGCAGAACAGGAAAGGGGAGGAGCTGTACTGCAAAGAAAACAGTAAAGTGTCACAGCAGAACAAAGTGGATTTGCAGTATATCAGCTACAAGACACATTTTGCAATACATGACTGGGTAGGGAAAGTACAAAACAAGAAAGATGGCATGCGGATGCATGCCTGATAATGGGAGGGGATCCAGGTTTAAAAGTGAATTAAAGGGCAACAGATTAATCAAGGCAGGTAAGCATAACCCACACTAAAGGCCCCACACTTGCAGTACTCACTGCAAAACCCATAATTAAGATACCCTGCAGCTGGAATTGCTGATACATACCCAATGACAGCAGCATCCATAGCAAAATAGTATAAAGTGTGAAAGCAGCTCATACACACTTGTGTATTCCCATACACTCTGCACCATTGGTGTATACAAACAGGGAACTTTTAGTATGTACATGTTAGGGGCTGCCATAGCTTTGATCCAACAGCATGTGTTGGAGACTGAAGGTGCTGTAGAGGATGATGCACACAACCACCTCAGGCAGAGGAGGAGAAGAGTGTTCAGACCCAGGGTAACCTACCAGGGGCTACATGATCTGGAGATAGTAGAGTGTTACAGGGTGGACAGGGACACCCTACAACAACTTGTAGAGCTGTGCCGGCCACACCTCAGAGCCAGAACAAACAAAGGGGAACCCATCCCAGTGGATATGAAGGTATGTGTAAGCCTGAGAATATTAGCTACATGTATCTTTCAAAAGCCAACTGGGGATATCATGGGGATCTCACAGGCATCAGCATCCAGGGTACTTCATCAGTTCCTGAATGCCATGTTACCACATGCCAATGACCACATATACTTCCCCTGAACACAGGAGGAGTTGGCCAGTAATATGCATCTCTTCCACCATGTGGCAGAATACCCGGAGGTACTCAGTGCAATAGACTGCATGCACATTCACATCAAGTCACCACCTGGTGAGCAGGGTAGGCACTACATAAACCGCAAGGGATACCCTTCCATTGACTGCCAGGTAGTGTGCAATGCCCAGGGCATTCTCATGGGTGTGTGTGCTGGCAGCCCTGGAAGCTATCACAACTCCCACATCTGGCATGCCTCACAGCTGTATCAGGTATTTGCCAGGGGGGACATCCCATATGGCCACCTGGTGGGGGATGCTGGCTATGCACTGGACCCGTGGATGATGACTCCCATCAGAAATGCACACACACCCATACAGGAACGCCAAATTGAGGCACACACACAAACCAGAATAATCATAGAGCATGTGTTTGGGATACTAAAATCACAGTTCCATTGCTTGGACATATCTGGTGGATCCTTGCAGTACTCTCCAGGCATGTGTGCCCACATCTTCATAGTATGTGCCATGCTACACAATATGATCCTGCAGAAACAGCTGCAGCAGGGACAGAATGGTGATGGCCCTCACAGCTCACTACCATTGCCAAGGGCCCCACAGGCACAGAGGTACTCAGACCATGAATACCCTGAGCCAGCCCCAGTAGGCAGACTGAGGCATGCCCAGTATGCCCATGCCTTGGCAAGGAGGGAACGTATAGCACACACACTGACAGTGTAGGCACCTAGGGACTGACACCACTCTCCACCTGCACACACAGTAAAAATGGATGGCACACACACGACTACCTGTAAATTGTCATGTATAGGCAGTCTACAATGTGCATCCAACATAGGCAGCCCTCAACTATTGTACACACAACTGCTATTGGTACAAGGTAAGTCAACACCTGAACAGTAAATTAAGCTATTAGCATGTGCTGATACTGTATGTATAGGTTCATAGGTTCTTAGGTAGGTACTTGGCTAACTGCCTGAGGGCATTCATATGCCTAGCCAAAATGTATCAGCTTTTGCCACCCCATTGATTCAATAACTGTCCCTCTGTGGAGCAGATCCAATGGCGGGATCCCTGAGGTGTATCTATTGTTCCCCATCCACTCTTCAAAGTTTCTCTTGAAAAGTGTTAGTGAGGGGCTCTGTATAATGTAATTAGGGATGTTGTTCCAAAGTATGGGGAGTTTCTGTGACTGGAATCCATCCTCCCAGCATCTTCCAGTAATTGTTGTGGCAAGGTTCAGCTCAATACAGCATGTGGCTCACTGTGACATGAATTCCCATAGGTGGAGCATATCCATTAATCCTGAGTTTGACATGGCTTTGTTGGCCAGCAGAGATCGTCTCTGAGTAAATGAGATGCCACTGAGTAAAGTAGGAGTATATTCAGTCTGGCTGCATAGGACATATGTTTGAGGCCAATAATCTTCTTGGTGAGGTACATTCGTGGACCTTCCAGCTGTTAGATGTGTTTTCTGAGGTACATCACAAATCGGTTATTATACTCTATGATGGGACTGATAAGTGATGAGTAAAGGGGCATTATAACCTCAGTATGTCTAGATGCCAACCCTTTAGTAATCAGATGACCTACGTAGAAGGATGTCATAACTACTTTGGAGATATGATTGTCAAAGGAGAGATCACTATCTACCTTAGTCCCCAGATACCCTATTACATCGTCTGTATTAAAGTGGCTGCCACTTATGTGTTAATATGTGGGTGCTTAATATTCCACAATGGAATGACCATGCAGTTTGTGGCACTTAGCTGGAGTCCATGACTTTGACGCCCTGTGCTGGTCTCTGTGAGGCCCCTTGAAGGATGTCTGTGTCAGCTGGACTGTCAGGTATGGCTCCCAGTTTGCAGTCATTGCCAAACATGGTCTGCTGTAGTCCACCTGTGTTTGTCTGTACCTCTGAGAAGTATATGCCAAACAGTAGGGGTCCCAGGACTGAGTCCTGTGGGACACCAGTTATGACTGGTTAAGAGTTGGACCTGGAGGCTGCTAGTCGTTACATGTGGATTCTGTGTGTAAGCCCGTTGGCAACTCATCCTGTGATGTATGTACAGGCTGGTGAGTTTATCAATAATACCTGAGTGGGGAATGGTGTCAAAAGCCTTGGTGAGGTCCAGGTAGTATGTCTGTACCACCTTTCCCCTCATCTAATGTCTTGGTGACTGTCTGTAAGACGTCAAACAGGTTCAGTAGGCATGAACTGCACTCAACAAAGCTGACCTGGGCTGGGTCAAGTGTTTGGAGGTTACCAATGTCTTTGTTAATGAGTGCCATGAGGATGTGCTCCATAGCTTTGCTGACCAGGCTAGTCAGGCTTATAGGGTGGTAGTTACCATGGTCAGTTGTGTTTCCACCTTGGTGGAGTGGAATAACCGTTGCCACGTGCCATTGTATGGGCATGCAGCCTGTGGAGAGGCTGTAGTTGAAAAGCTTAATTAGTTGGGGGTCAGTTTGTCATGTAGTGTTTGCAAGATGCAGTCTGGGAGACCATCTGCCTCCATTGATGCTGTGTATTGCTGTTAGAGAGGGCCATTTCCACCTGTGTGTCTCTGATGTCTGTACTTTTCGGGTATTCTTGTGGGCTTTTTAGGGGGTGAAGTTTGCACTGAATGTATCTGCAAGGATGTTGGCGATATCAGTAGGGTCAGTATATTTTGTGCTATATTGCACCGGCACAGTGCAAATCTATGTGTTACCACTTAGATCTTTGACATAGCCAAAGAAGGTTTTGTGGTTATCTTTTGAATCCTTGCCTATTTTCCTGTTGATGTTAGCGTTGGATGATTTCATGAGGGACGTACGTTTCTTACTAATACTGGTCATGGATGTCTACCCTTCGTGGGATTTGCTGTTTTTCTGTACTACTGTCCTACTTCTGTTGTATAGCCTGTTCATTGCAGGAGTCCACCAGACTGGTGTCCTTGTCTAGGAGGAGTGAGTCTTGGTTTACCAGTGATGGCACGATCCATACATCCTTGTAGGTGCTTATAAAGTGCATTTATAAATCTGTCTGTATCTTGAGCAGTGTTTTCCCTTAGCGTGAGGGCTGCAAAACCCCCCACCCCTGTCTCTAGTAGTGTGAATTTAGCTGTTGGAAAGGTATACACTGTGGTTTCCGTGGGTGGGGGAGATGGTTGGGTGTGGAAACAATGAATAGTTCATGGTCAGATCTAACCAGTGACCAGTTTACCTCCGCTGTGGTGCACCTGTCACCCATGTTGGTGATTACCACTTCTAGTATGTTTTCACCCCTCGTTAGGGAGTTTACCATCTGATACAGGGCATATGAGGTGATAAATTCCAGGAAGCGCTGGGCCTGGAAGTGAGTACTTGAGTAAGTTTCCCAGTTAATGGTAGGGTAGCTGACATTGACCAATATCAGGGTGTGCGGTAGGACTGTCATGTTTTCCACTGTCTCCAGGTAGGTTGAGTGGTGTTCCTGGGTCATGGAGGGTGATCTGTAGCAGGCCACAATTTGCATTGCAGTTGTGGCTGATGTCAGCTGCACATGGATGATCTCAGAGGTATCATGCTGCCCCACTAACCTGGAGGTGTAGGTATCACTGATGAATATGGATACACCCCCTCCATCTCTGTGTCAGTCCATGTTCTGTGTCCAAAATGTGTGGTATGGGTTGTAGTCTGGTAGTGCTGGTGTGCTCTCAGGAGCCTTAAAACAGGTCTCAGTTACTGCACAGATGTTGACGTCCATACTGAGGAGTGCTGTGAGTGTGTGCATGTTGTGATCACAACCCCTGGTGTTGAGTAGCATAACCCTCATTGATTCTGCTATTGTGCTGTTTATGGAGGTAGGATTCACCTTTGAGACTTCCCTAAAAAAGGCACCATGGGGGCGCCAATAGCCTTGGCCAGTATTCCAAAGCCTAAGGCTGACACATAAGCCGGTATGGTAGTGTTGCATGCGTTTCCCATTTGTGCTTGTTTCTCATCTTTCCTGTAGGTAACCTACTGATAAGCAATAGAAAGCAAAAGAAAGCCATCCTCAGCTGCAGTTCTTTCAGTGGTTTCTTTGTGTCTTCTGTTGCTTTTCAGTTTGTTATGGCGGATGAGGATTGTTTGGGAGTCGCAAATGAACCTCAAGTAAAAAGCGCTGACTTCAGTGCTTTACAAAATGCAGTTTTATACTTGACAAATATTGTTCAGAGTTTAAGCCAAAAGGTTGATTTTTTGGTTACCATGCACCTTGGGGACACAAGACGTATGTTGAACACAGTGAGAGAAGGAGAAATGGTGTCTTCTAATCTATGGAACACTTTAAGTAACTTTAATTTGGACTATTCTTCTCAGCCTTGCATGGTAAAAGCGGTAATTCGACTTTGGAGCTGAACATTAACATGACTGCTGCCTGTGGTAACTCTATTCCATGTGGGCAACGTTGTATTGATGGAGAAACATGCTTGCAGAGCTCCACTAACGTTCCAGTATTGAAAGACTGGATGACAGCAACTATCCCCAGGATTCATGAAGCTCGGCGCAAGGATGGCGTTAGCCTTGTGCCGACCATGTTGCGTAGAGATGGCGCAGCAGCACCACATACATAATAATGAAGGTGCACTGCCGCAATGTCCACGTGCATAGGAAACATTTGCGAGTGCAGGGGGCGCGTCTAAGCGCTGCACGGAGGCATGAACATGTCGGCTGCAGACGCGCAACCTAAAATGCTGACTAGTACAGCATGCCTCTAATAATAATCACTCCTGTCAGTGTCCATGGATACTGAAATGTATGCAAAGCATACAAGACAGTTTTGTGAACACCAAAATAAAAAAGTAAACACAAAGGCACATAGCTAAATATTGCATCCCCATCCCTCGAACAAATGACATTTAAAACCCCATGCCCGTATTTCATTGTAGTGTTGATTGTTATACCAAGTGGAAGTGAAACGCAGCATGTTAGCACACCACTGCCCTTTACTAAGCCTAGCCCAATGGTTACGGTTACCACCTGTCCCACTTTGTGAGGGACAGTCCCTCTCTGGGCAGTTGTGTCCTTTCCAAAACTATTAAAAATGTTAAATGTCCTGCGATTGTAGGGCATAATTATGTCCCATATTTTATGTAATAGTTCCATAAAATAGTTAATTCTGTATCTAAAATACCCAAGTGTTACAAGAAACAGAATAAGCAACTAAACCGCTAAAAGAATAAGCTGTCACTTAGGCATAAAAGTAAAGTACTGTCCTTTGTACTGACCGTGGGCATGTGTCGGCCTGTAAAATCTGATGTGTGTCCCGAAGACGTCCCACTTTGGCCATTTGAAAAGGTGGCAACCCTACCAATGGTCAGAGCATTTGCTCAATATCTGCCCATTCGCGGTCCAGGTCATCCCTGTCAGGACAGCCCAAAGATGAATGGGTATTACCCAGGTCTACCTACTATGTCATGAAAGATAGGTATTTGCGTGTACCTATGTGAGTGAAGTACAGCATGTGGAAGATCAAATATGCCAGGGTTGTCCTCACAACCATATTGGTACCAGAGATTTGTAGAGTACGCAATGTGTTCTGTTGTCTGTGCCATGGGCCATCAACCAGAGAAGGGATGGATGGTGTGGGTGGAATATGAGGGTGGGGGGTGACGGGTAATGTAATAATTCACCAAGGGGAGACTGGGTCGGATGCACAATAGGTGAACTGGAGGTGTACGAGGGAGCAGTGGGTGAATCAGAAAGGAAACCAAAGAACAAACATTCACATCCGCAATACAACCTGACAGGCCATACTGCAGAACACAATCCCACAAACATATGAACATTAAAATGTGCGATACACATGTACAGAAACTTTACTGGCTCACACCCACATAATGGTCTGGCCTGAACTGAGACATCCAACCCCAACACACCTGGATACATAATTGAATACCCATCATCCCCTCCACAGCACACCCTCCCTTGCTGAACGTCCACTAAAACCCCCCATACTCGAGCTGCTAGCCTGTCGCCATTTCTGCACCCCCTACCAACATCTAGTAGGCAGTTGCACCCTAGTCAGTCTCAGGCTTGCAAACTAGGTATCCCATGCATGCATAACCCTACCACATTTTCGAATAGCCAGCTGAATGGGGTCTGTCATTTAAAATTTTTGGACATCCCTCATGGGATAAGTGTCTGTTCTCAATATTAGACTTTGTGGCATAACACAATTTCCACCCCCATTGACATCTGGGCACTAGGGCTACCACCTGTCTCACTTTGCGAGGGACAGTCCCTCCTTGGCCAGTTGTGTCCTGCATAAAAATTGGAAAAATGGCAAATGTCCTGAGATATTAGGACAAACATATTTCCTATATTTAATGTAATAGTTGCATAAAACAGTTATTCTGTTTCTGAAACACCTAAATGTTATAAGAAACAGAATAAGCAACTAAAGTGCTACAAGAATAATCATTTATGTAGGCAAAACAGTGAAGTTCTGTCCTATGTACTGGCTGTGGATATGCTTTGCCTTGCAAACTCTGACGTTTGTACAAAACATGTCCCACTGTGGGCATTTGAAAAGGTGGCAACCCTACCAGGCACAAGTCAGATTAGCAGAACCTGACCACAACCCTGCTTAGCCTCCACCCGGTCCTGCAGAACCTACGACACGGGATTAAACACCTGACCGTGACGCACGTCTCCCCATGTGCACATAGCCGGCTTTAGGCACCAGCGAACCCTGTGGTTGCTGGAGGCCTCCTGTTCCTGAGGGGCCCCCAACCACAGCAAGTTATGTTACCTTGATATTTTGTAACATGTCTGTTAAACTAACAAAAGCTAGTACATCGATCTTGTATAATTAATAAACCAGGTGGGTAATAATGCTTATTTATATCGCCTTTAAAATTCAAACATATCTTTGCTTATAGTAACAGTGTTTTATCAAGCAAGAGCCCTCACAATTCCATTAAACATTTTTTACCATTAACATAGTGCCCATGGCTTAGTTAAACCCTGCTGGTGGACATTCTCTACACTAAAACTAAAAACATATACAGCTTTAAGTACCTGCAATACCTGTGGCTGCAAGGGGGCCCCCTAAATAATCCTTTACTGTGTGGGGGCCCCACAAAAGCTGCTGCTGGTTGGGGAAAATGAGGAGAAAAGTGTATTAATTTCATGATTATTCTGTTTAACCTGAACAGGGCTGTAATATGACCCTGTTAGGATAAAGCTGATAATGAACATGAGCAAGGTAAGCACTAGAGAGGTCAGCAGCCCAGTGTGACCAGGGTCCCTGCATACCTTGGATTTTAAGAAGAGCTAATACTTCTCATCTTCAGGGATGGTTTTCTCCTTTAGGGAGTTTTATAAATACTTGCAGAATACCAGATACTGCAACTCTCAACTTCTTTACTGAAGAATTCAGTGCAATACCAATAACAGCAGAGTAAAGGCTCATAATCAGGAACACACATTAAATATTACTCTGATTCAATGCAAAATTATAGAATAACACCTTTTGTATCAAGAGGTTTTTTTTTGGACATTAAGTATAAAACTCTAATGTCTGGGTTTATTGACTGTCTGTAATCCCAAATGATTTGCAAGCAAATCAAACTTGTTAGAAAAGACAGAACAAAATTATGTACAAAATCAGGGAAGGTCTGTGAAATCAGAGACAGTGACAGGTTGTCATTACTCCTCACCGAGGTAAGTAAAAGTGACCCATCCCTGCTGCTGTTTGATGACTGCTTAACAACAGTCACCGATTTGGTGTGCTGGTACCAGTGTTGCACAATGTATTGCTGAAATAAGTACAAAACTAGTATTGCTATGGCTTTTTGTATGTGTGTGTGTGTGTGTGTGTGTGTGTGTGTGTGTGTGTGTGTGTGTGTGTGTGTGTGTGTGTGTGTTTGTAAAAAATGTTAGATTTATCTGTGCACACAAACAGTAATGCCAGGACACATAAATTATTATTCTAACAAGAAATTATATTTCAAAAGTAATTCATAAAATGTATCCCAGAACATTCAGACACTTAGATCTTCTAAGACTCTGGGGTATCCCTACTCCCCAGACTGTGTAAATGGATAGATGGCTCTCTTAATCATTCTTGATTGTGTGGGGGCCCCAGAAACACTGTTGTTTGAGGAAAAATGAGAAGAAAAAAATATATACATTTTCTGATTATGATCTTTAACCTGAACAGGGCTGTGATATGACCCTGTTAGGATAAAGCTGATAATGGCCTCTGCTCTCAACTGCACCCATTCTAAAACCAGCCCCATTCAGATGTGTGTGTACAGAAAGCTGCTGTAGGTTATATGAGGGGAATGTGGTTTTATTCCTCACAGTCAAATCATAGAGGTGTGCACATGAGGTCATTAAAGCTTGTGTTTGGGCTGAGGACAGTGTGGTCATTGTTTCTTTTACTTTTCTCACATACCTCAGAGGTGTACAAAAGAGATTACTACAGCTTGTGGAGGAAAAACAAAGTAGAATACGTTACTGTAATCATTATTATTCACTTTCCTCACAATCACACTCAGGACACAAATACACGTGGCTGCCTTTGACAGTTTGGGTTGAGGATTGAGGAGATGTACTATGTATATGTATATCAGCAGTCCCTTGAAATACATGACTGTGGCAATTTGAATCTCTGCCTTCATCCCAATCTAACACCAGACAAATCCATAAGCAGTCTTTTGGAAGGGTCTGGGAGGCAGGCAGTTCCCAGATAGGGCCTGTGTATCCAGACAACAAAGGTTTGTTAGTTTATTGTGAGCTACTGTTTTGTCATATTTGAACATTAAGCCTTGGGTACAACTTGCGTCTTCCTTGAAAGAAAAAAAATAAAGAAGTTATTTTCTTATTTCATAAATGGTTATTATGGTAGTGTTTTTGGTCAGGAAATGCATGTTGAAAGGATGCAATGAAAACTAAAGCTGAACAGCAGCACAATTTCTTTACTTAATCATAATTAAACAATTTCTGTTCAAGCCATTATTGGATGAAAAGGTGTGTAAAAAGAAAAATACTTTAAAATGCACTTCAGAGCATGTAGAAAGTTATAGCTTCTTGAAAAAGCTGAAAAGTAAGGCAAAATGTGAGAAAAGGAAGAAAAAATGTAATGTGCATGGTATGGGGAGCCCAAGATGGGGAGGAGGATGGGGAAGACTGGAGGCTATTGTGTGTATGGGGGAGGTCTGAAACAGTAGGCCTAGGGCACTATTTCACCTAAGTCCAGACCTGTACATAGAGTTGCTGCAATATGTCATTGCTGCAACTAAATGTCAGTAACTGTAAATGTCCCTATTTTGTGAGATGGGCCAACACAGTGTAGTACACAAGTCTTGTGATGTAAGAATATTGTATCTAAAGTTCAGCCTGTGCATACTACTCCTAAAAGTGTGCAGCATGAACTAAAAGGTTGCTTGGGAAGGGTCACCGTGACAGGGAGATACATAGACTGGAAGGGCCTGGGGGGCCCCCAGCTTGACATCTGCTGGGGGACCCAAAATTCTAACACTGGCCCGGCATGTGCATTATCGGGAATAAATACCTTTCACATGTTCCCATGAAGCTTCCTCATAGCCATCTTCCAAATAGTACATGTCCACAAATTGTATACCCCGTCCATGTTCCTCGTCGTAATGGTGCACAAAACCCCTGTATACAAACGGTACAGGTACCTCCCGTATGTGGTTGTTCATATACATGGCCATGTATAACTCCAGATATGTAGTCATATATCTATAAATGTACATACTTACATTTGCATAGCTACACATCACAAATACATGCATATAAGTACTTGTCAAGTATGTGTCCAATTCATAAATTGGACACATTATATCTCACATAATATTCTTCATCACCCAAACAATACCCCAATCCTCTCTAACCTGATCTCCCCATATAGAAATCTTGCAACACTTCGCTCAGCAAATAAGCTATTAATCTCCAATATTAAATCA
>NC_056729.1:1091990184-1092005184 GCF_019279795.1 Protopterus annectens | reverse complement strand
CCCCAATCTCTAATGGATTCACATCCAGAACAAAGGAGGCCATTGTGCCTCTCTACTCATGACTTATTAGACCCATTAAAGGATACAACACCCCATTTGGGAAGTACGTTACAAGACAACTTCAACAGCTTGGAAGACCACAACAATACCACACCAAGAGGATTACTGACCTCAAACAGATGACCTATGCAGCCCAACTAAAGGAACTCCAGCTGTACTCGGTTGCATACTGCGTACTCACAGGTGATCTCTGCTTGACATACTAGGCCCATGTCCAACACAGTATTGCTGGATATGCTCCACCTAAACAGAAGCCCCTGAAAGCCACATGCTCTAGGGATATAAACCTAACCACAACGATGACTATGACGTGCTGGACGGATAGATCCCTGACCCAGAGACTCCCCATGCTTTGGAACTTGATTCCAATGTACATCAGGCAGGGCCCATCACTGGCACTCTTCAAGAGAAACCTTGATGGGTGGATAGGAGACAGAAATGTACCCCGGGGATCACTGCAGGTGGCTCTGCTGGACAGAGGCACAGGAAACTAATGGCTCTGGCGTTCAGATGCACAGGGAACTAACCTAAGGGGGTGGCGGAAGCCAACACACTCTAGTTTGGCTTATAAATACCCTTGGGCAGACAGCCTAGTACCTACCTTTGAACTTATTACATGTCTTATGTGCATGGATAGTTAACTAGCTCTTCCATTTTACTTTGCTATCATGCTGTTAAACTATCGGGTGACTACAAGTCATATGTATCCTGTTATTGTGTACTGTAAATGCCAATAGACATAACTAATGTTTGCCTAACATAACAGTAATGCTTTGTAACTTGTAATACATATCTGCCTACAATACTGTACATTACACAGTTATTGGCATGATATCCCACAATGCATATCATAATTGCACAGTAGGCCAACTTTTGACATGTTATTCTCAGTAATACACCCATACATATGCCTACTCTTACAATATATCAACATATACTATCCCCTGTTATAGCACATACTTGTTGGACCAACCCTGCCCTGGCAGCAGCTGGTGAGGACTAGTTGGGTTCAAAGCCTTTGTATAGCATCCCTTGTGGTGTATGCAGTGTTTGCCTTGTGACCTACAGCAGTACACACATAAATACTACAAGTATTACTATGCTCAACAATACATCACTACAAGATAACTGTTTCCACTATATGCATTGCGTATACTTTAAATATTACAGAACAGGTACTATATACACAGACATACTGAGTGTTCTACATACCTTATTAGTAGCCCGAGGTGTTGTTGACTGTTATTTCAATCCTTTTCAATTTGTGATTCAATCTTCTTTGTAATGTTCTGCTGGTATAAACAGATGGTTTGAATGTGTGATAAGTCATCTTTTTATAGTTAAATATCGGTAACATGTGCTATCCTGACCACCAATTGGTATTCCAAAGTAGTTAATTAGATGCACATCAGCTGTGCAGCTACTTCATTAGCCAATACCATGGCAACAGTGGTGTATAATTGAGTACTCCACTTGGGCGTTGTCCCTTTGCCTTACTTTCGAGGAAGACAGCCTGGATGTATTGTTTGTGACGTATTTCAACAGCTATATGGAGACAGACAGAGCTATATTAGCTTCATGACTCCTGTGGATTGTGTGTAATGGCTAGAAGATGTTGTTCTACATGTGAGTACAGCTGTTATATTTCAGAACATTGCTACTTATGCAGGGTTTCTTTGTACCTGATACTTCTGCAGATGCTTCAGTCTGGCAAGGATGTTTGGGCAGTTCAAGGCTGTATGGCTATGCATAAAACGTTAGGTGGTTTACAGTGTGCTCACCAGACATCTTTGGTTTGGTGTCCATGTGTATCATACTGTGCTGTTAATCAGTAACACACAACCCTCTGAAACGGGATTAGTGCAAACAAACCCTGTAACATCAGCAGCTGTTCCATTGTATAACAGCAACTATTTCACATAGGGCTATGTTAGTGTGTCTCTGACAAGGTATTTTAAGGCTTCTGCAGATTCATAGATTCATAGATTATTACTAGGCTAGCTGTCCTCATGGACCATTTTTAAGCCTAGCCAATTACCCCCTGTGAGAATCAAACCCTGCACCTTGTGCTTCTAAGGTAAACACCTTAACCATTATGCCACCCTCCCACCCACTGTTTGTATTGTAATTTGTTTGGGTGTGGGGGAGATGTTGGTGGGTGTACACAGCAGATGCAGGTGTGCAGGAACTGCTTTTATACATAATCAATATGTGCGTGAGGGTTTCTTCCCTATTTGAACACCTATCCTTTAGTGGACTAATACTATGGTAATTGCAGGCTGATTCGTTAAGGCACTGTTAATTGGTTCCTGTATAGCATGCAAGTGATGCTAGTCCTTGAATTCTTTTGGCAATACATCAGAATGTAATAAAGTGTTGCTACATGAAAGCTGTGTATTTCTGTCATAGGTATTTGCAGTCATTGGAGTTGTGTTGGTGACTGACCCTGTTTGGCTAGGGTTGCCACCTTTTCAAATGGCCACAGTGGGACATTTTCAGGACATGCATCAGATTTTACAGGCCGACACAAACCCATAGTCCGTACAAAGGATAGAACTTTCCTTTTTTGCCTAAATATAAGCTTATTCTTGTAGCAGTTTAGTTGCTTATCCTGTTTCTTGTAACATGTAGGTATTTTAGATACAGAAAGAACTATTGTATGGAACTATTACATTACATATGGGACATAATTATGTCCTATAATCTCAGGACATTGTCCACATTTAATATTTCTGGTCAGGACACAACTGCCCAAAGAGGCTAAGTGGGACAGGTGGTAACCCTATCTTTGGTTCATGTCCATAGCACATATTTGTAATAATGTATAGGCATATACTCTCCATATCCTTTGTTCATACAGTTTGGTCGTGGCGGAATGTGTGATTGCTATTGTCCATGTTATACTCATATATGAACACTTCAACCGCTGTATACGGGATACCTATGGAATCCTGAACCCACAAAATTCCGACGCCCACAGTAGCGGGCCCAAACTCCCATACCCCTTATTACTGACAGTGACAGTCAAACTCGCGAAAGGAACACACACACGCACACACAGACACACTGCTACCCACCACATCCAAACAAACCATCCTACACTCTGCATGAGCAGGTGGGAAAGTCCCCCTACACCCCCCATGTGGGTGGCTGCGCCCCCACACCCCTCTACTTTAATATTCTACCTCCTAGATCGCACAAACAGATGCACAAAGCAAACCCACAACCACACATTACAGTCCCCCAGGAACACACACCACACTCAGAACACACACTTAGACACACTACAGCCCTCAGAAACACACTTACACACAGTGACCTACCTGAACCGCAACATCAGAAGCACTGACTAAATGTCCCTTAACATAAGGAATTTCGTTAAAGTGAACTTTCGCAGAAGTGTGGCTTCCTATTACAAGTTCGAAGTAGTGAACTGTCGTTCTTGTAATAGGAATCCATATATATATATATATATATATATATATATATATACATACATATATATATATATATATATATATATATATATATATATATATATAGATATATATAGATATATATAGATATATATATATATATATATATATATATATATATATATATATATATATATATATATATATAGAGCATACACCTTTCATTGGGTACATGCCGGTTTGTCCTATTTCCACACATTCCTACCTTTTGTGTTTTAACCTGTCAGAATACACAACAGCTGTTGGTACATCTCAGGTAGCTTAGTTGTAGGTTATTATGAAGATTGTGTACATGGTTGTGTGTTCTAATCCTGGCAGTGGTAATTTTACCTCTCAGAGCAGGCACTGGTAGTGCAAGGGTGATTAACGTACATTTCAGCAGTTGTGTTCCAAATGTTTATTATTCTGTGGAATACTACCTATATATGCAAGCTGTGGTTAAGGTATACTATGTAACATGTAAATCATCTATGACTTTATTGGGATTTGAACCAGGACTGCACAGATATTATGCAAATGCTGTAGCCATTACACTATTGACATTAACATTCCTTCTGCCTATTTCCTATGTCTATGAATCCTATGTGTAAGCTTGGCTACACAACAGGCGGAGCAACCAACACCCAGTGAGCTTCTCGAAATACCGACATGACACATGAACTGAGAGACTATACAGTAACATCCTAACTACATTTGGCATAGCCACTCACTGACACACTTCAGGGGTAACTTTGATGTGTGACTGGCCAACAGTATATACACCCCTGGGATCATGTGTCCCAGAAACATACAGCCAGGTTGTGGGGGAGCCACTCCAGTTCTACAGCTGCAAGACCTGTTGGGAAAATTGAATGCTGTTGGTTTGTCATGTTAACATGCACTTTTGAGATCACTATGTGCCCCTATCACCCTACAGCACACCAGTCTTCAATAGCTTCCAGCAACTCTGCCTGGAATCACTTCATTGGCTATGCTTGACAGAGGCTTAGTTACGTCATCAATGGTGCAGGTAAAGCCACCACACTGTAGCTATGCTTCTAAATCCCCTTGGGCAGATAGCCTACAACCTATCTGTGAACCTCTACAGTGCAGGCCATCTCCAACATCATATGTGATTATACAGAGTTTTCTGATAACAATATGCAGTGTAGATCCACCATGTAGTCAGACAACAGTTAAGTACAGCAATAGCATAAAGATTGCTGATACATAATCACACCAAAAGCCTATCTTGGAAGCTAGTGGACATGTATAGGTTTCAGGATTTGTATTGCTTACCAGTAGGTTAGCTATAGGAAAGATGGGACACAAGCACAGATGGAATACATTCCTATACTATGCTATGCTATACCAACTTGCATGTGTCAGCCTAAGGCTTTGGAATGCTGGGCAAGGCTATTGGCACCCCCATGGTGCCGTTTTTAGTGAGGTCTCAGAGGTGAATATCACCTCCATGAACTGCACAATAGCGGAATCAATGAGGGTTAGGCTACTCAACACCAGGGGTAGTACTCACAACATGCACACATTCACAGCACCCCTCAGTATGGACAACATCTACATCTGTTCTGTGACTGGGACCTGTATAAGGCTCCTGTGAGCACACTGGCACTACCGGACTACAACCCATAACACACATTTCAACCACTCTACATGGACTGGCATAGACATGGAGGGGGTGTATCTATATTCATCGGGGATACCTACACCTCCAAGTTAGTGGGGCAGCATGATACCTCTGTGATCATCCATGTGCAGCTAACATCAGCCACGACTGCAATGCAAACTGTGAGCTGCTGCAGATAACCCTCCATGACCCAGGAGCACCACTACAACTATCTGGAGACAGTGGTAAACATGACAGTCCTACCAGATGCCCTGTTATTGATCAATGTCAGTTACCCTACACTTAACTGGATAATCTACTCGAGTATTCACTTCCAGGCCCAGCACTTCCTGGGATTTATCACCTCATATGGCCTGTAACAGTTGGTAGATGGACTAATGAGAAGTGAAAACATACTAGAAGTGGTAATCACTAACATGCAACAGGTGCACTCCAGCAGAGGTAAACCGGTCACTGTTTAGATCTGACTATGAACTATTCACTGATGATTTCTACTCCCAACCATCTCCCCCACCCAAGGAACACACAGTGAATACCTTTCCTACAGCTAAATTCACAGTACTAATGACAGAGGTGGGAGGGTTCACAGCCCCCACACACAGGGATGACGCTGCTCAAGATACGGACAGAATTACGAATGCACTCTATAAGCACCTACAAAGATGTATGGGTCGTGCCATCAGTGGTAAATCAGGGCTAGCTACTCCTACACAAGGACAACAGTCTGCTGAACCGCTGCATTATACAGGCTATACAACAGAAGTAGTACAGTAGTCCAGAACAACAGCAAATCCCAAGACATGCAGACGTCCGTGACCAGTATTAGCAATATACTTGTGTTACTCATGTAATCATCCAAGGCTGACATCCACAGGTAAAAAGGCATGGATTCGGAATATGACCACAAAGGCTTCTTTAGCTATGTCAAGGATGTAAGTAGTAACACACAGATTTGCACTGTGCTGGTGCAATATTGCACTGAATATACTGACCCTACTGATATCACCAACACACTTGATGATACATTCGGAGCAAGCTTCACCCCCTACTGGGCCCACAACAATACCCAAACTGTACAGTATCCCAGACATCTGTGACATACAGGTGGTAATGGCCCTTTCAAATGGCATGACAGAGCATCAGTGGAGGCAGATGGTGTGCCAGACTGCATCCTGCAGACACTACAAGACAAAGTGGCTCCCCGCCTAATATAGCAATTCAACATCAGCCTCTACACAGGCTACATGGCCATTCATTGGCGCATGGCAACAGCTATTACACTCCACCAAGGTGGTGACACAACTGACCATGGTAACTACCACCCCATAGGCCTGAGTAGCCTGATCTGCACGGCTATGGAGCGCATCCTCATGGCACTCATTAACATAGACAATGGCAACCTCCAGACACTTGACCCAACCCAGGTCACCTTGATTGAGTGCAGATCATGCCTACTAAACCAGTTTGACATCTTACAGCCACCTAGAATTTAGGTGTGGGGTGTGGTAGTTCACACATACTACCTGGACCTCGCCAAGGGTTTTGACACCATTTCCCAGTCGGGTATTATTTCTAGACTCACCAACCAGTACATACACCCATACATCACAGGTTGGTTTGCCAACAGGCTTACACACAGAACCCACATCGTAAGCCTAGCAGCCTCCAGGACCAACTCTTAACCAGTCACAACTGGTGTCCCACAGGACTTAGTCCTGGGAACCCTACTGTTTGCCATATACTTCTCAGAGGTACGGGCTAACACAGGTGGACTACAGCAGACCGTGTTTGGTGATTACTGCAGACTGGGAGCCATAACTGACAGTCCAGCTGTCAGATACATCCTTGAAGGGGCCACACATAGACCAATACAGGGTGTCAGAGTGATGGCCTCCAGCTAAAGGCCACATACTACATGGTCATTCTATTTTGGGAGCTACACACACACACATATTAACACATGAGTGGCAGACAGTATAATTCAGACAATGTAATGGGTATGTGGGGACTGCATTACATAGTGATCTCTCCTTTGACAGTCATATGTGCGAAGTAGTTAGGACATCCATCTATGTAGGCCATCTGATTACTTAAGGGTTCACATCTAAACAGACTTAGGTTATTGTGTCCCTTTAATCATCAGTCATCAATCCCATCATCGGGTATGATAACCCATTTTGGATGTGCCACAGAAGATACATCTGACAGCTGGAAGGGCCACGGATGTACCTCGCATAGAGGGATAATGCCCTCAGACATGTGTCCTATGCTGCCAGACTGCATAAACTCATGCATTACTCAGTGGCATCTCGTTTACTCAGAGATGATATTTACTGGCCAACAAAGCCATGTCCAAGTCAGGCTTAATGGATATGCTCCACCTATGGGCATCCATGTCACAGTGATCCACACACTGTAATGAGCTACACCTTGCCACAACCATAACTGGGAGATGCTGGAGTGACAGATTCCTGTCACGGATACTCCCCATTATTTGAAACTACATCCCTGATTACATTATACGAAACCCCTAACACTCCAGGGAGTCCTTGCAGAGTGGGTGGGGAACAGTGGATACACCCCAGGGATCCCACAATTGGCTCTGCTCCACAGAAGGACAGTTAGTTAATCAATAGGGGGGTGACAGCAGACACATTTTGGCTATGCTTATGACTGGCCTCAGGCAGTTAGGCATGTACCTACCTATGTATCTGTGAACATATACATACAGTATCGACACTTGCTGATAGCTTAATTTAATGTTCAGGTATTAACTTACCTTGTGCCAATGGCAGTTGCGTGTACAATAGTTGAGGGCTGCCTATGTAGGATGCACACAGTAGACCACCTATACATGACAATTTACAGGTGATCCTGTGTGTGTGCCATCCATGTTTGCTGTGTGTGCAGGTGGAACAGGGTGTCAGTCCATAGGTGCCTACACTGTCAGTGTGTGTGCTATACATTCCCTCTTTGCCATGGCATGGGCATACTGGGCATGCCTTTGTCTGTCTACTGGGGCTGGCACAGGGTATTAATGGTCTGAGTCCCTCTGTGCCTTTGAGGCCCTTGGCAATGGTGGTGGGCTGTGAGGGCCTTCACCATTCTGTCCCCACTGCAGCTGTTTCCGCAGGATCATATTGTGTAGCATGGCACATACAATGAAGATGTGGGCACACGTGCCTGGAGAGTACTGCAAGGCTCCACCAGCTATGTCTAAGCAATGGAACCATGATTTCAGCATCCCAAACACACACTCTATGATGATTCTGGTTTCTGTGTGTGCCTCATTATGGCGTTCTTGTGTGGCTGTGTGTGCATTTCTGATGGGAGTCATCATCCACAGTTCCAGTACATAGCCAGCATCCCCCACCAGGTGGCCATATGGGATGTCCCCCCCCTGGCAAATAACTGATACAGCTATGAGGCATGCCAGATGTGGGAGTTGTGATAGCTTCCAGGGCTGCCAGCACACACATCCATGATAATGCCCTGGGCATTGAACATGACCTGGCAGTTGGAGGGGTATCCTTTGCAGATTATGTAGCACCTACCCTGCTCACCGGGTGGTGTCTTGATGTGTATGTGCGTGCAGTCTATTGCACCCAGTACCTCCAGGTAGTCTGCCACAAGGTGGAAGAGACGCATATTGCTGGCCAACTCCTCCTGCGTTCGAGGGAAGTATATGTGCTCATTGGCATGTAGTAACATGGCATCCAGGAACTGGTGGAGTACCCTGGATGCTGATGCCTGTGAGATCCCCATGATATCCCCAGTTGGCCTTTGAAAGGTACCTGTGGCTAGTATTCTCAAGCTTACACATACCTTTGTGTCCACTGGGATGGGTTCCCCTCTGTTATTTCTGGCTCTGAGGCATGGCCGGCACAGCTCAGCAAGTTGCTGTATGGTGTCCCTGTCCACCCTGTAATGCTCTACTATCTCCAGATCATGTAGCCCCTGGCAGGTTACCCTGGGTCTGAAAACTCTTCTTCTCCTCCGGTGCTTGAGATGGTTGTCAGCATCATCCTCCACACCACCGTCAGTCTCCAACACATGCTGGTGAATCAAAGCTATGGCAGCCCCTAACATGTACATATTAAAAGTTCCCCAGCTGTATACACCAATGTTGCAGAGTGTCTGGGAATACAGAAGTGTGTGTGTGGGGCTTTCACATTTTATACTATTGTGCAATGGATGTTGCTGGTGTAATTGGGTGTGTATGTGCAATTCCAGCTGCAGGGTATCTTAATTATGGGCTTTACAGCAGATACTGCTATTGTGGGGCCTTTGGTGTTGACTTACGCTTGGCTGTCATGATTCATCTATTGCCCTTTACTTCACTTTTCAACCTGATTCCCCTCTCATTGTCAGGCTTGCATCCAGCTGCCTGCTTTCTTGTTTTGTACTTTCCCAACCCAGGATTGTGTTGCGAAATGTGTTATGTAGCTGATCTACTGCAAGTTTGCTTTGTTCTGCTGTGACAGTTCTCTTTTCATTGCAGTATGGCACCTCCCCTTTCATGTTCTGCAGGTAGCTGCTAGCAGCCTTGATAGCTGTTGTCAGTGGCCCACTGTGTTTTCCTAGGTGTTAATTACTCATTTGTACTCCAATTACTATGCTGCAGCATTTCCTTATTGTCTTCCCGTAGCCTTCCTGTTTCAGCTATGGTGCGCGCCGCTCACAGCCATTTATAAGGGGTTTCGAGCACGTTTTCATCCACATTCACATGCACTTTTGGTTACCTTGTGTGCTCTCAGCTAAGCAAAGCTATGGCTACTTCCACACTCCTATCCTGTGGCTTTGCTTAGCAACAGGCAACCCGGATTAGCAATGCTCCAATGTGCTTATGGCTAAGGTGGTGTACCCCTCTCTTGATATCATGTTTATCTCCAGGCCACACCTTGGTGTTGTACCATTACGCTGTGTGGTGCATTCTTACGCCGGCAGGGATTT
The DNA here is from genome assembly GCF_019279795.1 of Protopterus annectens. Taxonomy (NCBI): domain Eukaryota; kingdom Metazoa; phylum Chordata; order Ceratodontiformes; family Protopteridae; genus Protopterus; species Protopterus annectens. Next base: position 1,091,995,068 of record NC_056729.1, on the reverse strand, counting down.
TGCGATTCAGTATTACTTGACTCATTTGCATGGCATTGATTACTAATTCCTAGTTACCACGCAGAACACTGTCAAAGACCCTTAGCAACCCTTGCGCCATGGTTGTGGTGTAGCATGCGTGCCATTGACTATTATGGGGAATTCATGAATTGTGTTACATTGCAGTTTTATGACATATAAATATATTTTCATTGTGATCCCATTTGCGCAGCGATGCACTGCGATTTTACTTTGTGTTAATGTGGCCATGACATTAAATGTTATTTTTTATGTGTTGTACATTTTTTTATGCCATTGGCTATATATTTAGCCATTGGATATATTAACATTATAATACGTAAGCTGGGTCCGCTTTCATGGCTCTGATTTTATGTTTGAAAAAATGTAAACCGTTTTTTTGGTTTACATTTCTGCATGCTTACGCTACTCCTACACCACTTCATGAATTGCTTTATACCTTCATTTGCATGCTACACTGCTGCGCATAGGGTAATTAACATACATGCACCGGGAGCTGCGCACTTCTGGCGTACGCTGGTAGTGCACGTGGAAACAGCTCGTACCTGAATCGCTCGGCAGCCATATTTGGCGTTAGATCGCTGACGCTACTCCTGCACCTGGCGCAAGTGTCATGAATCCTGGGGTATATCTTTACAGAATGGACAAACAAATAGAAGTGGGACTGGTAATGAAAGCTTACATTATTTATTACAGGAATTTGAATATTATTTATCTAAAATAAAATGCTTGCAATTAGATAATGCATATTTTGTTGAATGTTTAAAAGAGAAGATTGTCCCAAAAGGATTACATATGTGGAGATACCCAAATGGTTTAAAAGCTGGTTCTGCATTTTTCCATGAATTATCCGCCTTATTTGATCAGCATGGTTTTGATTACATGAATTTAATAGTAGAAAATAATGATTAACTTATTAATTAATTAATTAATAGAAAAATTACTGATTTAGATCATGTTATTTGTGCACATAGACAATACAATGATTTTAGGAGTGAACATTTTAGGATTTTTAACAGTGTTGATCAACTTACTAATGAAATAAAAGCTCATAAAATGAAAGGGACATTACTGAATATGATAAAGGAAGTGCATTCCCAAATCATCCACCCTCCCAAGAATGGGGGAATAAATACAATAGTGATAATGTTACCTATGGAGAAAGTGTTAACAATGCTTCCCATGCTAATTTTGTACATGAAGAGGAGGAAGAAACTTTTTTAGACATGGAAAAATACCCCCTCTGAGATGTTCAGAATGCCTAAAAAACAGGGCCCCCCAACAGGACAATATGAGGTCAGAGAATTACTCAACCCTCCCATATTCGAACAATCAGTGGAACAGGGGGAGGGGAGGTATGAACAACAGCAGGGGAGGGAGGAATTATTATAACAGAGGGTGGAACAATAGGAAATAGTGTCATTTCTGCCTGATGAAAACAGTGATGAGTTAGTAGTGACCTCACTTAATATGGAGAATGGTGATTATATCCTACCAACATGTAATGTCATCATCACAAACAGGACGGGCGATTTTAAGGTGTATAATTTTTCAAATATGAATTTTAGTATTAAACATTGTGATGCATTTTCAAAAGGTTTTACTTATGTACCTTGGCAGTGTAGTAATTTGGCCAACACTTTATTGGACTTGAAACTATACACACGTAAATTGAATTTTAGAGTGTTGTTCCAGAATTCATTTACAGAGCAGTTTATAAATCCCTGACAGTATCAAGTACATATAATCCTCCATTTCACCCAATGGTTTAATTATTTGAAAAAAAATATGTGAACTTGACATACGGAATTTAATATCTGAACATAAGTGGATTGATGACATGAACTTAAAAGAAAGAGCAATTATTAAAGAGATTAATAGTCTATTGGATAAAATAAGAATCATGAAACCGGATATGGGAGGGGGAATTGTTGTAATGAACTTGGATGATTACAATAAAAAAATGTTGTTCATACTTGATGGAGAAACTTATGTAAAATCATCCTTAAATGAGTTGAATAGAGCATATTTAAAAATTAAAAATGAGCTGCAGGGGATGGTTTTATAACCATAGATGTTTTTAACTACCTAAGAGTTATGTATCCTAGGGTTTCAGTGGTGTATGGGATTCCCAAACTACACAAAAATCTGTCACAACCCCCATATGCCCCATAGTTGACTCAAAGTGTTCAATCACACAACCACTAGCAAAATATTTAGATTCAAAGTTGAACCATTTTGTTTACAATGAGGCCCATATTTGCAAAGATCTGTGGAGTTTTTCGAGGGCTATTAATGAAATTCCATTCAAACATTCTTACATATTTTTAACAATAGATATAAAAGATTTGTATTCAGTGATCCCCCACAATGATGGTTTAGAGTGGTTTAATATCTATATGAGAAAAAGGTTGAACACTTTAATGTGGTAATGTATACTTAACTTATGGAAATTATTTTGAAAAATAATTTTATTCTGTTTAATAATTAAATTTACCTACAGCAAGAAGGTGTGGCTATGGGGTCAGCATGTGGGGGTTTGTATGCAAACATAGTAGTAATGCAGTGGGAGAAGAAACATTTATTTTCTTTTGATTTCTTTAATCACATAAGATATTATACACATTTTCTGGATGATATTTGTGTTATGGGATGGACCTTATGCTTTAATTAGTGAATTTATAGCATATATTGGTTCCACAACTCAGTTTTTGAAGTTCGCACATAACATTTATCAACAAAAAATAGCATTTTTGGGCATTTTGATAAGTAAAGATTACAATACAAAGAGTTTTACATCCAGAATATATAGAAAGGATACATACTCCAGTTCATTACTGCATTATACTAGTACCCATCCACAGAAGCAGAAAAAGGCAATAATAAAAGGGCAATTTGTCCATGCTGCCTGTATGGTAACAAGTTCTGAAGAATTTTTAGAAGAATGTGAATGTTTAAAAGCTATGTTTTTAATGAGAGGTTATCCTATGACATTAGTTGGATGTTTTGCTAGAGGTTGTTAACAAAAGGGAAAGAAACTTTTATGTTCCCCTTCTATCTGAAGCATCATCACAGGATGGGTATATGATGGGTGGAATTCCTAACAATGATGAGATCATGAACAGGGATTATAATACCTCGTTTATTATTCTATATACAATTGTCAGTATGGATATAAAGAAAATCTTAAATAAAAATTAGTGTATCCTGAGTCAGGCTAGAACTATTAGATCACTTATAGATGAGAGACCATCCATTATATTTAAAAGAGGTAGGAACTTAAAGTGTTCATATGAAAGGAAATTTACTTTGGGCAATGATAACAAGAATGGGCAGATGAAAAAGTGCGGAATGTGCCGGTTTTGTAAATACATAAAAGAGGGAGGTGCATTTAATATTAATAATATCATTATTAATATAAGGTGCAAATACAATTGTGATTCAGAGAGAATCGTATATTGTGCTTTATGTAACCAATGTAATTGTTTTTACATTGGAAAAACAGATAGAAAGTTATAAAGACAAGTCTATGAGCACTTATATGATATAAAAGTGAAGAAGGAGACAAATGCATTATACAAGCATATTTCGGAGAATGAAGGGCATTCCTTTTGTTTCTTTATAATAGACAACATTGTAACAGATATTAGGGGTGGTGCTTGGTCTGCCTTATTGGAAAGAAAGGAACTTTACTGGCAGTTGTTATTAGATTCTAACTGGCCAGGTTTAAATGAAAAAGTATCCATCAGTTCCCTATTGAATTTAAATGCCTTAAGAAGATAAAAGTATATAATTTAATGTACTACTACATATCAAAAGCATAGAAGTTTTATGTTTTTAAGAATGTAAGTTTGTGTATTTATATGTATTTATATGTATTTTTATGTATATTTATTATAGTATAGAATGTATTTATGAAAAACCTGGTTTTATAGATTTAAGGGGGCGTGGATAGAAACAATTAGGATACTTGTGAATATGTTTAAAAGCCTGCTGCAATGTTATTTTGATTGTCTGATGAAGTTCTGTTGTCTCGGGACAAAGCGCTTTTGGCTTTTATTGTCCTCTGTATTTGGTTTGAATAAACTTGCAGTGTACTTGGATCGTATTTGGAGCATGAATTTTCATTTGGTGTGGTTCAGTGTCTCACTTCATCCTCAGCTGCAGTTTTTTCAGTGTTTCCCATTTGTGCTTGTTTCTCATCTTTCCTGTAGGTAACCTACTGGTAAGCAATAGAAAGCCTTAAACTTATACAAGTCTTGCAGCTTCCATGATAGGCTTTTGGAGTGATTAAGTATCAGTGTTCTGTATGTTCTTGCTGTACTTAACTGTTTTCTGCCTATATGGTGATATTTCACTGTATATTGTGATCTGAAAGCTCTGTTTATTTACATATGATGTTTATTTAAATATGTACTTCTATTGTGTATTGGAGCTTTTCTCCTCGGGCCTCTACTGAAAACGGATATGTATCCAGTTAGACCAACCCGGTTAACAAATGTAAAATAAATAAAATATAAATAAATAAATATGATGGCTGTGATGGCCTGCACTTTAGAGGTTCACAGATAGGTAGTAGGCTATCTGCCCAAGGGCAATTAGAAGCATAGCTACAGTGTGTTGGCTTTCTTAGCACCATTGATGAAGTAACTGAGCCTCTGTCAAGCATAGCCAATGAAGTGATTCCAGGCAGAGTTGCCGGAAGCTGTTGAAGACTGGGGTGGTGGAGGGTGATAGGGGCACTTAGTGATCTAAAGAGGGCATGCTAACATGAAAAATCAACACCATTCAATTTCCCCAACAGGTCTTGCAGCTATAAAACTGGAGGGGCTCCCCCACCCCCTGGCTGTATGGTTCTAGGACACA
>NC_056729.1:1091623581-1091625418 GCF_019279795.1 Protopterus annectens | reverse complement strand
ACACTAAAGAAACATGTAACTAATGAAGAGGTTGCTACTAGCAAACAACTTTATATTTCATTGTTTCATGTACAAATAAAGTGCCTGTTGCCCTTGAGGAATAAATTGCCTAAGTTACATGAAAAAAATGATAAGCTTTAATGTGGGTTCCTATTACGTTATCGAAATGTTACAACTTCGAACACCATATGGTTGAACCCACATGTTCGAAGTTGTAAAACTTTGAATGCTTAAAAAAAAGAAAGAAAGAAAAAACTTACCTGATGGTTGTAAGTAGAGGGGCAAGACCCCCTGCACCCCTCGCTATTTGAATATACCAACTCCGACATTGCACTGCAGTGTAGTAAAGGGAAATCATCCTTTTCAGCACTGTACTACATTGTAGTGTGGTCTCAGTGTTGGTATATTTAAAGAGCAGAAATTGAGATGGAGGGAGCTTGCCCCTGCTTACAACTGCCAGGTAAGTTTTTTTCTTTTTATAATTTTTTTTTTTAACATTTTTGAAGTTTTACAACTTCGAACATATGGATTCAACCATATGGCATTTGAAATTGTAAAACTTTGATAACGTAATAGGAACTCTAGTAATATTGCAATAGGGACTGGATGGCAAACTGATAACAGATTCATAGTTACTAGGTGTATCCACCAAAGAGGACATTCTCAGGTCTCCAGCATCCACCCCCTGTAAAAGTACAACACAGTATGGTATCAGCAAGGCATCGACATACTGTGGGAGTAGAACCCACAGCTTCCTGCATCAAAAACAAGTACATGCCCTGTTGTGCTATTAACAATGCAAGCAGACTCAGCAGAGGCAGCACGAAATGTCTCTTCCCCTGAAGCGCTCAGCTCCTTATAAAATCCACTCGACACTCAACAGCATCTCTCAACTTTGCAGCACAAGAAATCTGAAAAAAGCCAAAATATATTGGGGAGACAAAAGCCCAAAACCAGGGACACATTTTAAGCATTGCTTGTTTAATCTTGGAAAGTTGCTAGAATAAAATGCTGTGTTAACTTACCACCATGCATTTCTCTGCCAAGTCTTAAACCCAGGACTCTGTGCACTACAGTCAGAGCAAGATACTACTATGCCAAATCACCTGTTTCTTGAAAGACAGGAAGACTGAAACTTAAATTGCTGTCATTTAGTGAATTCAGTTCTCACCATAGCTCTCAACCTCTTAACACAAAACACCTGGACAAAGCCAATAATGGGGGAATACAGCCCCCAAACATATTCAGTGAAATCAGTTCTCACCATAGCTCTCAACCTCTTAGCAGAAAAAAAATGGATAATGCCAATAATAGGGGAATACAGCCCCAAAAATAGGGGCACATTTCAAATATTGATCTTATAAAGTTAGAAAATTGCTAGAATAAAAGGTTTTGTTTTACCATGTACTTTCTGAAGAATATGAAGTCTGAAATTCAAATGTCTATCATTATTTAGTGAATTCAAAATCCAGAAAACCACAGATTTTATAAGGAACAGAAAAGAACAAAAACATGAGGCAAAAATCTGAATAATTTTAACAAGTGGTGGTGGGTAGGGAATTCAGGCTCTTGCTACCATCATCCAAGGTATAGGGTTTGAGCCTGAGTTATTCTCTCTAGCCACCAGGTGTACTTAACTGAGGCATTGTACACACACACACACACACACACACACACACACACACACACACACACACACACACACACACATACACACGTTCCGGGAATTGCTAATTATTTTTTTAGTTTGCTTTTCTTTTCTTTTTACAGCTGGGGGGCTGCAGTCCTGCAGTCCAATAGTACGAGCTGCCACTGGTGCTATGGGCACAAAAGAAGA
>NC_056729.1:1091543581-1091618581 GCF_019279795.1 Protopterus annectens | reverse complement strand
TTTGGCAATCACCTTAGTATATATGAGCATCAGACATGGTTTCAAGCCTTGTATTTCTAAAATATAGTTAAACAATCCACTTTTGCTGTACTGAAGAGGTCGCAAGAAGTTCAAAATATGTCATGATTATAGCTTTTGGTGGTTTTTGCTTTACTAGCTTGAATGTACCCAAAAGACTTAAAAGTTAAAATGTATAAAAGTCACGGATATTCAAAAGCCATATAGCTGGAACACTGACATGTCCTTAAGAGCCATTTAAGTGTATCCTATAGGTCTTCACTATGGGAGGTTTAAGGTATAATACAGTGAGGACTTAATTGCTTATATATATATATGTGTATATATGTAGATTCACTGCTGATGCTTAAAATACTGAAATATCAAATTTCAGTATCTCGAGACCAGAAAAACTAAACTCCACAACCACAAAAACATGAAATACCAATACTCAAAACAAGAAACCTTCCCCAAGATAAAAATTAGCAAAACAAAATAAATAAATAAATAAATAAATAACAAAACACACTACTCTAGATTCACGCAGGGGGACAAGCTACCTTGCACCCCCCACACCCCCCTACTTATATATACCAACTCCAACGTCACACTAACTCAAAAACAGCAACACACATACCTCTACGAGCCCATACACTCCCATTACACACACCACACATGTAAAAAAATCACCACACTCAAGACTTATACACACACACCCTCACCCACCTACCCTAAACTGCACCTACAACATCCAAAAATATAACACAAACATATCCCTCCCCTAAATCCTTAACAACTATACATTTAGCTATATCTCCAAACATAACCACACACTGACCAATGTCTTCAACACTCACATACCACTATGTCTTAAAGACACAAAACACTATATACTCATACCGGGAAATACGTACTGTACAGTTGACATTCTCAGATTCGACAAAGTGTAGTTTTGACAAATTGCACTTTTGTTCTTCTGGTCTTGACATACTGAAATTCAATATTTCAGTATTTCAAGCATCATAAGTGAAACCACATACACACACACACACACACACACACATATATATATATATATATATATATATATATATATATATATATATATATATATATATGGATCTATTTCACATAATCGAACATTCAAATGCCCGAAATTCATATGGCCAATACCATATGATCGAACATTTGAATATTCAAAAATGTGAAGTTAAAAAAATAAACACACACAAAAACAATCCACACATTGCTAGCAGGGGGGCAAGCCCCCCTGCACCCGCTACACTCCCTCCTACTTAAATATTCTCACTCTGAGATGCCAATACAGTGCAAGAAAGGGGAATCTCCTATATATATATATATATATATATATATATATATATATGTATACGTACACACATAGGTTCATAGATTCATAGGTAGGTACTAGGCTATCGGCCCTAGAGCCCATACAAGCCTAGCCAAAAAATGTACCCTGGTTTCGCCACCCAAGAAAATTATTTTCCTGCGCCCCTGTCGAACAAAGCCACAGAAGTGATCCCCGGGGTGAATTTCCCATTTCCCATCCAATCATCAAGATTTTTCTTGAAGAGTGCTAATGTGGAGCTCTGTTTGACATAGATAGAGTCTGTTCCAGAGTATGAGAAGTCTCTGGGACAGGAATCTATCCCTCCAGCATGTTCTGTTTATTGTGGTGACAAAGTTTAGGTCCCTAGAGTGTGTAGCTCGGAGGGATTGGGATTTCTTTAAGTGGAGCATGTCCAACAGCTCTGGGTTTGACATAGCTTTGTATGTTAGGCAGAGATCACCCCTGAGTAGGCGATATGTGATGGAGTAAAGCTATAATTTTTTGAGACGGTCTGTGTAGGACATCTGTTTGAGGCCAGTAATCCTCTTTGTGAGGTATTTCTGTGGTCTTTCCAGTTGTTGTAGATGTCTTGTGAGGTACATACCAAAAGGGGCGTTGTACTCTATAATGGGTCTAATGAGTGATGAGTAGAGGGGAACAATGACCTCTTTTTTTCTGGATGAAAATCCTTTTGTGATGAGATGAGCCACATAGAAGGATTTCCTGACCACTGTGGCGATGTGATTATCAAAGGAGAGACTGCTGTCCACCTGTGTCCCAAGGTCTCTTATCACATTTTCTGCATTAAGTGGACTACCAGCTATATGGTAGTTCATGGGTACAGAGATTTTACCAAAAGGGATGACAATACACTTTTTGGCATTGAGCTTCAGGCCATGGCTTTGACACCAAGTATCTGTCTCAGTGAGGCCCTTTTGTAGTTTGTTCACATCATTAGGAGTTTCAATTATGGCTCCTAGTTTGCAGTCATCTGCAAACTTTGTTAGCCAAAGACCTTCTGTGTTAGCCTGCACTTCAGAGAAGTGGATACCAAATAGGAGAGGACCCAGGACTGAACCCTGTGGTACTCCATTTGTCACTGGTCTAATGTCAGATTTGGAATCTGCTACTTTCACAGTGTGGGTTCTGTCCGTGAGCCAGTTGGCAACCCATCTTGTGACATAGGGATTTATACCTAGTTTAGTGAGCTTATCTATAATTCCAGAGTGTGGGATGGTGTCAAAGGCCTTGGCGAGATCTAGATAAGCTGTGTGAACCATTTTACCCTCATCTATGGCTTTGGTGACTGCTCCAAAGAAGTCAATCAGGTTTAGGAGACATGATCTGCCTTTTACAAATCCAAACTGGGTAGGTTCCAGAGTTTGGAGATTACCAATGTCTTTGTTTATGAGTTCCATGATGATACGTTCCATGGCCTTGCAGACCAGGCTCGTCAGGCTAATGGGGCGGTAGTTCCCGGGGTCCATCGTGGTTCCCCCTTTGTGGAGTGGGATAACCGTCACGGTGCGCCATTCAGTGGGTACAAAGCCTGAGGTGAGGCTATGATTGAACATGGTACTTAGGTAGTGTGCCAGTTCATTCTGTAGTTCATGTAGAACGCAGCCTGGGATATTATCAGGTCCCATGGATGCTGTGTTCTTGGCTTTGGAGAGTGTGTTTTTTACCTGTGCAGCCGTGATTATAGGAACTTTGCATTCTTCCGGTATAGAGATGGGCCCTCTAGGGGGTGAGAGGGGGGTAAAGTTAGCACTGAACCTATCTGCTAGGATGTTGGCAATATCAGTTAGTTCTGTATATTTAGAGCCATTGCGCTGTAACTCAGAGCAGATCTGAGTGTTCCCATTTAGATTCTTGACATAGCTATAGAATGCTTTGTGGTTGTCTTTAGAGTCAGTGGCAATTTTGTTTTCGTAACTAGCTTTGGAGGATTTTATGAGGGATCTCAGCTTCTTACTGAGGTTGACCAGGGAGTTCCTCCACTCATAGGATTTTACTCTTTTTTGCAGCAGTTTCTTTCTTTTGTTGTAAAGTTTGTTTATGGCAGAGGACCACCAGATTGGCTTCCTTTTTTTGGAGGATAACATCTTGGTTCTATTAGGGATAGCATGATCCATGCACTCATGTAAGTGCTTTTAAAGTGCATTGGTGTAGGATTCAGCAGTCATACCTCTATTGTCCGTCTGCATGGGTGTCATGAAGTTTGTCACTTCTGTCTTAAGAAGTGTGAAGTTGGCTTTGGAGAAGTTTTTTACGATGGTTTCCCTAATTGGTGGTGGGGGAGGGATGTGGATGTCTAGGCTGATTAGCTTGTGGTCGGATCTGACCAACGAGGAATTGACCTCTGGTGTGGAACACTGGTTTCCCATGTTGGTAATGACCAGGTCTAGGATATTGCTGCCCCTGGTGGGGGTGTGAATAAGTTGATCCAAGGTGTTGGAATTTATGAATTCTAGAAAACTTTGAGCAAAAGAGTTGGTACATGAGTAGTTTTCCCAGTTAATGGTGGAGTAGTTGAAATCGCCCATTATTAGGGTGTTGGGTTGTATCCTAATTCTTTCCAGTGTATCAAGAAATGAGGAGTTGGAATCCTGGGGCACGGTGGGGGGTCTGTAGCAAGCTACAATTTGGATTTCAGTCGTGCCCAGAGTTAGTTGCACTTGGATAATCTCGGATGCATTATGCTGTGCAACTAGCCTGGAAGTGTGGATATCCTTAATGAATATGGACACGCCTCCGCCTTTAGTGCTTCGTTCTGGGTTAGGTGGCCGAAAGGTGTGGTATGAATTGTAGCCTGGTAATGCAGGGGTGCTCTCTGGAGCTTTGAACCAGCTCTCTGTCTCTGCACAGATGTCAATGTTCTCCATTTTAAGGAGTGCCTCGAATGAGTGCATTTTGAGGTTTAGACTTCTAGCATTGAGTAGCATTACCCTCAGATTTGCTTGCTTGTACCTGTTACGGTGGTGAATTTGTCATTTGAGCCTTGCTTAAAAAAGGCACTATAGGGGTGGCAAGAGCTTTAGCCAGTATCCGGAATCCTAAGAGTGACAGGTGCAGGCCATCTCTTGCAAAGCATCGTGGCCTGTCGATCATGTCGTCCCAGGCAGACAAATACTGGATCCCCTTAGAATGACACCAGAAGCTTAGCCAATTGTTGAAGTCAATCATTTTGTCCTTGTACTGTGGTATCATTCTGCTTGATGGCAGGATGCTACTCAGGGTTAGTGTCATACCTGCCTGGGATACAAGATTGGAGAACTCCTCCATGTCTCTTTTCATGAAGTCCAGGGAGATACGTCTCAGGTCATTCACACCAACATGGACAATGACAGTGTCATATTTGTACTTATTGTGGAGTGACCTGAGTGCATGAATTATGTGGCGGATCCAGGCACCTGACAGGCAGCTGACAGTAACTTTCTCCTTGTTTAGTCTAGTGAGTGGAACATCAGTGTGCCTGACTATAGAGTCACCTATGACTAGAGTGTTGGGTACGTTGTTATGCCTTATGGGCTGTGGTTGAGTGGCACACTGAGTTTGTGGGCTATGTGTCATTTGGGTTGTGTAGGGGGGTGGAGTTTGCTTTCGTTTATGCTTTGGATGTCCCTGATGCTTGAGCAGATTTTATTGAGAGCCTCTGCAAATGTAGGTGTGTGTTTTGTGTTTCTATGTGTGTGTTTTGGTGGTGTAGGTTTTGAGTGACTGTGATGAGTGTGGTGTGGTGCAAGTGTTTACCTTCTCCACTTGACTGTCTAGTCCAGTCTTGGGTGAAGAGAGCTTTGCTTCCAGTTTGGCTATATAAGTGCATCTCTCACAGGTTATAGTGTTAGGTGGTAGGAGGAGATGGTTGTCTGTGTACATGAGGCAATTGCTGCATTGCCCCAAGATGCCCAGCTCCATCAGATAGACAGGAGAAATCACTGGGAGCTGACTCTTAGACATGCCTGGATAAGTGCTCATTTATTAAGTACTAAAAATTGCTTTCCTCTAGACAAGTGAGGAAAGTTGAGTGCTGTAGTAATTTGCAGCTTATGTAGTGCTTACAATGAGTTCTGAACAAGTGCTGAGTTCAAAGAAACAGATTTGAGTGCTGAAACTAGAAAACTGGCTAGTTATAAGAAACAAAACTAAGCCAGAAGGCTCCCCTCCAACACAGAAGGGCTTGGGGGGCTCAGAAGCCTTGCTCTCTTTCCCAGATGCTCTCTTTATACACAGTAGGAGTGCCTGAAATCAGAATATGATCTCACTGCACTCGGTTGAGTGAGCAAATGAGATGGGCCCAGAAGGGGTTTCCAAACACGAATTTACAAGATGGGCGGGCAGTTTCAAAGCCACTAAGACTAACACCAAAACAGAAACAGAGAGGGTGGGTGGGAAATTAACTGAAGAGCAGAATCAAAGCTTCCAGATCAGTTAATTTTCAGGCAATACAATTAAATCAATTTAAATACTGTATTATTTGAAAAAAAGTTCAGATAAAGGTACTTAAATTCTCTTGTACATCCAGTTGAACACAGCTAGATCTTTGCCGGCCAAAGCTGAGGTTTTTAAGCAGAAAATATTTCGAACTGTACCACTTAAATAGGCAGTGACAGAGAGACAAAGAATGTGGCTACCCCCACACCTGCAATTACTTAACAAATAATAAAATTCAACCAGGGACTAACTGAAGAACAGAGACAAAGCTTCCAGATTACTTAATTTTCAGGCAACACAATTAAATCAATTTAAATACTGTATTATTTGAAAAAAAGTTCAGATAAAGATACTTAAATTCTCTTATACGTCCAGTTGAATACAGCTAGATCTTAGCCGGCCAAAGCTGAGGTTTTTAAGCATAGTAAAAATATATAGATATATGTGTGTGTGTGTGGGCGAATAAGCACATATATGTAAATATATGTAAGTATTTATAATTTGTAAATATGTAGAAGCTCTGCTTTGCGCACCTAAACTGCTTGTGTCCATCCCTATGACATAAGTACACAACACCTTATCTTTGCCTGCTTTGACAAAAACTTTTTTATGCCCTTATGTCTGCTATATGCATTATTGAAGTCTGACAGATACTGAGCTTGCAGTCTGTCCAGAAAGCCTATTTTATTGATATTATAAGACAAGATTCATGAGTAAATAACCTCAACATGAATACAACTATTTAGATTACGTCTGTCTACCTGCTTTCAATTTATTCTTCTTCCATGGTCACTGGGGACATGCTTGAACATATTTTTTTCTTTAATATTAAACATGATGAATAACAAAGTCAGTACCAAATGAACTGTATGCATTCCAAGTAGATATATCATCAGTAATACTAGAAAGAAATTAGTTTTTCTAGCAAACAATTGTATATCCATTATATCAGATAGGGCAGAACAGTGACTTGCTTTACTGAGGACAGGTTCACAGTAATATACATATGGCAAAAAATAATTCATAGCCAATCCTGTAAATTGGGGGATTATTTATTTCTCCCACAAGCTGCTGTAAAGTTCAAGGTGTCATTAATGGGCTTTCATCAGTGACGGTGTCTGCAACAGCAAAGCATAACATTCAAGTCTTCCAAATGTCTGACATCTGTGCCTAAGTCTGTGAGGAGCAATATTAATCCTACACCAGCATTTCATAGAACTTTAACAGGTCTTAATGTGTGTCTTCCCTATCTTTTCTGTGATGCAAAAGGCATTGATCAGTACAAGACAAGACAAGGTCAGTGCTGTTTTAATAGCTCCCTCCAGGTCTGACCAACATAGCATCCTCTGTTAGCGATGACTGCTCATCCACCACAGCCATTACTGCTTTGCACTGCCTTGCCAGCTCTACAAGAAGGCAAAGTGCTACAAAGTTATATATTGTCTTACAGGAAAGAGTTTTGATGTAATAGCAGTTGCTTTTCTGCTCAGTTTTCAATAATTTAAAAAGCAAAAAGGCATAATACAGGAAAATCTTATAATCAAAAGTGGAAGATATTTATTTCTTTGAGTATGCTTCATGGTTTGTATACTGTCACTGTCCACTTCAAAGGATATTAGGATAATTACATAGATGCATAGTGAAAAATAGCTACATTTTCTCACTACCATGGACACACAGTGATCAAAGTTCAGGTTACTGTTAACCTAAGATCCCAAGTGCCTGCTACTAAACTAACTATGTTAAGTGTTGTCTCTATGTATTTACTATATTATTTAGTATGGGCATTGATTACGAGAGTGGAATGTAGCTACATGAAAGCACGTAGAATATGCAATAAATATGACCAATAAGAAAACTTTTTTTGGGGGGGTGGCACAACAATTAAGGTATTTACATCACAGATACAAGGTACAGGATTTGATTCTGACTTCTACTTATTGGTTAGGCTTGTAATAGTCTGCAGATTGACAGCCTAGCATTTATCCATGAACCTATGAACTGATATCATCCAAATATAGTGGAGATCACTGAGGTTTGAGACCTCAATAAATGAATATCTTTTATTCAGATAAAACTATGCCAATAAAGGAGCCAGCAACTGCACAATGAACACAGAAATTCTCCAGTTCTTAGCTTTCACAGAAATTCACTTGTTTATGTATTATATCTTAAAAGCATATCAAGTTACTAACAGATGCCATTGCCTGAAAATCTGGCATATTTTGAAATGATCCCACTATCACTTGTAATTGCAAATTGTAATTTGTCCCCAAGTCTCTCTTCTCAGAACCTAATAATACATTGTAGTTTTGTGTTATTTATTGATTGATTGCAGTTTCTTATCCAGGTAGTTTTTTTTTTTTTTTTCTACAACCTGGACTCAAGTTGAACAACAGTTACAAAGAAAAGCAATAATGAAATATGCAGTACATAACAGGAACAGCAGTAATGAAATACAATATAGTACATCATAGATATCAGTGACCTATCAAATTTTCAGTATTTGCCACTGCCCTTTTAAAAGTATAAACATTTACCAGATGACAACAGAATATAGTACAAAACTATAATGAACAGTACAATGTGAAGAAAAGAGATAATTATAATATATGATGACTATATACACTATATAGAAAGATTGCAGTGCCTCCTAATATAAAGATTGTTTATGAAAGGTGCCAATATTTAATAAATTATGAGAAAGTTTGGCAGTAGTTATCTAGAGCTGCAAAACCAATTACATTTATCCTTATTATGAAGATGCCCTTTCTACCTTGCTTCAAATGCATTTAGTTTTGTTAGATTCTTTTTTCAGGTTGAAGATAGCAGGGGTTAGTTTTGCAAAATTTATTTTGCCTATAGCAGTTTTAAATTGTGGCCATATAAAGGCTGGGTCATCTTTGTTACAGTTGCTAAATGTGTATGCTGGGTCCTTAAAGATAAAAGTGAATCTAAGTGGAGACCCTTGTTTTAAAGAAGAACGTACTAGTATGGGCATGGCATATGCAAGTAGCCATCTGTGCTCTCCATTATGGGTTCTTTTATCTGCAAGTCAGACAAAGTAGTCATCTGTGCTCTCCATTATGGGTTCTTTTATCTTCAAGTCAGACAAAGTAGCCATCTGTGCTCTCCATTATGGGTTCTTTTATCTGCAAGTCAGACAAAGTAGCCATCTGTGCTCTCCATTATGGGTTCTTTTATCTGCAAGTCAGACAAAGTACAGATGTTATTTTCAGCAACTTGGATTTATGGGTAGAGTGGTGTGACAATAATGGTAGGCCATTGTCTGGTTTGGGTGTTAAGACTTTTTTTTGCTATGGCTTGGTGAGCCAATGGTGAATTTGTTAGCAAAGCTTAAATGTGTAAGTATTTTGGTAACAACATTTTCAGTATGCAGGGTGATGGATAGAGTGATTTTGATTGTTACCCCTATATGATTCCATGGTGTGATGGGGGATATGACATTGAGCTATCATTTATTAAAAATGGAAGAAGATTTGAAAGAGTTTGATAAGCAACAAATAGCATCCAAACTAGATTTGCTGGGATTAATTTTGAGCTAATTGTTGTTTCTCCATTTACAGAGATGCAAAAACTTTTTTTGCAGTTCTTTAATGTTCTTATTAGCAGCAAGAAGAAGGACATCATCACCATACATAAACAGGTTGATTTGTGGGAGTTCCAGGTAATGTCATTTATAAAGAGGGAAAGCATAACAGACCAGTGACTGAACCTTAGGGTACAACTATGTTGAGTGTACCAGATTCTGAATATGCATTGTGAGCATAAACCTGAATAAAATCCTCTCTTTGTGAGGTAGCTTCTGAGCTGTTGCACTATATTTTGACCAATGTTTATCCTGCTTAGTTTGCAAAGTAGAATATTATGGTTAACATTCTCATTGCTCTTGTCAGATCAATGAAGAACCCACCAGTAAATAACCCATCATTCATAGTGGAGTTTATAGTATGTACGGCAATATATTATGCAGCCATTATACTGAAAGCATATCAAAAAATCATGTTGTTGGTCACACATTGTGATCTAGAAGCTGCCTATATAGTATTTTATCAGGAATTTTTGCCAATTGCTATGCACACATCCACCATTTCTGAAAAGTTCAAGTCTGTTTTTCTTGAAAGCTAGACCATTGATTCATCATGTATTATACCTCAGACTAATCTGTCTCTTATTAATTAATCATGCAGCTCACTAAATTTTCAATTTGTGATTCAATTCTTAAGCTCTGTATCATAAGCAAATATATTCTTTGAAGGACTTTGTGCAATTGTAAAGAGAAGGTAGTGAATAAACATCAAATTCTTTCTAGTTGTACATCAATCCCCATTTTTTTCTCTTAATTCTGTTACTTTATATTTTTCACTTCATGAAAAGTAAACAGGTTAAATACTTTAAACATTTTTACAGCAATATGTAGAAATGCAGGGGTGGCCAAGGTGGGCCAGCAGTTAGCACTGTCACCTTACAGCAAGAGGTTCTCCATTTCAATTCTCAGCTGGGGTGCCTTCTG
The DNA here is from genome assembly GCF_019279795.1 of Protopterus annectens. Lineage (NCBI taxonomy): Eukaryota > Metazoa > Chordata > Ceratodontiformes > Protopteridae > Protopterus > Protopterus annectens. The sequence continues at coordinate 1,091,608,268 of NC_056729.1, read as the reverse complement.
TGCGGAGTCTGCATGTCTTGAGCCCTTCTGCCAGCTTCCTTTCAGTTTCTACCTCTGCTTCATTCAACACCTGTATTACTCTTCTGTTAACCTTCTTTTGGCCTCATTGCTTCCCTCACACTTCTAGGTAGCAGTGATATTTTGTTAGCTCCTTTTAATCATTCACAACATTGTATTTCAACAGTACCTCACCTCAAAAAATAAACAAAAAGAAAAAAAAAACAAGAACTAGAGAGAGAGAGAGAGAGAGATTAGAGAGCCTGTAGCCAACATGAAATTTCAGGATCCAAGCTGAGCTGATGATGTGATGAACATCACCTAATATCTATCAGCTGAGTGTAGAGGTTTAATGAGATTTATTATTTAGTCCTGGGTTTAACTCCCAGAGTCCTAATTGGCCTACTATCTAACACTGAACGTGTCCCTTAACCTGACAGTGCATCCATATTTACCAGAATGAAGCATTTATACATTTTAGTTTACTCTGTCAAATATTTTAAATAAAATAAATCATAAAACACTTTCCTTCTTTTAAACTATTCCACCTAAAATTCTGATAAAAAGATGCATCTCAGATATATTTGGTCCTATACTGTCCAAGGTCTATGCTTTGTGTCTACAGAAAGATGTTTCTGCCCTTGAAGTCTCTGCCTTTACAATTATCTCAGTATTAAATCCCTTTTCATCAGTCTTAGAAAAGGTAATTATTTTCATATGGCATATTTTCTTTCCACAAACAAAATTGTTTTTCTTTCACATCATAACTTTCTGAAAATCTTTTGTCATCAGTGCTGTCCTATTTTCAAAGACTGAGCTCATGGGGAACAGCTTTAACTCTACAATGTCAATGCAGCAATTTTTATCTTATTCCTAGCGTACAGGATTGTTTACTGATACAACCATCTGGAAGCACAGTAACATTGATCTGGATTTACGTTCACTACACACTGATTTAGTAATTAATTGGCAAGTAGAATCTACAGAATAAAAAAATAAGAACGATCTGTGATGCTCTCAGCACCTCCTATAGTTAATTCCATGGGCTCTGTAATAAGTAAACACACACCCACACACACACACGTATATATATATTTTCAATTCAATTGAATTCAACTTTATTGTCATATGTACAAATGAAATTCTTATTCTGCAAATCCTCCAGCAACATATAAAAACAACAATTAACAGGAAAAAGCAATCTAAGATGATAAACAGACAATAATATAATAATACTGAGGACTTTGAATGTAACCAGTCTTTCCAACTCAGACTCACAAATATATAATGGCAAATGTTGCCCTCTATTCCTCTGTGTATCAATGATCATCTCTTTCTTTTTGCTGGTATTAAGAGAGAGATTACTGTTCCAACACTACTTCATAAAGGTTCTCCACTTCCCTCCTATACGCTGACTCATCACCCTTGGAGATCTGGCCAATGACTGTTGTATCATCGCAAATATATATACATATATATATATATATATATATATATATATATATATATATATATATCTATATAGGTAGATAGATATAGATATAGATGGAATACATGCATTACGTCAAATGGAGTCCCAAAAGCTTGACTTCAAAAGGTTGAATGGCAAAAAAACTAAAAAAACTAAAAAATAATGTAAACCTGTTACGTGCAGGGGGCAAGCCCTCTCATCTTCTGCTACTTATAAATACCAGGTCTGAGTGTTGGTAGCATATAGGTTCAACCTTTTTGTGGTTGAACTTTTTAAAGCTGACCTTTTGGTATTCAACACCACATCCATTTGATGTAATGGGTGTATCCCATACATGGATATACCCAGGGCTTTTTTGTGATGGTATGTGCTGGTACAACATACTGCACCTCAGTGGTGTCTTCTCCTTTAAGTAAAACCATGCTTGCATTACATGGTAATGAGTATGTAAAAATAAACATAATTTAAACTAGCCAATCTGAGCAGGTGAGAGAGAGAGAGTGTGTGTGTGTGTGTGTGTGTGTGTGTGTGTGTGTGTGTGTGTGTGTGTGTGTGTGTGTGTGTGTGTGTGTGTGTGTGCATGTGTGTGTGTGTGTATGTGATGTGTGTGTGTGTATATGTGTGTGCGTGTACGTGTGTGCATGTGTGTGTGTGTGTGTGTGTGTTGCTGTGTGAGAGAGAAGGTGTGTTTGTGTGTGTGTGTTGCTGTGTGAGAGATTAAGAATGTGTGTGCATACCTCTCAACCTCTTCAGTGAAGGAAATCTGGACAAAGTCTGATTGAATGGAGGACAAAACTAGGGACATATTTTAAATATTGCTCTTATAAACTTAGCGAGTTGCTAGAATAATAGCATTTGCACTAACATGCATTTTCTGCTAAGGATATGAAGTCTGAAACTCAAATGTACATCATTATTTAGTGACTGCAATCCTCAGATCTTCCCAATGATTTACCTGAATGATAACTTTGATGTGCAGTCAAAAAATATGAGGCAAAACTCTGTACATTCTGCAAAAATATGGACAGTTGAGAGGTATGTGTATGTGTGTTGCTGTGTGAAAGTGTGTGCCTTGCTTTGTGAGAGACAGTAATTGTGTGTATGTTGCTGTGTGAGAGTAGGGGTGTGTGTGCATACTTCAAGTGCAAGAAATCTGGACAAAGCCTGACATAATGGGGGGACAAAAATAGGGACAGATATTAAATATTGCTCTTATAAACTTAGTTGCTAGAATAATAGCATTTGTGCTAACATGCATTTTCGGAAGGGTATGAAGTCTGGAACTCAAATGTATGTCATTATTTAGTGACTGCAATCCTCAGATCTTCCCAGGGATTTGTCAGAAATTTTATGAGGAACAGTCCAAAAATATGAGGGATAAATCTGTACAGTCTGTGAAAATCTGGATAGTTGAGAGGTATGTGTGTGAGTGTGTGTGTGCGTGTGTGTGTGTGTGTGTGTGTGTGTGTGTGTGTGTGTGTGTGTGTGTGTGTGTGTGTGTGTGTGTTGCTGTGTGAGAAAGAGTAGGTGTGTGTCTGTGTTGTTCTTTGAGAGAGTAGGTGTGTGTGTGTGTGTGTGTGTGTGTGTGTGTGTGTGTGTGTGTGTGTGTGTGTGTGTGTGTGTGTGTGTGTGTGTTGCTATGTGAGAGGTATGGTATGTAATGTTCTAATTGGAGGGGGGTAGGTTAGTCAGTTAACTTGATCAGACTTGACCCTGCAACTTGGAGATGAGAACCTGAATCGTCTACACTAACTAACAGACTACTGAAGGAATTGTGAGCTTCAGTGGAGACAACAGCCTGACTCCTCTACACCAACTACTAGACTGCTGACACAATTGTGAGTTTGACTTTCAGTACATTTTCAGGAAATTATGAGTTTCAGTGCTTTTTCAAGGGAATGAGTTTCAGTGCATTTTCATGGAATTGTGAGTTTCAAGGGAAGATAATTTTACTATTGCTCATGCTAAGTCTGTTTTCATTGTGCAACTAACTGTTTTGTTTAGCAAATTGCAGTTGCTGTTTGTGCTGCAGAATTTGAAAGCAGCGTTAGAAGCATAATTACTTGCTGGTTTGTCAGTCATTACCTAATGCAATATTACCAGCTTACGATTTTTTAAATGTAACACAATATAGGCAATTAATTATTCAAGGGCAGCAGGCACTGAATTTGTAGATGAAACACTTTAATGTAATGTTGTTTGCTAGTAGCAACCTCTTTCTTAGTTACAGATTTCTTAAATGTGGAATTATTAGGATGACGTTTTACTTCTGCTGAGATTGTGCTTACTGACTGATGTTAAAGGACTGTAATGACAGATGTTTGAGTGGCCTTTTTCTGAAACTGGTGGTTTTGTCATTATTGGTTTATACATTTTGTTTCATTGCTTACTGGAAGAATGTTCAAAACTATAAATTTAAACACATTCTAACAAATGGTGCTGTATTATGCAAGGAATATAATTTAATGCAAATAGGAAAAGGAATCAAAGAATACATGTATGTATGCATGGCCCTAAAAATGTGTGCAAGGAGCCTATAGTTTGAAAACAGCCCAAAGGTTCATAGATTTATAGGTCCATAGGTGTTTACTAGGCTAACGACCCTAAGGGCCTTTTTAACCTAGCCATGCATCCCAAATCTCTGACAAGTTCTAATACCCTTGATAAGTATAAGCAGGGGCTTCAGAGATAAAACATTTACAAGCTAGGCTCTGGGAGATGAACCATTTACAAATTGCCTGTGTTCATTAAAGACATAGGTGCCAAACTAGGGATGAATTTCCTGTTCCCCATCCAATTGTGCACTTGAATTGAGTTAGGGAGGAACTCTGCTTTACATGGATGGGGGGCCTGGTCCAGAGACAGGGCAATCTCTGGGATACATACATGTCTGTCCAGTAGATTCTTTTTATATCACAGGCAAGATTCAAGTCCTTAGGACTGGTTATTCTGGTGCTGTTTGCTTCACAGATATGCAGGAGGTCCATCAGAGTAGGGTCTGACAATGTCCTGCATGCGAGGCATAGATCTCTCCTCAAAAGCCTGTAGGAGACAGAATAGAGGAATAGAGCCTTGAGGCAGTCTGCATAGGACATTTTACTTAAGCCATGTATTCTTTTAGTGAGGAACCTCTTGGGACATTCCATTTGTTGGATATGCCTGGTTAGGTACATACCAAAGGGGGCATTGTATGCAATGATAGTTCTGATGAATGCTGAATACAGTGGAACAATGACTTCCTTGGATTTATAAGTTGTGCAACATAGAATGATTTCCTCACACTATAAGCATGTGATGGTTAAAGGCTAGATTGGGTGTGTCACTAAGTCCCTGACTACTGGGTCAACTCTAAGGGATGTGCTGTTGGTATGTTAGTTACCAGGGGTGGATGACTTCCCGAAGGATACTATTATGCATTTCTTGGTATTTAGTTTTAGGATATGCTTGTGTCATGGTGCTGCGGTAGTGTTGTCGCCTCACAGGTAGATGTTGCCCGTTCGATTCTCAGTTAGAGCATCTTCTGTGTGGAAACATGCGTGAATGGGCGTTCCTTTATTGAAGGTTGTGCATTAGGCCCGGCAAGCCAGCACATAAAACTCTACTGCCAATCATTAGCAGACCGGAGTTCCGCTGTGGCGACCCCTAACCGGGAAAAGCCGAAAGACACAAACAAAAAAACAGTTACTTGTCTGTGCCAGCCTCTCCTGGAGAATATTTGTGTCAGTGTGGGATTTAATGACAGCTCCTAATTTGCAATAATTTCGGAAATTTAGTCAGGTAAACTTAATCCTCCACTGGCCAGATGCATTTTCTTTGAATGTGGGTATTAATGCTGTTTCAATGAATGTGAGCTTCAATGGCAGAAACGTTTACTGCTCATGGTAGGTCTGTTTTCATTGTGAGACTGTATTGTTTAGCAAATGGCTATCAGTGTTTGTGTTACTTTATTTCAATATCTGTAATTATTTTAGAAGTAAATAAGAAAACAGTATGCACACTGATAGGTTTGAAGTGTGTTTATGGTAAATGGGGAGAAATAGCCAAGTAATGGAACACTAAAATTGCTAGGCAGGGGCTCTTGTTGGGGGGGGGGGGTGCAAGACATTATATCTTTTTTACTTTTTAGCCTAACTAACCTCTTATACCACTGATTAGTCATAGTATATCTGCAAGGTTTGTACCTAAATGTAGAGGATCTAAAATGTCCTTCACCTCAAAACCCTGTCTTAATCTTCCTAGCTTTCATTTCCTATGTTATTTAATAACTGTTATTTCTGTCTGTATTGCATGCATATACAGAATGTCATAAAGGGTGCATCTCTTGTGATTTATGGCCAACAAATTGCAAAAATCATGAAACTTTTATTAACTTCTTCAAAAAGAGCACAAATAAACAATTATATTAACTGAAGGATGATGCAGGTAAATTTTAAGATTATTATCCACTATCATCCTTAATAATTTGCTGTGAGAAGTGACTTCAAATGTTGTAATACTAAGAAGATTTTATTTATTTATTTTTTCATGAAAGAAAATTTGGAGAAAAAAGAAGTATTTTTTTTTGGGGGGGGGGGGAGTAACCCAAATACTTTGTATGCATACCCTACCTTTTTGTTTATAAAAAAAGCACTAGATGTATCTGTATATATATATATATATATATATATATATATATATATATATATATATATATATATAGAATATAGAATAAATGTAGCCATATATATATATATATATATATATATATATATATATATATATATATATATATATATATATATATATATATATATATATATATATATATATAGAATATAGAATAAATGTAGACATATACATATATATATATATATATATATATATATATATATATATATATATAGAATATAGAATAAATGTAGACATATACATATATATATATATATATATATATATATATATATATAAACAAATGTCCTCTTACTAGGAGTGCCTCCATCTTCATCAACACGGGGAGTCCTCAGTCATTAGGTGAGTAGAACTTGACTGTAAGTTTATGTGTTTATTAAGATCTAAGGCCCAAACAGTTACTGTCTGTAGTCACCAATACACGTTGTCCAAATCACACAAATTATTTAGCATTCAATTGCTTTCTTATTTGCAGAGCTATTCTGTGAAATACCCAAACGTATAGTGACAACAATAAAAAGCAGTCAAAGTACTTGGTGTTTGCAAAAACTTAAACCATTCTGACCTTTGTAATAAAAGTTAAAGTAGTTCTTCATTTAGTGCTTTCCAAATTGTTGTCTGGGACTGCTGTGTTTCCAAACCTTTGCTGACTTTACACAACACTCAAGCATCAAACTAGAATCAGTTTGCAATAAAATGACAAAATTTGACAATATTTGCACATCTAAATAACACCACTGTGTAGTGCAGAATAAAAGGAACTGCTGGGATTTCATGATCAGTTTATGTTATATGCAGTTTCTGCTTCACATCTGATGTTTTGTCCATGATGCAACCAGACCACAACTAAGTAAATACTTAATGTGACACTATTCTATTAGAGAAATTTGCCCTGTTCCTACAGGAGAAACACTCATTCTATCAGAAATCACACTTTCTTTGTAGTTTCATGGGTTCTTACTAAGCTTACAACCAAGGAAACCAGCTGATCCACATCTTCCAGTACTGATGAGACATAGATAATGTCATCCATTAAGAAGACTCTCTCCATATACCCCCAGTAAAAAATGTGATCACACATCCAGTCATCCAGATTGGTTTTAAAGGTTGCCAGGAAAGTATTATTCTTGATAAATAAGAACAACCTGGTCCAGAAATGGAGGCTACATTGGGATACTTACCTTTCATGTAGACTCATTATTGATGTGACAATATAGGTTTAGGACTCTATAAAGCTGGTGATTGCTTTACCACTGGTTCAGTTTAAGTGAAAATTTTCACAGAGTGCTTGGTCATTCATAGCATGGAAGGCCAAAATAGATCAACCATTAGGATTTTATGTCACACAATCAGAGGACAGTGCTTTTAGTATATCATAGTACTTAAGGGCATTGAGATCTGAGATCGTTTTGGTGAGTTAAGACTGAGATGTCTCAAACTGACGTAGGTCTTTAGAAAGGTACATGCTGAAGGGTGCATTATATTCAATGACGAGTCTAACAAGAGCTTTGAAGAGATACCATGTAGGAAAAAGTTGTGTAAGGTAGAAACATTTTTAATCAATGGCACAGAAAGTTAAGGCTGTGAGCTGTAGTTTCTGTGATACAGTGTTTGATTCCCTCATCCCTCATTTGCCTGGTGTGTTGCCTTGAGCAAGTCACCTAACCAGACATCAATCCTGGGTCACCCCCTCAAAAGGGACTGTGTGCCCCATTGGGCCTAACTGGATAATAACTAAGTATTACTATTATTATCATATATGCTAAGCAGTAGTGATGATACATTTACCAAAGAAACTATATTGCATTTCTTGATGTTGAGGATAATCCCATGATCAATACACCAAGCATTTGTTTGAAGCAGCCTTTGCTGGAGAAATTGAATCTGAGAATAGGATTTGATAATCATTTGCAGTGTGGAATCCTGAGGAAACCTGGATAACCATAGTCCCTTGATAGTACATTTCATGTCACATATGTAGTAAAGAAGAAGGGGGCCAAGGACAGAGTTCTGTGGCATACTAATAGTGACAAGTTCCTGTCTAGATCAAATACTCCAGACAGAAATCTGCACAGTCAGAAATCTTCACATTCTGTGAAATTCTGGACATTTGAGAGGCATACCTCTCAACCTCTTAGAGCAAAATAATCTGGACAAATCCTAAAATGTTGGGGGACAAATGGGGACAGATTTTAAATAGTGCCCTTACTAACTTATAAAGTTGACAGAATAATAGGTTTTGCATTAGCATGAATTTTCTGAAGGATGTGGAGTCTTAAATGCAAATGTTTGTCATTATTTAATTACATCAGTCCTCAGCTATTTGCCAGAAAGGAACAGATTTTAGGAGGAACACACCAAAAATATGAGGCAGAAATATGGACATTCTGTGAAAACCTGTATAGTTGAGAGGTATGCTGAGAGGTATGAGTCATACAAGTCACTCATTCATTCAGTCTTTTGCTTTCCCTAAAGCTTTTGATGAGTTTTATAGTGGTGAAGCTGCTGTGTATCTTTTCTTGCATTGTCCAGCTCAAGTGTCTGCCTATAAAACATCTCTGCATACATTTTCTGCTAGTGCTTTTTATTTGTTAATATGGAGAATGTGATTCACCAGTCTATAAATAATATGCTGTTTTGCAGGAATTATAAGAATTATAGGAATCTGAAGACATTCATGGCTACTGAGTCTTGTGACCATTATCCATTACCATGTCCTACCATACACTGTACCTCCTCTCTCAAGGAGGGCTAGTCCAGTCAAGCCTGAGGTGAAATGAATACCCATCCAATTATCCAGGTCATTTCCGAAGAAAGATAGATTATCACACAGCTTATAAGGCGGGGGAGACTATTCCAGAGGTGAAGGAGATGCTTAGTAAGGAATCTGTCTCACTTGTTTTACTAACCTGTTGAAACAGGTTTAGATTCTTTGTGCTGGTGGATGTGGTTCTGTTTGATACAAGACATCTTGGACTACTCTGTCCCTGATTACTCACTTGGAAGACAAAGCATAGGTCTACTCTGAAGAACCTATAAGAAAAAGAAAAAGAGGAAAGATGATTTCAGTCTTTTGTGGTAGTTTAGGGATTTTAAGCCTGTAATCCTGTTTGTTAGGAACATCTTGGGTCTTTCCAACTGTTTAATACATCTGGTGAGGTACACCCCAGAAGGAGTGTTGTTTTCTATAATTGGTCTGATCAGTTCTGAATACAAACATCGGTAAATTTGGCTGATATTCCCTTGGTAATCAGCTGCATCAAATAGAAGTATTGGCTGAGAACTATTACTATATGGTGATCAAAGAGCAGGGAATTATCAATCTAAGTTTACGGGTCTCTAACTACATTTTCAGATTGATGTGGGGTATTGTTAATGCTGTAGGGTGAGGTGATGGGTTATCTGTAAAATACAACAATGCAGCATTTATAAATTAAAAGAAAAAACATATATATATATATATATATATATATATATATATATATATATATATATGGATCTATGTTGATCCATCGAAATTACGTTTCATCGAAACGTAAACCCTCAAACTCACTTTTACGAAAGTGCACTTTGTTGAAAATGCACTTTTGCAAAACACAAAATAACAAAAAAAAACCACTAAATCACATTTATGCAGGTGGGCAAGCTCCCCCCCCCCTGCACCGTGCACATTCGCGAAAGTGGGCTCATCCTTCTGTTTGTCGATTAAGTGTACTTTCGACAAACATGAGACATATATATATATATATATATATATATATATATATATATATATATATTTACATACATATATACAAACTTCATGATCACACCTACTTAAAGACCTTAAAGATCGAACAAATGACTCAAAATAAGTTAATCACTGCTGGTGCACACTTGGAAATCATACTGGCATGATTTCCAGTGGAAAATAGATCAGAGTTCTGGTCCTTTGTGCCTTTTGATTCACCAGTTGATGCTGGAAGAATTTTACCTCAGCCACCTATAGATACACCATTAATGTGCCCATCGGCCTCTTGCAGTCACCTATAGATTTACCATTAATGTGTCCATCAGCCTTTTACCCTTTATTGTTCCTATATGTATTGAATGCAGCTGCATAATTACTTTTTTGTATATTGAATATGGTACTGTACTCAATCTTTTCAAAAGTTCTGGTTTATCTAAAATTAGTAGTATGTGTTATGCTACACATTATTTATTGTGTATGTAAACTGTGGAGTTTATCTAAATGTACCTTCAGTAGAAATGAACAATTCCCAGATGAACATTACTTGATTTTGCTGTCCAAAAGTGATTCTGAATGGCTGTCCTACCATGCATTTTTTCTATAAAATTATATAATCATATTCACCATTTACAGTGATGCAGATGAGTTAGATCTACATAGATCAGCATCTGAAAATAAATATGTTTTTCCTTCAGTTTCTGCTTATAGATGCCCTTTAAAGTAAGTTATTTGTTATCAAATGGATGTATAATGCAAATAAAAAGTCAGCATCAGAGGTATATACACATTTTGTCATTGCTAAAAACAATCACTGTGCCAAAGCGGAGTCATGAGCGTGAACAAGGAAAATAAATAAATAGATGCTGTATAATTAGTCGTATCTGTTTTACCATGGGTTACATTAAACTGAAACTTTTTAAACGAAGCATAATCTTGTATGAATTCTGAGATGTTTTGTTTATTTATTACATTTTGTTACAAAGCATGCCTTGAGAACATCACATTTCTCTTAAACTAATCTTGTCAAGTATTTTGAAATGATCTATTACTAATAATCTATTTTCTTCATGTAGGGATGGAAGTACTCTTGTTGATTATAAAGTAATCACTGAGCTAGATGCCGTATCTAGAGTTTTAAATTCTACGTCTGAGGTGGCAGCACGGCTTCCTGACTACCAACTCATTCCCACTCCCATAGCTGCATACATTCAAGGTAATTACTATGTTTATATGTCAAATAATACAGTTTTTTTTTCTGTATTAGAATCAAGATTTCTTTACAGAAAATACATTGATAACCCTCGTTAGGATTTAAGGTGGAGAATATTGCACATATACCCAGTTAATGTTCAAAAGGCTGGAAAAGCAGATTTGCCGAATAGATACATGAATAACTGACTAGGACAGATTATCAAAGCACATCAAAATATATCATCAGTTCTAAGTAAAACCGTTTTTGCTGCTTTAATGAGTATGTGTAATCTGAGGGTCTATATCACATTGTTGAACTTTTAAAGGTTCGAACACTATATGGGTGACACCATATGTTTGAACTTTAAAAGTTCAAAAATGTAATTATAAAAACAAAAAAAAAACACAAAAAAATTACCTGAAGGTTGTAAGGAGGGGGACAAGCACCCCTGCATCCCCCACTTGGGGGGCTGTGCATCCCACACACACCCCCGCTACATAAATATACCAAGTCCGAGATTGCACTACATTGCAGGAATGGGAAAGCTTCCTTTATGGAGATCCCCATTGAAACATTCGAAGTTTTACAAGTTCGAACATATGGTTTCGACCATATGACATTTGAACTTGTAAAAGTTCGACAACGTGAATGGCACCCATAATCTGAGACTACATCTTAAAGGATGGACTGTGGACATTAGATATGCAATGTGCGCTATATGTATACTTGTATATTCCTGAATTTCTGGACATTATTTTTAAGATGCTTTAGGAAAAATAACTGTCACCTTACTTAAATGTGTTTTACTTTCTTTGATCATGTTTAAAATAACCCGGCAGTTTATGCAGGCTGAAAGCTAAGGATGTCCTCATCATGCCACAGAACATTTCATCTGGTCCAAGACAGCAAGAGTGATAAGGCATAAATTAAGTCTGAACAATTCAGAACTGGCATGCGGGGCCCTTTTTTATTATTATTATTTATTATTTGACATTTGTTAACTGTGTTGGTCCAACTGAGCCAAGGCCCATTTTCAGTGGAGACCTGAAGAAAAAAGCTCCAGTACATAGACGAAAATTATAATTGTACATAATAAATCTGAAATATCATTGTAAAAACATCAAAATTACAGAATAAGACTGGCATACACAGTAAATATAAGTAGTTACAGTAGGAAACATTTACATGGTAAATGGAGGCAATTTTTTTTTTTGTATTGTACTTCAATTCAAAATATGGGGTAGGAGAGTGGAATGTTAGAGACATATGAGAAGAAGAAGATAGTAAGGTGGGTTAAGTTTAGGAAAGGGAAGGTAAGTGAGTGAGACACATTTTCTGAATAAAGATACAATATGTAGAATATTATAAGAAAAGTGCATTTATGACTATATAATAATGTTTCATTTGATTTTAGGCTGTGTAGTCAAGCGATAAGTTAGGGCATGAATCTCTAGAATCCAGGGTTTCTGCATATATAAAATCCATCCATTCATAACCCCTTTTTCACATTTTCCACATGGGGTCAGGGTGTCACTTCAACATGCGTAATCATCTAGAGCCAAAATTCACACTTCTGGGTGGCAAGCCCTGCTGTGGTTATTCTTCCATATCACTCACACCCCCACACACTCACTAACATGGCCACTTTAAAGTGCCCAAGCCATCTACTGCATGTCTATGGAGTGTGGGAGGAAAACGGAGCACTGGAAGAAAATTCAAGTGAATGCAGGAAGGACATGCAGACTCCACACAGAAGGCCAAAAACTGAACCAGAAAACCTCTTGTGTGAGACAACAGCACTATCCACTGTGCCACTGTGCTGCCCATATCTGTGTCACTGTGCCAACCATGTGTAGAATGGCATGCTACTGATTTTCTGGGTCTATATTACATCACTGAACACTTAAAAAAGCAAACGGTGATTAGTCGACCCTATGTAAGCGAAAACTTACAATGTTGAACTGTCAGAACAGCGATTTTTTTCCAAGGGAAAAAAAATCGCTGCTCCAACAAAAAAAAAAAAAAAGAAAAAAAGAAAACACTTTAAAACATTACATTAAGTGGGGGGCTTCAACCCTCACACACCCACTACTTAAATATATCAACTCCAAGACCGCACTACAGTGCCGAAAATGGCAAAGTAATGAAGCAGCCAAGCAAATTCTTTCCCAGGGAAAGAATTCACTTAAAAGCTGCTTTGATATTTTGCCTTTTCAGTCTTTTATGTTCGAAGAAGATGCATTCGAAAGAATGCGTCTTCAGTCTTGTAATAGGAACCCGATTTTCTTAATACCAATCCTGTTCAACTTCATTGCATTAAACATAGCTGGCTAGTGACAGGCTTAGCATGATCAGAACTGCATATATATTTACCAGTGTAAAACAGAAAAAAGATGCATTACATAAAGAAATAAACTTAACCAAAATATTAGAATCCTTGTCATGTTCAGATCACCCATTCTCATTATTGTTAATTTACATACCAAGAAAGACAACCAATAATTTATCTCCTGGCATTCCTCAGAACTGTCTGTGTCTTGCATCTGTGAATTTCACTATGGCATTTGAGTACACAATCTCACACAGAAAAAAATGTTTAATGTGAACACTATTTTGATCTGTGGAAAGCGTCTTCCTTGCAGAAAAATATTGCTGTTGCAAAGAAAGGAGTTCTATTTTATACAAACTGAAAACTGACAAATCCATATTTTGAACACTGTTTGAAATAAAGAAGAAATCCCCTGGTAACATTCTTCTTATTAAGGCAATGCACTCAAATGTAATTCTGAAATTCACGAATACAGTTAAGAAAGGAAATAATGCAGATTATTTTTATATACTTTTTTACAGCTACTTAACAGTCAGACCTTCTGTCAAAAAGCTCATCTGTTTTCCCATTGGTGAGAAATAATCACCAGAAGTCATCATCCAGGCAGTCATCAGGGGTTTCTGTGGCTTGGCTCTAACCACTCCCCAAAAGGAAGACACAGGCACTTGCATACTGGATGTAAGGTCTTCCTCTTGCCCACATCCAAAGAAAGCTGCCCCTCTTATGTATTAAAAGTAATGCACCACTTTTTTCCAGTAGATGCAGGCACTGCAGATTTCCAGATGACCTCCATCCCATCAGAATGGGTAACCCAACATTGACTTTTCACTACTACTTACATCCACAGTGTTCCCCCAGCAGCTTGAACACTGCTTAATCTTAGATTGCCTAGTTTCTAATTAGGGTTTCATCCCACTATATCACATAGTTTGGGTAAACAAAATATATTGATTTGCTCTTAACTTCTAGGAAGGAAGCTAGGCAAAGAACATGACAACAGTTCTAATTTGCTTGTCTTAACTGTGTTTGTATGTTGCATAATGTTTCTGGGTTTTTTTCAGTCTTGTAGACAATCTACTCAATATTATTAATTTTAATCTAGTCATTTAGCATCACTGCTCAAGCAACATTAGATGAATAGCATTATTATTATTATTATTATTATTATTATTATTATTATTATTATTGTTGTTGTTATTATTATTATTATTATTATTATTATTATTATTATTATGACATTAATTTGCACACCGTTTACCTTACACGACATAAACCTTGCTCAATATGCATAGCATTAAAAAGCTTAGTTCAAGGGTTAGGTCAGAAACACAAATAAAAAGAGTCAATGCATAAAATCAGGTACATATTTAACACACTTGTTGTTTTCACTTAGAAATTAGTTACAAGAAGACAATGCAATTTATAAAAGAATAAAGAAGACAATGCAATTTATAAAGAATAAGATGACTGTAACAGTTAATTAACTGCAGACTTCTCAAGTGTCCGCATTCTTGAAGAATGTTCCTATTTTTTGACATAATTTACCCCAACATATAATCTACCTATTTTTGGAAGTACATCCATATTTTCAGGCCTGATTTATGCCTTCATATAATATTCCAAATCCCCTTCGTCACACATGTTTTTTTTTAAGCTGTCTAATACGCAGTCAGTTGTGCTACATGACCAACATAGTTCTCACCTATTCAGATTTTCACAGAATGTCCAGATTTTTGCTTCATAATTGTCATCTGTTCCTCATAAAATGTGTGTTTTTTTGACAAATCATTGGAGATGACATTTAAATTTCAAACCTCATATCCTAAAGAAAAATGAATGCTAATGCAAACCTGGTATTGTAACAACTATCTACTGGTGCAAGGACAATGGTCTCAAATTACATGTAAAAAATGTAGACTAGAGTAGTTCATTTTGGTAAACAAAACAGTTTCACTTCCCATATGGGTGATATGCCACTCAAATCAGACACTGTTGTAAGGGATTTAGGCACTCTTGTTGATAATTCCTTATCTTTGAAGAGCATGTCTTCAAAGCAGTCCATAAAGCCTTTTATCTGGCTCATCTAATTTCCAAAGGCATCTCCACTAGATTCAAAGAAGTCTTAATTCCCCTTTATTTGTATCTCATTAGACCCATTATTGAGCATAATGTACCATTTTGCATGTTTTCACTCAACTTGAAAGACCTCAGAGATTCATAACTAAAAAGATTAGTGGCCTCAAAAATCTTAGTTATCTGGAGAGACTGTTAGCCCTTTCTCTGTAATCAGTCTCTTACAAATTCCTCTGTGTAGATCTGTGTTTAGCCTTTCCAGCCATGAGATATCCAACCCTATCTGACCTCCTATTCTTTCATAGAACTAATGGCACCTCAAATACTTTGTTAAAAGAAGTAAACCTTCATAAGCAGGTAAATAAGACATGCTGGCATGATAGACACATATCTCAATGTATTACACCATTCTGGAACAGACTTCCACTACATGTTAAGCAGAGTAACACCCTGGGCAGTCTCATATTCTCCCTTGGCCTATTTTGTTTTGCTTTCCTTGAAGCTAGAGGTAATTTCCGAATAGGGTTTTGGCTAGGCTTGTAATAAACTGCAGACTGATTGCCTAGTATTAACATATATAAGAGCAATATTTAAAATATGTCCCTATTTTTGGACCTCTGTCCCCCCATTATATTTTGCTTAGTACACATTTCTTGAACTAAGATGTTTTATTTATTTATTTATTTATTGACATTTGTTAACTGGATTGGGCCAACTGGGTTTGTGGCCCATTTTCAGTGGAGACCCGAGGAAAAAAGCTCCAAAAAATGCAGTTACATGAAAAACAATATCACAATTAAACATTTTTAAGCACATACCATATATGAGAGATGGTACAAAGATCAAAATAACAAATCTGTTAATACAGCATGAATAAAAACAAAATAGACAGCTTACATGATATGACAAAACCACAATGGGCCGGATTCACGAAGGCTTGCATGGAATCTAAGAGTAGAGTAAGACTCCAGACAGCCAATATGTTTGCTGAGCGATCCAGGAACAGCCGGCAGGGGCGTGTATGAGAGCTCCTAAGACTACCCTTGCACGGACAGTGTTATGTTATGCAAATTACCTCATTTGCTGCTGAAAGCTATGCAAATGAGGTAAATTTGCGATCCAGGAAGCACTAACCTGTCCGAGTAAGAGTAGTGTTATTTGCAGAAATGTACTCCGTTGGTAACGGAGTAGCGTTCTGCAAATAGCAAAACGGAGCTATGACAGCTCCAAATAAAGGATGCATCCAGTTGAGGAAGCATGCCAATGGCCAAATATAAGGCCACTGGCATTTTTATCCTTTGCAAAATAATAAAAAATATATTTTTCCCCCCGATCTCCGATGTTTAAGCGTAGCACAGCGCCACAGAAACGTGCGGCGCTCTAAAAAACAGAAAAAAAATAAATAAAAGCCAAAAGTAGGCATTTTATTAAAATATTCATCTGCCATGTAGGTGAATGGCAGGCTGAAAACAACATGGCTACTGAGTAGTGATTGCTAAGGGGGGAAGCTCAGTCTGAGAGATGTAACCAAGCATTACTAGGCAATCCTAAGCAAATGAGGATAAGGATAGTGAATCCCAGTTTTGCCTGCCATGTGAACCATGTCCCTAGAATGTAAGAGTGGGATTAGGGGAGTAACAGAGTAGAAAACAGGTGACTTCATGAGGGGGTATGTATCAAAGACTGTAAGCTTATTGGAGCAGAGTGGCATGTGTTTGCTGTAAGTGACTCAGGACTGGAAGAGGCGTGTCTACAGTTGTCTTAACTGAAACTCAGAAACCGAAGGTGTACGCCGTGGATATCACCAAAGTTTCTTGCAAAGATGCTTACACTGTGTGCGTGCGTGTGCGTGCCTGTAAACCCGTCTAAGCCTGTGTGCACATGTGTGTGCCCGTGTAAGCTTGTGTAAGGCTGTCTAAGCCTGTGTGTGTGCATGTGCACCCGCCTAAGCCTGTGTAAGCCCGTGTAAGCCTGTGTGGTCATGTGTGCGTGTGTTTGCGCTTGTTTGCGCACCACTGCCCCCTGTGGAAATAGAAGGGAAAAGGAAGGAAAAGAAGTAGTAGGAAGTTAAACAAGGAGAACTAGCAGACCTGCCAGGTGAAATCAATCAGAATCAGCCAATTACACAGGCAGTACACTAGCCCAGCCCAGCCCAGCACTTAAAACTCTGCAAACAACATTCCCCCATGTTTTTCTCAGAAACACTGCAACACTGCAGTCTACAAAGAAGTGAAAACTTAAAAAGCTCAACTGAGACAAAAAAATGTTAGGGGCTGCCATTGCTATTATAAGGCAACATGTGCAAGATGCTGAGGGTGGTGCCAATGTGAATGCTGCTGAGCAACCCACAGTGAAGAGACGGAGAAGAGTGCACAGACCCAGTGTAACCTATCAGGGGCTACATGAGCTGGAGATAGTGGAGCACTATAGAGTGGACAGAGACCTCCTGCAGCAAATTGGTGAGCTGTGCAGGCCATGCCTCACACACAGACCCAACAGAGGGGAACCCATCCCAGTGGAAACCAAGGTATGTGTTGGCCTAAGAATACTAGCAACAGGTACCTTCCAGAGACCACCTGGTGGTATGATGGGGATATCACAGGCATCAGCATCCAGGGTACTGCACCAGTTCCTGAATGCCATGTCAGCACATGTCGGTGATCATGTGTACTTCCCCAATTCCTGTGAGGTATTGGCCAGCAATATGCGACTCTTCCAGCAAATAGTGGAATACCCTGAGGTAGTGGGTGCAACAATTGACTGCACACACATACACATCAAAGCACCAGCCGGTGAGCGGGGTAGGGCCTACATCAACCACAAGGGCTTCCCCTCCATCAACTGCCAGGATGTGTGCGATCCCAGGGCATAATACTGAATGTGTGTGCTCGCTGCCCTGGAAGCTACCAGGATTCCCATATCTGGCATCTGATGCAGCTGTACCAGACATTTGCCAATGGGGACATCCCTGACGGTCACCTAGTGGGGGATGCTGGATATGCACTGGAGCCGTGGCTGATGACACCCATCAGAAATGCAAACACACCTGAACAAGAACTCCATAATGAGGCACACAAACAAACACGAAATGTAATTGAGCATGTGTTTGGGATGCTCAAGTCATGGTTCCAGTGCCTGGACACATCTGGTGGAGCCTTGCAGTACTCACCAACTACATGTACCCAAATTGTCATGGTATGTGCCATGCTACACAATATGATCCTGCGAAAACAGCTGCAGCAGGAACAGCATGGGGCAGGGCCAAACAGCCCCCCACCATTGCCAAGGCCTGCACAGGCACAGCGTGACTCAGAGGAGGAACAACCTGAGCCTGCCCCAGTAGGCAGAAGGAGGCGTGCCCAGTATGCCTTGGCCTTGGGAAAGAAGCAATGCATAGCACATACACTGGCTCAGTAGGAACCCTGGAAATTATACCTCTCTCTGACTCGCACATAAAATAAAAGGGATGCCTAACTTGACACTACCTGTTTCCAAACATGTATAGGGAGTGTAGTATGTGCATCCGACATAAGCAGCCCTGCAGCACCACCTGAGGCATGATTGCCATGTTTTAAGCAATATAAATCAGTGCTAAGCAGCTTTTACCAATATTTAGTATATGTAAACAAAATTGCCTGTGCTAACTAGCGCAATGTCAGCCAATGTTGAACAATGTTGGGCAAGGTCAGGCAAAGTTGAGCAAAGACAGGTAAACATGCTCATATTGGCTTTACTGTCCCTTAAGCAGTCTGGTCTGCCCAGCATGAAAATAAAAAGCTGTAACAGGGCTCGAACCCAGGATACTGTGCACTATAGTCACAATACTGAACCACTAAGCCATGATTGCATTTCAGTAGCGCAGACACAGCAGGACAATGTTACAGTAATGCAAACACAAAGAAATGCTGTAACATGCCCCTAAAGATGCATATGAGTAACCTCCCCCACAGGCCTATGCAGACAGAGAACATCAGGTCAGGCGGTGTGATGTGGGTTGTGTAGGCTATGAAGTTGCAATCTAATATATGTGGCATTGGACGCTAAGAAGTGTACAGTAGTATGCCTCAAGCCAGTACGATAGGCAACAGTACAGACTGAAATGGTGTACCGTACATAGCAGTGCAGGCATAGCAAATGTGTATAAGTGTCAGGTGAACCCCTCATTGTATGTACACCCACAGTAACAATCAAGTGTGCCCCTGGGTAGAAATGTACAAAGAATAGCTGCCCCCCCTGTATGTAGAAATGTTGATAAGTCTATGCAAAGTGTCTCATGGAAGCCCTGCAGGCACAGCATGATCCCTGTTGATCTATGACACAAAGGTGAGGCCTGCTGTAAAAATACAACTTGATTTTCCATACACATATAGTATAAATGTCTATACTGGGCATGCTCACACACTCCAACAAATGTAGTGGATTTCATTCAGCATCACACTGAAAGGTCATACTGGGCATGCTCACATACATGCCAAATACGGAGGTGATAATAAGGGATCTATGGATAAATGTGGATAGACATCTCTACTTCCAGAAACACATTCACAAAGTTGTGAGAAAATCATGCTATGTGTTCACGCAAACTGCCAAGGTCTGTGCATGTAGGTCAAAGGAGATTCCCAGTACTCATCAGTCATCAGACCCATCAGAGAGTACCACAACACCCTTGTGATGAATCTGACTAGGCAAGTTCAGCAGCCAGAAAGACCACTGAAGTACCCTAAAAAGAGGATTACTGGCCTCAAACAGTTGCCCCTTGCAACAAGACTGAATGTAACCCAGTCTGTACTCTGTTGCATACTGTCTACTCAGGAGATCTCTGCCCAACAGATAGGTCCATGTCATGGCTACACTTAGATCTGTTCTGAGTTACAGCTCAATGGCACTAAATATACAGACCCAAGTGATATTGCCAACATCCTGGCAGATAGGATCAGTGTTAACTGTACCCCCCTCTCACCCATGAAAGAGCACATCTCTATAATGGAAGACTGAAAAGTTGCTGTCATCACGGCTGCACAGGTAAAAAACACTCTCCAAAGCCAGTATCACAGCAGCCATGGGACCAGATAATTTCACAGGCTATGTTCCACACAAACCACAGAATGAACAGGCACCACACTGACGTACCATGTGCAGTCATAGCCTCACCTCATGCTTTGTGCCTTTTGAATGGTGCGCAGTGACGGTTATCCCACTACACAAGGGTGGAGACACCATGGACCCCAGGAACTAGCGCCCCATTAGCCTGACGAGCCTGCTCTTCAAGGCCATGGAATGTATCATCATACAACATATAAAAAATTACATTTGTAATCCACAAACCCTGGACCACAACCATGTTGGGTTTGTAAAATGCATATCATGTCACCTAAACCTGATAGATGACATTGAAGCAGTCAACAGAACCGTCAACAAGGGTAAGGTGGTTCACACAGCCTATGTTGATCCTGCCACAGCTTACAACACCACCCCACACTCTGGAAATATAGATAAACCCACTAAACTAGGTATAAATTGGTATGTCACAAGATGGGTTGCCAACAGACTTACTGACAGAACACACACTGTGAAAGTAGCAGACTCCAAGTATGACTTTGGACCAGTGATGAGTGCAGTACCACATGGTCCAGTCCTGTGTCTTGTCCTGTTTAGTATCTACTTTCCTGAAGTAAACTTTAACATGGAAAGTCTGTGGCTACTGAAGTTTCCAGAGGACTGCAAACTAGGAGCCATAATTGTAAACACTAAAGATGTGGACATTCTACAAAAGGGCCTCACTGAGACAGATGGCTGTTGTCAAAGCCATGGGCTCTAGCTCAATGCCAAAAGGTGCACTGTCATCCCCTTTGTTAAAAACTCTGTAGCCAAGAACTACAACATAGGCGGTAGTATACTTAACACTGAAAGTGTGACAAGAGACCTTGGGTCACAGGTGGACACTGGACACAACTGTGATAATCACATCCCCACAGTAGTCAGGAAACCCTGCTATGTGGCACACCTCATCACAAAATGTGTCTCATGCAGAATAGAAGAGGACATTGTTCCCCACTACTCATCACTCACTAGAACTATAATTGAGTACAACACCACTTTTGCTATGTACCTCACAAGACAACTACAACAACTTGAAAGCCTGCAGCAATACCTCACAAAGAGCATTAGCAGCCTGAAATACATGCCATACACAGACCATCTCAAAATGCTCCATCTGTACTCCCTTGCATATCACCTACTCAGATGTGTTCACTGCCTAACATACAAAGCTATGTCAAATGCAGAGCTGTTGGACATGCTCCACGTAAAACACTCACAATCCCTCTGACCTTCAGACCCAAAACCATGAGTGAAATACAAAAGGAAGGGGTGTACCCATTTACCTTATGGATACCCACACCTTCAGGTTAGTGGCACAGCATGAGGCCTTGGAGACCATGCAAGTGCAACTAACATTGGGCAAAGCTGCTCATCATATTGTAGCCTGCTACAGATCACCTACCTTGTCACAGGAACCTCACTCAGTGTTCCTGAGAACAGTGGAAAATATAAAGGTCCTATCAAACACCATTATATGAGGTGATTACAACTACCCAAACATTGAGTGTGAGAATTACTTGTGTACAATGTCATTTGCCCAATGTTTCCTAGAGTTTAAAAGCTCTAACACCCTGGAACAGCTAGTCATCATGCCCACTAGAGGTGACACCATACTGGACATGATCATCACCAACATGGGGTACCAGTGTTCCACAACAGAGATAAAACCCTCGCTGGTAATATCAGATCATAAAGTAATCACACTGGACATCCACATCCCGTCCCCCCACCCAGTCAATTAAACCACCGTGAAGACATTTTCAAAAGCAAACTGCACACGTCCCAAGACCAAAGTGGAAAGTTCCAAAGCCCTCTTGCTATAGGATAATGGTATACAATCTGCCGAATCAGTTACAAATGCATCCTATGAGCATCTACAGGTATGCATGGATCGAGACATCACAAATAAAACCAAGATGCACTCCTCCAAAAATAAGAAAACAATCTGGTGGTCATTGCCCATAAATAAGCTAAACAACAGAAGGAGGAAACTAACACCTGATAGAGCCAACTTCACTAAAGGAAAAGCATCACTGATCATTATTAGGAAGAAGCAATGATCGCTCATAAAATAATTCAAGGACACTTTCAAAAGACAAATTGCCAATGACTGTAAGAATAACAACCACAAAGCCTGCGGTAGCTATACCAGACATGTAGGTGTCAACTTCCAAATATGCTATCAGCTACTGACAAATGGCAAAGAATACACTGAACCAACTTTCATTGCCCACATCCTGGGGGACACGTTCAGTGTAAACTTCCCCCATCACCCCCAAAAGGGCCTGTGTCCATCACAGAATGATGCAGAGCCCCAGACGTCATGGACATGCAGGTAAAGACAGCCCTCTCCAAAGCCAAGAACACAGCATCAATGGGACTGGATGGTGTCCCAGGCTGCGTCTTACACTAGGCCCAAAAAGAACTACACCCTCACCTACATTCACTGCCCAGACTCAATCGTACCACAGGGTATGTACCCAAAAAATGGCATACACTAACAGTCATCCAGCTCCACAAAGGGGGTGCCACAACAGAACCTGGAAACCATTGCCCTATATGTCTACTCAGCTTGGTCTACAAAGCTATTGAGCAAATTGTCATAGAACCCATAAACAGAGACATTGGGGACCTCCAGACACTGGACTCTACACAACCTCGCCTTGTTAAAGGCAGATCCTGCCTCCTAAACATAGTTGACTTACTTCAAACAGTTACCAAGGACATAGAAGGAGGTGAAAGTAGTCCACACAGCCCACCTGGACCTCACTAAGGACTTTTTACACCATTCCCCACTCTGTCATCATGGACACGCTTACCAGCCTGAACATTAACAGTTATGTCAGAGGATGTGTGGCCAAATGGCTCACAGATCAAACATACATGTTCAGAGTTGTGGGTGCCATGTCTGACTCTAAGACTGTCACAAATGGTATCCCACAGGTCTTGGTCCTGGGACCCCACCTGTTCAGTAGACACTGCTCAGAGGTACAGGCAAGCATGGGAGGAGTATGGCTGAACAGGTTTGCAGATGACTGCTAACTGTGGTCCATAATCGACTATATGGCTGACACACACATCCCCCAGAAGGGGCTTACAGAGACAGATACCTTGTGTCAAAACAATGCTCCAAGAAGAATGCCAAACAATGCATAGTCATCCCCTTTGGCTAAAACAAAATGCAAACAAATTACCACATAGGTGGTATTCCAGTATGTATGGAGAAAGTCATGAAGGCCCTGGGGACACAGTTAGACAGTAAACTCTCCTTTGATGATCACATGGCCAAAGTGTTTAGACATTCCTTCGATGTAGCCCACCCAATCTTACCTAATGTAACTCACGTTGTCTAGTCTGATGATGTCACCATCCTACAAATATACCTGTGGGAAATAGAACTCACAGTAATGTGTATAGTGTGTCGTGTAAATGTGTACACCTGTAGTATCATAAACCCGTTAGGTAGGGGTTTGAATCCTGCATTTGGCAAGTGTTTGTGTGTGATCTACTTGCAGAGGAGTGACCTTTTTGGGGAATACTCAAACACCTTAAAAGTGGTATACTAATCTTTGTCAGGTCTGATGATGTCACCATCCTACAAATATAGCTGTGGAAAAGCGAACTCACAGTAATGTGTCTAGCACGTCGTGTAAATGTGTACTTCTGTAGTATCGTAAACCAGTTAGGTAGGGGTTTGAATCCTGCACTTGACAAGTGTGTGTGTCTGTTTGTGTGTGATCTCCTTGGAGAGAAGCAACCTTTTTGGAGAGTACTCAAACACCTTAAAAGTGTTATACTAATCTTTGTCAGGTCTGATGATGTCACCATCCTACAAATATACCTGTGGAAAAGGGAACTCACAGTCATGTGTATAGCACGCTGTGTAAATGCATACTCCCGTAGTATCATAAACCAGTTAGGTAGGGGTTTGAATCCTGCACTTGGTGAGTGTGTGTGTGTGTGTGTTCTATGTGTGTGACACTGTTGGTCAATGGGTTGTGGGTTTTGCTTTTACTACTGTATGACATATCAGTATGACACCAGTATGTGCATTGCACATGTGAGGTAGCTGTGTGGTAATTACATATACTTACATGTGACCTCAATTATTGCATGTGTGGGAACCCTGCTTTCTCCAAGAACACATCTGTCATCTTTTCAAGAGTGTGCTGCTGCTTTCCAGACCTTAGGTCACATCTGTATGCTTGTGACAAGGCCAGCCACTGCAGTGATCCCTGGCCTAGGTCAACTGTGTCACACACACTCATTACGGTTTCTATAGAATTGTGTGAGTGAGGGTTTATGGCCGAGGTATATGTCAGACCTGTTAAAACGCAGCAAGGTCTATCAATGATGGCTATTCATTATAGGTGTACAACAACTTTGTGGATATGCATGCAGACCCTTTATTGCTTATGTGATCCACCGAGGGATTTAAACATACCTTTGGAAATGTGATTATCAAAGGAGAGATGACGTACCACTTGGTTGCATGTACACATCGGTACCTGTTCTTCATGTTGGTGGCTACTACCTATGTGGTACTGTGCGGATACTATGTTCCGTAAAGGTGGGTGACTATGCTTTGGTTGGCTTATAGCTTTACAGCATGGGTTTGACAACAGGGATCTGTCTGTGTGATACCCTTGTGGAGGATGTGTGTGTCATCTGGAGAATGCATTATAGGCCACAGTATGCATTATGAGACGTGGACGGACATATCCCTACTTTGATTGCTTGTACCTAAGAGAGCTATATGCCAAACAGGAGTGGTCTCAGTAATGGGTGCAGGTGAATACCACTGGTTACTGGCATAGTATAGTACCTGAAGGATCCAAATGTTACTGTGTGTCCTACATCTGTGTGTCAGTTGTCAAGACATCATCTAACGATTGGTTATGGTCAGGCTGTTGAAGTTATGTAAACTACAAGAATGCAAAACAATGACAGATGGTAACACTATCACTCACAGCACAGTGTCAAACCATGTCATACACACATGTGTATACACAAAAAAAACAGTGGTTTGCCAGGTAAAGCACCCTCAATGGAAGAAGAAAGACACAAATGCAGTAAAATCCGAGGTGTGCACCATGTGCTGTGAGGACAGAACTCTGTCCAAGTAGCTGAACAACAAGTGAATAAAGTTACACTCTCAAGTCGATAAAATCCAAGGTTTATTAGTAAAAACCATAAAAACGAACTGCAGTGGTAAGCGCTTTCATGTTGTACCCAACGCTTCATCAGACATCAAATGCAGTAAAAAATACCCCTTATAAACAAATTCAAATTCAAACAGACAAATCAGATCATGAAAGTAATTAAAGAAACAGGATATTGAATTAAAATCAATTAAGAACAAATAATGTGTTAATTACCCATGCAGTCAATGCTTGAGGGGTCTACTAGAAAGAAAAGGCTTAAGTGTAAATCTGTCATTGAGTCCAAACCTATGAGCTTGTAGCTTTAGAATCCATTTCCTTCCCTCTCTTCACGGTTCCTGATGTTACCTAATCTACCTCCTTTGTGTACTAACTCCAAAACCCTGAACCTAAAACAATGTGAGGAACCATGGTCCAGGGTGTGCTTGGCCAAAGCATTGTTTGTATTGGCCTTCTCATAGGCGTGCTCACGCATACACTCACGAAAAGTCCTGGTCGTCATTCCAACATAGAACGAACTACAGGATTGACACACTGCCACATAGACCAAGTTAGAAGATCTACAATCAGCATAAAACTTAGACACATATTTACGTCCTGTAGGGTGGATAAAACAGTCAGAGACAGCAATGAATTTACATTGATTGCAAGAGCGGCAAGGATATGTGCCATTCTTGCTCAAAGCTCTAGTGACTATTGGTTCTTTATCATAACACAGTAATCTATTGAGGGAGAGCATGTTCCTATAAGCTACATGTGGTTTGCTGTCTACTAGACTCCTAATGTTTTCATCCAACATTAGCAATTTCCAATTATTATTAAGAACTTGTAAAACATGACTATTCTTGTTAGTATATGGTAAAACAATCCTGTTAGTAAAATGTTTTGTTCTATCAGGTTCTAAAGGTGGATCACCACGTGTTCTCTAAAAAAGGAGCCCTTTGGTAGCTCTGAGGCTGTCTCCTGTTTGTATGTTGTTATGAACTTTATTGCGATCATAACCTCTGTGTAAAAATTACTAGCAATCTCCTTCTTCTGAATGTCATAGGTGGTATTGAGGGTAGTCAACCTAGACGCTCATGACCTGATTGGTTACTATGTTGTCATAAACGTGTCTGGGGTGCATGCTGGTACGGTGTAACAGATTATTCCTCCAGCACTCCTTCCTGTACAATCCAGTTTCAAGGCCTTTAAAAGTCTTGACGATCTTGACATCTAGGAATGCAATCTCATTAACAGAATGACTGCAATCAAACTGAAGGAAATCAGTTGTATTGTTCAGATAGGACACAAAATCAAATAGCTGTTCTATCGTGCCTCCCACAAAATAAAAACATCATCTACAAATCTATTGTAGTATTTGAGTTGAGTCAAGAACATATTGTTGTCACTGAAAACATGGGTAGCCTCCCAATGTGCCAATACCAAATTAGCATAGGCATTGGCACGTGCCATCGCTACACCTTTGGTTTGAAGGTAGTACCTACTGTCATACAGCAAAACATTGTATTGGAGAACAAGCTCTAAAAGAGACATCCATCTAGTAATGATATGACTGGGAAATGTATTGTTCACTAACAGATTTCTAATATAATCCATCCCAGTAGTGTTTGGTATCGAAGTGAACAAAGATTTTACGTCAAGAGTGACGAGTATGTCCTCAGAGTCAAATGAGGTAGAGTTGTGATGACAAGCTAGATTTTCTAAAAATGTGTAGTGTCCCTTAATATTTGCTTGACTTTAGAAACAACAGGTTTCAACATCTTGTCCAAATAATGGAGATCGGCTCAGTGAGCCATCCCTGCTGGATACAATTGGTCTTAGAGAGGGTTCTCTAGCCCTTTATGAATTTTGGGAAGACCTCTGAATGAGGGGACAAGAGGATTGTCAACCAAAAGTAGGTATACAATTCTTTATCAATGACATCCGTCAATAGCAGCTCATACAAATGACTATGCAAGTCCTTAATTAAATTGTTAAGATCATAATTACAAATAGACAAATATGCTTCACTGTCAGATAACATCAACTGCATTTTACATCTGTAGAAGGATCTGTCCATAATGACGACAGCACCGCCCTTGTCAGCTTGTCTAATGACCAAATCCTCATTGTTTCTAAGACTAGTGATAGCAGCTCTTTCTTGTGAGGTGGTGTTATAAAACACGATTTGATATGTTTACTGTTGTATAACTCAAAAGCTCAAGCTCACAGGCTTGTTCAAGGCTTCTATTAGTGGATGCTGCAAAGGAAGAAAAGTGGATGGTTTTTTGAAGGGCATAGAATTCTTATTGTTATTGTCAACATGACTAGCCTCTTGTCCATATAGCAGTTTGAGCCCCAGGCTCCTAGTAAACATCTTAACATCGACAATGATGTCAGTCAAGTCATTACAACTAGAGGGTATAAACCCCAAACCTTTGTTTAAAACAGATATCTCGTACTCATTTAAATCATAGCTGGAAATATTTACCACTAAGTCCTGGTTACGTATGTGCGACTTTACATGTGGAAAGGTTTCCTCTGAGTTTTCCTCTTCGCTGCCCTCCTGTGGAGACCAAGTCCTCCGCTCAACGGTCTGAAGGGCAGCGAAAAGAAGGAAGCCCTCCTAATCCAAGAACTTCATTCTCCATTGAAACAACAAACGTGTCAATGGGGAGTTGTTTACGTTTGGTATCATTCCCCTTATGTCCGGAGACCTGTGCGGATCCACTTGCAGCAGGCTGTGCATCCGTATTCATGTTTCCACTGTGATCAGCATGAATCAACACTTCAACTAACACTTGTTTAGGTGCAGGAGTTGGAACGATGCTCGCCACACCAGTTACCGATTGCATGAGAGGAGACGCACCACTCGCGCTCATTGATGATGTCATCTGATGTGTTGATTCCCGTTTGGGAGCTCGTTGCAAGTTAGTAGAAATAACCGGCTTGTGTGTAGAAGAAGTAGGATGGCGTTTGATGTTGTCACGCGGCCAGGAAAAAAACCTGTCTGTCTCTGACTGTTTTATCCACCCTGCTACAGGACGTAAATATGTGTCTAAGTTTTATGCTGATTGTAGATCTTCTAACTTGGTCTATGTGGCAGTGTGTCAATCCTGTAGTTCGTTCTATGTTGGAATGACGACCAGGACTTTTCGTGAGCATATGCGTGAGCACGCCTATGCCATCGAGAAGGCCAACACAAACAATGCTTTGGCCAAGCACACCCTGGACCATGGTTCCTCACATTGTTTTAGGTTCAGGGTTTTGGAGTTAGTACACAAAGGAGGTAGATTAGGTAACATCAGGAACCGTACAGAAGAGAGGGAAGGGAAATGGATTCTAAAGCTACAAGCTCATAGGTTTGGACTCAATGACATATTTACACTTAAGCCTTTTCTTTCTAGTAGACCCCTCAAGCATTGACTTCATGGGTAATTAACACATTATTTGTTCTTAATTGATTTTAATTCAATATCCTGTTTCTTTAATTACTTTCATGATCTGATTTGTCTGTTTGAATTTGAATTTGTTTATAAGGGGTATTTTTTACTGCATTTGATGTCTGATGAAGCGTTGGGTACAACGTGAAAGCGCTTACCACTGCAGTTCGTTTTTATGGTTTTTACTAATAAACCTTGGATTTTATCGACTTGAGAGTGTGACTTTATTCACTTGTTGTTCAGCTACTTGGACAGAGTTCTGCCCTCACAGCACATGGTGCACACCTCGGATTTTAATACACACATGTGTAGTCAAGTTCCGAAATGTGTGTAGTACAATGCATACTGGCCACCAATTGAGACAATGTAGTGTTACTGTGTAATACAGGGCATGTCACCCTGCCCATGTGTCCACTATGCATGTGCATGCAGACAGTGCACCTCCACCATGTTCACAAATGTACACCTGCAAATCTGTGCCACACACATCCCACACATACTGTCCACTCTCTAACACATGCTGCCAATACTACACACATCAGCCAAGTGGCACGTGGGTGGACAATACACTATTGGAACTAACCATGGTGTAAACATTACTACATTGACAATCATAGCTTAAATGCATCATGCCTGATCAGCTACACCTTCAAGCATATCATTACACGCTACTGCTGACAACATGCTAAAATTGCTATACTGCTATAAAGTCACCCTGTGAATCACCATGGTAGCCTGTTCCTGCATCGATGTTACAGATGACAGGAGGTGGCACATGTTTCATCATATGCACAGAGTGTGTTGTTGGTTTGCCAGAGGCCTACAGTGAGCCATACAATCGACATGTATGTGTGTGTGTGTGTGTGTGTGTGTGTGTGTGTGTGTGCGTGTGTGTGCATGTGTGTGCATGTGTGTGTGTGTGTGTGTGTG
The DNA here is from genome assembly GCF_019279795.1 of Protopterus annectens. NCBI lineage: Eukaryota > Metazoa > Chordata > Ceratodontiformes > Protopteridae > Protopterus > Protopterus annectens. The sequence goes on along the minus strand of NC_056729.1, from coordinate 1,091,578,191 downwards.
TGTGTGTGTGTGTGTGTGTGTGTGTGAGGGCCAAGAGTACTGCTATGGGCCAATGTTGATGTAATGTGTGCAGGTATGTGGTAGCCCTAGGTGTCTTGTTTATGTGTGTGTGTGTGTGTGTGTGTCTGCATGCACACAGTTCCACCATGTGGCTGCCATATATGGGTATTTGTAGGACAGACTGTACCTGCTAGGCTTTACAGATCACCGTTTCTGGCCACGGATACGGTACCTGTGCCTGGCAGGGGTGGTACTGACACTATCAGGTACTAAGCCTGACTGGGTACTATCCCCAGAGGTAGATGGATGTACACTGGACCCAGGTCCCTGCTGGGACTGTCCAGAGCCACGTGCATGTGGTCTTCTAGGATGGTCTATGGACAGCCCACCCCCAACATTGCTGGGGCTGGTACTGGCACTACGGGAGTGGCTGTGACTTGAGGGACGTCCGTGGTGACTGCCAGCTGCTGATGTTGCTGGCATACGCCCACGTCGATGACTCAACCATCCCACACTGTCCTGACACATGGACATGACATTGCAGAGGACATCTAATGTCTCACCCCAACGTCTATCAGTGACCTCAGTGTAATGACGGATGTCACCTGCTAGGTCACGGATACTGTCAATTACAGCGGTGTTATGTGCCCTCTGTGCCCTTAGTCCCTGTCTGGTGTACCGTTCCATACGTGCCTGTGCCTGCATGACAGCCTGGAACATACATGAGGTTGTAAGACCTGTGGCACGTCTGCCAGTGGCATGATGAGCAGCAGTGCTCTGACGAGAACCCCTGGACTTCTGCCCATGTGGTACCCTTTCCAGACATCTGGGTATGGCTACTGTGTCAGGATGCATGTGCCATAGATACTACACTGTCCTGGTCAATGCCAGCTATACGCTGTCCCTCAGCTAAGGGCATTGGTGATGGATGTATTGGCAGTATGACTGTGTGCATGGATGTGGTGGACACTTGTTTAATGTCGATTGTTGGCCCACCGACAGATCCTGGCAAACATGCCTCTGCCTCAACACATTTATCATCATTATCACTATTATGCTCAGTGACATTGGTTTCCCTGCTGCAGTGAACCAGCCCAAAATCAGCACCTGTGAGAGGAAGACAGGAAACACACTTTGCGACCTGTACATGATGTCGGCAGACATGCACACATGCACACATGAACACATGAACACATGCACACATACACACATGAACACATGCACACATGCACACATGAACACATGCACAAAAATACACTCACTAAAATACACACACACACACACACACACACACACACACACACACACACACACACACACACACACACACACCACCAGCAATCCAGAACATACTCAATAGCGTGTTATGATGAGGTACAGTATCACGAGCCAAACATTTATATCAAACATGACAGCATGCAGGACATGTGTTGCTCAACAGCATGCAGTGTGAGTGTAGACAGCCCTTGCTAATAACAGTATACATGGCTTTGATGCATGTGTGTTTTGTTCAGTGATTGGCCTCACCCTGGAACGCAATGTGTACATGGACACAACATTGCTGTGCAATTATTAAAAGCTCTGCAATGTCCTGTGCACCATCATTTACAGGTATACATACCATGGCTGGATGTGTATCAGTGTGTCACATAGATATCCATTTCTGATTAGAGCATCTGTTTCTTTAACCGATAATTGTGGACACAGGTTTAGCACATGCATGCTATGTATACACACAGGATGAGTGGTGCATGTATACCTGATGGAATACCATTGCTCAACATAGCCATTGTACAGTGGTTATGGTGAGTATAGGACATATTATGGACATGCCAGTGCCAGCCATGACATGGCATGCTACCACACAACTGCAACATTAAACCTCACACATACACAATGTGTGTCATGTGACCTATACACTCAATAGCATTACAATACATATGTGTGTCACTTTGTACAAATGGTGATTGCTATGCATATTGTGTATAGGTGAATATGTTTGCACACACACAACATTGAGGTGCATAACAATTAATGATATGTGTAGTACTGTGGCCATTGTAACTGGATGGGGTTTAGTACCATGAAACATCATCCATCAGCATCATGTGGTCACTCAAGGCTACTAATGTGTGTCAGACCGGCACATAGCATGCTGTACCTGAACTGCAGTACCATGGCTACATTCACCATTTCACGGCCAGTTGTTACATGGGTTTGTAAACTGCCCAATATGGGGCATTGCCTAACATGAATGTGTTATGTGTTGAAGAGTGTTGCACAGCCACATGAGAGGCCTCTACCCCTCAGGTATATTATGTGTGCTGTGTGGATGACATTTGGGATACTGGAGTGTGACCTTACAGTGGGTGTCTGCATACGCCATGTGTAGCATGTTAACGTGTACTGAGTATGACACAGCTGTGTATGTTGTGTGCATGTCTATCGACTCTGCCTATCCAACGTCCACTACAGTGTCACCACAATTGTGTGGGATGCTCTGTGTATTGCATGTGTTTGAGGCAGCTACTCACATTACTGAAATGTGCATAGTCTCACAGCAAACATGCACAGCATGCATTATGCACTGGTGTGTGACGTGTACATGGCCTACACCTCACCTATGACATGCACATTTAATTATAGGTTCATAGGTTCATAGGTTCATACTAAGCTATCTGCCCTAGAGCATTTATAAGCCTAGCCAGAATGTGTTTGGCTTTCGCCACCCATTTTAAATTTATTTTGCTATGCCCTTTTTCGAGGTTAGTATACTGTGCCTCTATCTAACAGTGACACAGAAGTGATACCCGGGGTAAACCTACGATCTCCCATCCACTCATCAAGATTCCTCTTGAAGAGAGTCAATGAGGGACTCTGCCTAACCTGGACTGGGATTTTATTCCAGAGTGAAGGGAGCCTCTGGGTTATGAATCTGTCCCTCCAGCATGTCCTATTAATTTCAGTGCTGAGGTTCAAGTCTCTCGAGCACGTAGCTCGATGGGATTTGGATTTTCTGAGGTGTGGCATGTCCATTAATTCCGGGTTGGACATGGCTTTATACGTCAGGCACAGATCGCCTCTGAACAAGCGGCATGCCACTGAGTAGAGCTGGAGTTTCTTTAACCGGGCAGCATATGGCATCTGTTTGAGCCCTTTGATCCTCTTGGTGAGGTACTTTTGGGGTCTTTCCAGTTGCTGCAGGTGTCTGGTAAGGTACATCCCAAAAGGGGCATTGTACTCAATTATGGGCCTGATGAGGGATGAGTAAAGAGGCACCATGACCTCCCTGATCTAGATGTGAATCCCTTCATGATTAGGTGGGCTATATAAAATGTTTTTCTAACCACTTTGGCCACGTGGTTGTCAAATGAGAGATTGCTATCAACTTGGGTCCCCAGGTCCCTAATTACTTCTTCTGTACTTAATGGATTTCCACCTATGTGGTAATTTGTGGGCACTTTGTTTTTGCCAAAGGGGATGACTATACACTTTTTGGCATTTAGCTTGAGGCCATGGCCCTGGCACCAGTTGTCTGGTTCTATGAGGCCCTTTTGGAGGATGCTTGTGTCAGCTGGAGAGTCGATTATGGCACCAAGTTTGCAGTCATCTGCGAACTTGGTCAGCCACAGTCCTTCTGTGTTGGCCTGTACCTCCGAGAAATATATACCGAACAAGAGAGGTCCCAGGACTGAGCCTTGTGGGACACCACTTGTAAATGGTTTGAGTCTGACATGGCTCCAGCAATTCTAACCATGTGGGTTCTGTCCTTGAGCCAGTTTGCAATCCATCTAGTGACATAGGGTTTATATTTAAGCTGGTGAGCTTATCTATAATGCCCGAGTGGGGTATTGTATCAAGGCTTTGCAGGTCCAGGTAGGCTGTGGACCACCTTCCCTCGTCAATGGCCTTGGTGACTGTTTCAAAGAAATCAACCAGGTTTAAGAGGCAGGATCTGCCCTTAACAAAGCCGAACTGGGTAGGATCCAGTGTTTGTAGGTCCCCAATATCTTTATTTATGAGGTCCATGATAATCCTTTCCATAGCTTTGCAGACCAAGCTAGTCAGGCTTATGGGGCGATAGTTTCCAGGATGCGTTGTGGCACCACCTTTATGGAGAGGGACCACTGTTGCTGTACGCCACTCTTTGGGCACATATCCTGTAGTAAGGCTGAGATTGAACAGTAGTTTTATGTTTGGGTTTAGCTCTTCTTTGAGTTCATGTAGGATAAAGCCCGGGACACCATCTGGTCCCATTGATGTTGTGTTTTTTGCTTTGGAGAGGGCGGCTCTTACCTGAGCATCTGAGATGTCAGGGGGGCAGCACTCTGCTGGGATAGATATTTGCCCTTTTGGTGGGGAGGGGGGAGAAGTTTGCACTGAACCTGTCAGCTAGGATGTTGGCAATGTCTGTGGGTTTGGTGTATTTTTTGTCATTTTGGACTAATTCTGAGCATATCTGGGAATTACCACCCAGGTTCCTAACATAACTAAAGAAAGCCTTTGATTATCCTTAGTGTCCTGTGCAATTTTTCTCTCGAAGCTGGTCTTAGACAACTTTATGTGTGCCCGTAGTTTTTTGCTAATACTGATCAGTGATGCCTTCCCTTTTTGGGATTTTGCTTTAGCAATATTAAATGTAGAACACACTCACCAGCATGAGTCTGCTGCCTTGCTGTCACACCAGAGGGACCTACAAGGATATGAGACAGTTTGTCAGTGGCAACAACTGTGGCATTGCTACTGTGTGTTTGCAGTCTTACAGTAGTACGACTGTTGACAGCCACAGGCCTGCAGATTATATTCTAATTATTATTATTGCACAACACTAGGCACCACATCTTGTAACTACACAGTACATATCTCACATAAGCATGATCTACCAATAGAGGTAACAGTAGTGTACAGCTATGCCATGTTACCTGCACACTCCATGTCAACTTGCTGGGTGGCTCGGCCTCCATAATGATGCATGTTAGTTGTTGTTGTTGGCCAGGAGCCACCTGGCTCAGGAGCAGCTCCTCCACTCTGGTGAGGGGGGGTGGATCTGACACACTCTGTATATTAAGACATTTTCTGCACAGCAACAAAGATAAACCAGTATGTAAGACTATACAACAATACATGGCACACTGTATGCGACACAATGCACCACCTAGCCACAGGGGGTATATATCAAGCTAATGCATAACGTAACATGTAATCCATTGCAATGATTGTAAAGTCCAGTTACAGTATTACCAGTATACCACACTAGGCATTGATGGCAAACCCCTGCCTAACATATGTGCTCATTCATTAATATAGGTGGCATACTGCTGTACTAGACTATACATGTTGCTAGATACGCACCTATATCCTGTAACACACATATGACCGAGGCCATGGTACACACACACACACACACACACACACACACACACACACACACACACACACACACACACACACACACACACACACACACATCAGACATACATACCAGACACAAAGGTATGGCAACCCACATGACCTTTACCTGTGTACCATACAGTACTGTGTGTCAGTAGTTACAAGACCTTATGCCTGAGGTATGTCATCTGTGAGGACTATGGGGAACAAACAAAACAGTGATTCCAAGACATGCGCACATACACCATACTGTGCTGTTTAGGCATACAGCTTCAGGTAGTACTACAGTTCATTCAGGGGTTGGATTCACCAGCAGTAACACTCAATAAGCATACATGTACTGCTGTAGCCTACAATGGGACACCCCAGTCAACACCAACAGACTAAGTCAGACCGTATGGCATACTGCTTTTTCTGCCTAGCAATAGCATACACATCTTTTGCTGGGATCACAGCTAGGACACATAATACCATGACAGAAACAGTTAACCACTTAGCTATCACACATATACAGAACTCTGACACATTCACCAACACATTCACCATCACACTCAGTCAACCTCACTTAGCAATTATTGCAACAAGTACATGTGGATGTGTATCGGTTCATAGGTAGGTTATAGGCTATTGGCCCTAGGACCTATAGATGTCTAGCCATACGCTACCCTGACCTTTGACACACAGGTAATTTCATTTCACGTGGCCCTGTCAAGCAGAACCACAGAGGTGATTCCCGGTGTGTATTTCCTATCTCCCATACAATCATCAGGAATATATATGATGACTGCTAATTAGGAGCTTTGTTTGCTATTGATAGGTGGTTTGTTCCAGAGTATGGGCTGTCTCTGAGCTAGGGATCTATCCCTCCAGCATGTGCTGTTTATTGAGGTGACAAGGTGTAGGTCCCTAGAGCATGTAGCTCATAGGGATTGTTATCTGTTTACGTGGAGCATGTCCAACAGCTCTGGGTTTCACATAGCTTTGTATGTTAGGCAGAGGTCACCTCTGGGTAGGTGGTATGTGACACAGTCTAGCTGTGGTTTTGTGAGACGTTCTGCATAGGGCATCTGTTTGAGGCCGGTATTACTCTTTGTGAGGTATGTCTGTGTCCTTTCCAGTTGCTGTAGATGTCTTGTGAGGTACATACCACATGGGGCATTGTACTCTATAATGGGTTTTATGTGTGTGGAGTAGAGGGGAACACTGACCTATATTTCCCTGGATGACACACCTTTTGTGATGATGTGTGCCACGTAGACAGATTACATGACTAGTGTGGCACTCTGACTATCAAAGGGGAGACTACTGTCCACCTGTGTCCCATGGTCTCTTATTACACGTTCGGTGTTAAGTAGACTACCACCTATATGGTAGTTAATGGGTACTGAGTTTTTGCAAGGAGGGATGCCAATGCAGTGTCAACTTTGAGCTTGAGTCCATGGCTTTGTCACCAGACATCTGTTGCAATAAATATGACCCTGTCTGTCTGCCTGTCTGTCTCTCTCTCTCTCTCTATATATATATATATATATATATATATATATATATACATATATACACACACACACACATACATATAAACATCCATTGGTGTACATATAGATATACATATAGGCACATGTACAGTCCACCTTTCATGGTGGGAATATCAAGTATGGGAAGGTTGTGAGGTATACAGTTATGTCATAATATTGCACAGTGTTGTGCAGAATGCATCAAAGGTGTTCTCAGCCCATGTAGCTTTAGCAGGCCTCACTGGCTGCAACACTGCAAACCTGATGAATCATACCCACAGCGTTTAACCACCACATGTCATATACCAGCAATGTATGCTGTCTGGTTTGCCACACTCTACAACCTACATAGAAATATGCACATAACAACCTTCAACAACATATATATATATATATATATATATATATATATATATATATATATATATATATATATATCCACCTTTCACAAACGCAGTATGTCCCTTGCTCTATGCACATGTACAGATGCTAATATATCTGACACAGAGAGATCTCTCCGTATGTGTGTGCCATACACACACAAGGACCACACTGTTGTAAGTCCATGTACCTCACGGCTGACCTGTTGGGCCTTGCTGCAACATGAACAGGTGTCATATGTTAGCACACAATAATATTAGAGGATGTATATATAGCTGCAAATGTAAATTAGCATACTAGCCTGGTACAGCTGTTGCCAATGCTAAGCTACACGTTAATATGACTATCATGCATTTGTTACTCTGTCACATCCATGTTTACATAACTGTATGCGCTACTCCCCCAAACAGACATTGTACACACTACTGTACAGAACACAGATAACATGGATCAGATGTTTGACATTTAATGCTGAACTACATATGTCGCAGTCATATCCCACTGCACACAGCTACACACTGATTTCTCCATGGCAGTAGTTATGCAGGGCATATGTGCATAGATACGTACTGCTGCCACATATGGATGATTCAAACTATGTAGAGTACTCTTCAAAAACATCTACTACATGCCAGTAAATACATATCTGTTACATATCTTTCCTTTGTATGTGTTTGTAGTAGTCAGTTCCGTCTGTTTTGTACACTTTGTTTTGTTTATATATTATTTTTTTTCAAAATATATATTTTTTCAATATATTATATTTTTCAATATATTTTTTTTCAATATATATTTTTTCAATATTTTTTTTCAATATATTTTTTTTCAATATATTTTTTCCAATATATTTTCTTTTTTTCAATATATTTTTTCAATATATATTTTTTTCCAATATATATTTTTTCAAGATATTTTTTTCAATATATTTTTTCAATATATTTTCTTTTCTTCAATATATATTTTTTCAATATATTTTTTTCAAGATATTTTTTTTCAATATATATTTTTTCAATATATATTTTTTCCAATATATTTTATTTTATATCTTTTTTGTTTCCTGTTGCTGTGGTCTGTGTCTCTCTGTATCGCTCTCTCTCTCTCTCTCTCTCTCTCCCTCTCTCTCCCTCTCTCTCCGTACCTGCAATGAAATGATTGCATTGTGTGGACAGCTAGTACAGCCTACTTTTATAGGTATCGGCACATGTGCATGTGATGGCCGCTGTACCAATTGTTGGCCACCATTTGGCAATTGCATGCAGCCTGCTGTGTGGTACTTGCAGTACTCACTGTCATAGCAACCAAATGTTATAAATTGCTATGTCAGGTAGGCATAACCCTTTCAGCTTTCCAAAGTGGGGACCATGCTTGTTTGCTGTGGACACCGTTGTGTCAGTCAGAAGGTTGGTGTACTTCTTTTATCTGATGCTAGGGCTGTAACCAGTGATTTGAATGTTGTACTCAGACCTGAATGTTGCCACTTCCAGTACACAGTTGTCAGTGTATAATTGTACTCATCCCTACAAATGCTAACACAAGATACATGGGAGTATGTAGTTTCTTTTCTACTTATACAATTAGCTGCCATACATACATAGTTATTGAGATGTTTTCATTTGGCACATGAACTGCTATACTATGGATATTAATGTACTCACTTCTGCACAGTTTGTGTTTTTTTTTTGTTGACATTAGCACATGATGCTCATGAAAACTGGACAATTCCAGTACTGAGTTTGCCTACCTACATCCTTGCTGGACCTTGAGCATACATGTATTTTGTACATTTGGGTGGGGATTGTCCTGCTATGACACTGTGTGGGGTTGTAAAGTGATGCTGTAACATGATTTACTGCTAAAATGGCTGGTTCTATCACAGTCATGTAATGCAATTCCACAACATCTGCTAGTAAAGTTACACAGAACAGGTTTTGTGTCATGGCATTCCTATCTTACCTTTACATTCACTCATTCTGATGCATTTTATATATATATATATATATATATATATATATATATATATATATATATATATATATATATATATATATATATATTTCAGCAACAACCTGCTGTATATCTATTGTGGCTTACTGGTACTTCATCCGGGGTTCGAGACTGACATTGGTGTTTTATTTTGCTGCTGAGCAGAACAAGGACCCTCACATGCAGGGTGACTAACCCACTTTTAAGCAGTTGTAAGCTGGTTTGCGCAAAGCTTAGCAATACTTAGCTAAGCGTACACAAGCGCACACTCATGCAAACCCACTAACTACTGCTTAAAAGTGCTTACTCCCGCTAACCTCCACACTCATTTCTTTGAAAGAAAACAAAATGGGGAGATAGGAAAGTGGTGAAAAAGGGGCACAAAGAGGGAAAGACTGTAGGGAAAACAGCTTGGGATGTGCAGGACGGTGTAGGAAAGGTCCATAGCTGCCCATTTCTTTAACAGAAACAGCTGTGCATATACTAGTAATTTGGAGGGAAATTTGAAACCTTCCACCCCTGAGAGAGGGGTGAGGACAACGAAGTATGTTGTACTGCCAATTAAATTTCAGTTTATGTGTCCAGCAGACATGTGTGTAAAATGGGCAGCTATGTATGGGTTGTAATTTTTTTGTGGGAGCAGATTGCCCATTTTTTTTCAGGTGAGAGTGGAATGTGGGGTAGGGGAAGTAGGTATATTTTGGAAGGTAGGTTGGGGAGGTAAACAGACAAGACAAAAAGACACATACAGGGGCAGAATATGACACATGGGGTGGGTGAACACCATTGACAAGGAAGGATGTTTGGAAATCGCAAGCCCATGAGCCCACAGATGGCAACAGTGAAACTGAAATCCCCACCCATGGGCAGTCACCTGGAGTCACCTGGAGGGTGGCTGTGCTGGGGCTGCATAGGAGGGGCAGGCTCACCTGTGAGTCACGCCACTCTTGCCTCAAGCTGGCGTAGAGGATCAGCCACTGAACGCTCGATCTCCCTACACACCACAGCCCGGATCGTTAGGAGGGTGATAGGTGGCCCTCCTCCGGCCACGCTTGCACAGGGGGGGTGAGCCCCATCCCCTGCAGCGCTTCCACCCAAAGGTGGTACAGGACCAATGGAGGAGAAGGTCCCGGGCTAGGCACCAGACCTGATGGTGCCAGGTGCCATCGCCAGCAGAGGTGGGACAGGCGGGTCTGCTGGGACCGGCCTTCCCATACCTTCTATGTTTAGGAGGATTTAATGACAATATGGGTTAGTAATAGCCAACAGCATTCCAATTTAGTTGTAACAGCATACAGTAGTACTCCCATTAACCCAACACACCAGAGTTCCAACAGTTGAACAGCAAGCATAACACATGCATATATAGAACAACAGTGGACATTCCAATAGCATGCAGGATTGATTGGTGGCAACAGTCCACCAAGATTGTGGTATGTGAACAAGGCACATGCATCAAAGTAAATGCAGATATTTATATACCAATAGGACATGTGAAAATGTTATGAGATTAGACATACCCACTGAGGTGTGGAATGGCATTGTTTATGCACATACAGTAGGGTGTAAAAAGATACCTCCATTAACAACTTATATATACTTATAGTTTACACTACATTCCTATTGACTGCAGTTATATATCCCCTACATGTATTATTACACTAGGCAATATCCGTTAAATTGTGAAATGGGTTTTGCTAGTTCTTGATATACCTGACCTGTATCTTACATACAAACTGTCCTGGATGCAGATGTTACTGCTACATATTTATATATTTCATTTACATTTATATATCTACATATCTGGATGTGTTCAGATGACATTATCAGGTACATGTTAACAGCCCCCTACATTTCTAGCAGCACACTGACATTTCTGGGGAACACAGTAACAAGCTACTCATGTGCCAGATTAACCTGTACATGCCGGCCATGAACCAACAATTGAGGACTGTATATATGCTTAACAGCTACTGGCACTCCCTTCATCCACTTTATATGGGCCTACCCATGTGTGGGTTGACTGCGCTTAATACAACAGTACTATTTCTATAATGCAAGGGTACAACAACATATCGAAGAAAGTGACACGGACACAGTCCAGGAATTATACCTTTATTAATTACATTACACACTTTTCTAGTGGCTCTCTCATTTATTTGATATATCTGTGCATGCAGAGGACTTTTATTCAAGACATATTATACCTTTATTAATGGGTTACAACACCTTTTCATGCTGTCTCACTTATTTTATATAACAGTACATGCAGAGAAGTTATTCAACACTTATTATACCTTTATTAATGGGTTACAACACTCTTTTTCAGGCTCTCTCACTTCTTTTATATGACAACACATGCAGAATAATTACTAACCTGCCTGGTGGTGCAAACTTAGCAGCCTATCTGCATAGGCTTGCTGATTCGTAGCACGGACACCTGCAGCTGTGAAGTAAATGCAGGGATATTGAGACATACCTATCCATAATATAGACTACAATAGCAATTCTTACATACTTCATTCCATGGCTACATACTCAGTAGTGGGGCATTTTCCATTTCACGGGCCTCCTGTATCCAATGGCTCAGTCGGTCCTCCTTGCGTCTCTTCAGGTCTGAGTAGTGGTGTCTGACCTGCTCACCAGTCCGAGGGACGCCTGTGGCACTGGTGAGATCATGTGCTAGATGGTTACAGGCTTCCGCTTTGTACTCAGTGCCCTGAAACTGGCCCTGCAGGAGTCTTACATCATGATGATGGACGAGGAGCCAAACCATTACTTTTGACTCCTCAATGCCCCACCGTTTTGCTCGAAAACGAGAGCCCTCTCCAACACCAGCCATACTGTCTGCAGATTGGAGATACAACCAGTTATGGCAATTATTCCCGCTTATGGAGCTTAAATATGCCTCATTTCCTGCACTTATTTGTGATTGGCCGGTTTTGAAAAATCTCAGCTAAAAGCAAACCTGCTTAGCAATGGATAAACTTCCATTGATATATATGAGTGTGTTGGAAATGCATCCATATGTAAAGCTGTCATGGCTTAGTGGTTTAGTACTGTGATTATGGTGCACAGTATCCCGGGTTCAAGGCCTGTCATTGCTTTTTATTTTACTACTGGCCAGACCAGCAAGGAGGTGTGGCTGTGTTTAGCCGACTTTGCTCAACTTTGCCCACCGTTGCTCGACATTGCTCTACGTTGCTTGACATTGCCAGACGTTGCCCAACATTGCACTAGTTAGCGCGGTGCACAGCTCCGCGTGAACATGTTTTGTTTGCGCTAGTTGGCACGATGCACAGCTCCACGCAAAGCTATTGCACTAGTTAAAGCAGTGCTAAGCTATGAGCAATTATACTTAACTGTGCTTAATACTAGTAAATTTTACTTAGCAGTGTTTCACATTGCTTAAGATACGTGACTTATGCATTTATCAGTATGCATGACCATTCCACCTTCATATATATATATATATATATATATATATATATATATATATATATATATATAATTTCGTTCACTACCACATAGGCCATTTCAATGCATTTTACTAAAATTTAAAAGGTAAATGTCAGGAATTCTTTTTATACACAGATTTCCTACAGAAAATAGGAAGGGGAGTGGCAGGACACGAACCGGGAATGCCTCCTCTTTGTGCGAGGGCTCTACCACTATGCTATTGCTATTTGGCTTAATTTGCATATAACTAGTTTATTATCCTCTTCGATGTCTACACTGCTAACTGTAGCTAAGCAATGGACAAACCCGCGCATACACGTGCAAATACAGGCAGCTATATCGGAATAATAATAAAAAAAAAATGAAAGCTTTACATTTTAAACTTGTACAGGGATTTAGAATGTGGGGGAGTGTAGTGTTGGGTATGTAGACATTTGAGCGGACTCGCTCATTTCAATTGACATTTGCAGTTTAGGCACTTGCAGGGGCATGGATATTTGGACTGCTTGGCAGTCTGACATGCCCCCTGCACTCGTGCACGCTCTGTGTTAGCCTTAGAGTTGAGTCAGTGCACCTTCATGAATATGCATGACGCGCTGACGTTATACTCTTAGACTGCAGTTTCCGAGTAAGACTTAGTTAGTCTTACACAGAGGATTAGTGAATCCCGGCCAATATTTATACAAAGCAATCATGTATTTGCATAAGAAAAGTATGCATCTTAATTGGTAAAAAGCAATTGGCATTGGCTAACAAGCATGGGGTTGTGGGAAATGAGATGAGTGTGGAAAAAACTTAATTAGTGATTTAAGGAGAGTGGAAAGGTGTTTATGCTGGGTCATGGGAGGGACAAGTCTTGGAGATGAGCATATGGTGTTTTAGTTCATTTTAAAGTGTAATGAGTGGGTGATGGTACTTATGTTTAATGGACGTTAATAATGTTGATAGGTTTGATGATGGATATACTAGTGAATCAAATAAAAGCAAGAGGACACACATCTTACATCTTCCTTTATCAGAAGCAAAAATAAATGAACTTATTTAGTGGGATTTTACAGTACAGTTGTTCAAATTCAACAGATTTTACACTGTTTCTTAGATAATGTGTTTATATTTTTCCATCATCTTGTCACTTCTGATTAGTATCCCACATTCCTTCTGAAAGTGGGAACAGTTATACGCTACCTGGTAGTCAGATTTTATACTAATTTGATTATTATCTGGATGTACCTACTTTTCAAGGTCTTTTGTTCCTGTTTTCAGTATCTGCAAGCTGAGAGATATGATTAATTGTAATCGATTATAATGTATAAAGTCACAACTTTTATGATGAAGAGATAAATATTCTGAGGCAACTATGACTGCACCCCTGGATGACCTGTGCTTCACAAGCATTACAAGTGCTGGGGGGATCAGGGCAAATAGGAATGACTATTGTCAGCTCACCCATATTGGGGGAGAGAGGGAGGGAGGGAGGGAAGCAGTTCAGAATGCTGCATTGGTGATATCTGCAGAAGTGCAGGCGTATCACAGACAGCATGGAACCTAGTGGATCCATGTTCTATCGTTGAGAGCTACTTTCCTGGGAGATTATGCATGCAAAGTAGCACTCATGCATTTCATGAAAACAAGCAATTGCACAACACACAAGCTACCACTGAATGAGGATAGGACAGTCTGTGGGATCAGCAAACTATCCCAGTCTCTAACATCTAACTCCTGCTTCCACCAGGCAAAAAAATATATTGGATGATTCTTACCCTAACAGAAAAATGCACGTACCAGTTAGGAACAGGAAGAGGAAACCACTGGGCAGATCCTGCAGACCAATAAAAAATGAGGGAAAATGAGAAATGTCCATAGAAATCAGAGATATTTAAAAGGTAGGCCTAGGTGTTTTTCAGACTTGATGCCTCCCTTCATAGTTTTACATTTCTTATTTCTGAAGCTGACCTTTGCTGGAAGGTTGATGAGGTCACTCTGATACTGGTAGTTAGCATTTTCTTCTCAACACTGTAAAATGATGTACACATTTTTAATTCCAATTTTGTTGTTTTTTTATTCATTGTCCTGAACCTATATCATCTGCTTATAGCATCAGACATGTTTAGGTCATTGGAAAGATGTGGTATCTAGTATTTCACAGAATATTCAAACCATGAACTTAGCTGTTTATATAAAATACAACTTATTTCTTCTTTTCAAATAAAGATCAACATGAAAAAAGAGAAACTATGTGGTTACTGTAATGACAGAAATGAATGACAAGTCCAACCTTGATATATGGAGGACTAATGCCATTAGGCAGCTCGATGCCTGAATCTTTCCCAGCCTACTAATCTATCCACTTTTGCCCATAATGATCTGTGAACAGACCTTCCTCTCTAGATCTCAGTCATGCCTGCAAAACTGGAGCATAAAACAACAACAGTGTCAATGAGGTGAGTTGATGAAAGATATTGTCATCCAAATTAATCCTTACAGTAAGTATACAATTTTCATATCTGTATAAGGAAAATTATTCTCATAAAACAGGACAAAATTCCAAGTTAATCCCCCGACTGGTGTCCTTAATGGGAACATACTTCTAATTAGTGTGGCTCTAAATGAAGATTTAGATCTAGAGATCATGCTCAGCTTATAGAGTCTTGTGAACATCTTTAATGAAGCCCATGTAACAGTAGTACAACTATCATTTAAGGCTGTATTTTAGGCCTATGATGTAGCCATCTCTAGGGTGAGAGAAGAATAGTTTGCATTTTTGCCATACAAAAAAAAATAATAATGCAGGAAGCTACCCATTTATGTAATGTCACTTTAGAAACCTTAAAGACAAGATTTTAATCAAGAAACAGAAACCTTTTCTAGTATGAAAGAGAAGATTTTAATGGAAAATGTGACAATTAACTGTGAGCCCTGTGTCCTTCCTGAAAGATTTGGTTTTGTTCAGATAAAATGAGTTGTCAGTGGATTTCCGCACAATGTAAGGAATATTTTCCTGCACTTGATCAGGTTGAAAAGAATCCAGAGAGTTGGACTGAAGTCAGCCTTAGTTGCTACTTTAAACATAAAAGATGGAATTGCTTATAAGGAACCTTCTTCTGAAATACAAGGTTTGAAGGATTTACAAGTAAGGCTTGCTATTCTGAAAAATGATTTTCAAGAGAAGAATTTCAACTATGCAATAGAAGATGGTAAAAAAGAGGAATAAAGAGTTTTCCAAGTATTATGTATAAATCATACAAAAGGACAGGATCTTTTAGAAGCGGTCTGATAAGAAATGTACCCTTAAGGAAGGTTTTTCTCACTTTTAAAGATGACAATACATTGGAGTCGTTATGTAAGCCTGAGATAGCAGCCAAGTACATTTTTACAGAAGAATAGCAGAGGTCTCTATAAAATACCTGAGAAAAATAATCTAACATAGTGGCTCCGAAAGACATGCCTGAATTGTCGTGCCTTCGCTGAAGGTTGGGCATCGGGCTGGCAACTCGGCACTATAAAAATCTACTGCCAATCATTAGGGGACTGGAGTTCCGCTGTGGTGACCCCTAACCGGGAAAAGCCGAAAAGACAAACATTGATGACAGCTGAGCTATGTAAGAATGCCCATTTGCCATTGCACTTCTTTTGAAAATTAGGCCTTTTCACAGAAGTGCATATTTGGTCTACCAGAGAAGGAAATGCAGGATCTCTGGACATTAGCTGAATTAGAGAAACCATATGGTTAGTTGAAGAGAATGGAGACTGAGATTAGGCCTCTGAGAATAACAGGAACCTGAAGGGTGTAGGAGATAAGGCCTGAGCAAGTTGAGGCCAAACTTTGGCTATGATAATGACTTTGGAATTATTCTGCCAGTTGTAGATGTAGGAGATAAGGCCTGAGCAAGCTGAGGCCAGACTTTGGCTATGATAATGACTTTGGAATTATTCTGCCAAAATGTTGAATGACCTTCTCAATAAATAGATATGACAGAAACATGTAATCCTTAGAGCCATATCTGTTTGAGAGATTCTGTGGAATATTCCCCAGTGTTAGTGGGAGGTTGGCATAATGCTTAAGGTGTTTACCTCACAGACAAAAGGTGCAGGGTTTAATTCTCACATGGAGTAACTGAGTAGGTTTAAAAATGGCCACAAAGGCAGTTAGCTTAGTACTAATGTATGAACCTATGAAGGGATCAGGGAAGCGAAGTTGCTGCTTTTGGTATTGGGCAGGGGTGCAAATAGGTTACAACAAGGCTTCTAATAAAAGTTGAATAGCTTCTGCACCACTGACAGATTAAGTGACCTTTCATGAGGCACCCATAAGCAACAGCGTGCTTGCTAGGGAACTAACTTCTCAGAGAATGTGGTTAATGTTTGACATAATTCATTTCCATACCTTAAGTGCTTCTCAACAGAGATGGTATTAGTAAGATCCCCCCATGATTTTTGACATTCTAAGCAACTGCCATGCTGTTAGTGTGAATGGGAGTCCTTCCATTTGTCAGGGAGTCCAGAAAAGTTTGAAGTGTGAGGCAAACTAGACTCCTTTCCTCTCCATAAACCTGATGTGCAAAATGGCCTCCACTTGTGATCTTATACTTCATATAGTCTGTGTTTTGCCAACCCCCCACCTCCACACTAGGACAAAGGCAACTGCAGTTACAGACATTACAGGTGTGGTGACTTTTTATAACTGACCTAGACTTAGATTTGAGTGTGACGCCATCACTTGAGATAAAATCTGCAAGCACTAGAAAATTGGATTTGAAGTTTCATAGAATTCCTTAAGAAATGATCACTGATCTTTTAGTGCCCAGAACTCCCATACAATATCTCATAATGGAAACCATGCAGCCTATTGCTTCTATCAGTTCCAAGGCTCTCAGATATATGAGGGATAGTACTTACCTAGGTTGCAGAATGTGTGAGATCAGTTTTCTTTTTAATTAAATAACCTTGTCTGTAGGTAAATGAGCCCTCCTTATTAGAAATACGAATTTATGCATTACAAAGTCTACAACTGGGAATTCTGAGCATTCACTGTAATCCTAAAGGACTAAAAGACTGAAAGAAGCAGAGAAAAGACTCATAGCCAGATATTCTGTTCTGTGAACCAGCAGCCAGGTGAGAGTTTTCAAGGTAAGGTTATACTTTAATTCTTTGCAGCCTCTAGTTTGCTGCACCTGTGGATAAACATTTGGTGAAATCCCTAGTCACTGAGATGAGCCTGAATGGCAGAGTGCTGAACTGATAATTACTGGGTATTTGAAGGTATCAAACCTCCTGGACTCTTGGGCAATCATGATTTGGAGCTAGATGCTTTTTTTGGGATATTTAGATCACTGAAATCTTACATGGCCAGAAACTATTTTTTGTCTAGAAAAAAAACTGTAGAAGTATTTTATTTTTTTCTGGTTTGATGACAAGTTTTGGTTGCCTTTGTTCTGAATGAAGTTTAAGACTTTCTTCTTCTTCTCTGTGAACGGTTTTGATGTGGTGGTACTCTGCCAATGGGACAGAGTTGAGCTGGGGTGTGTAGAAGGGAAATATATAGCCTTTATATATTAACGTGCATATCCACTTGTCCTGTATTTGGGCTACACCTACATCAAAGATGATATGTACTCTTTTGCATCTTTGAAAAGATGCATTGTGGAGTTAAACATTTAGCATCAACAGCTGAGAAAACTGTTCATTCCATGTCCATATAATATGGCATTTGTAGAGGACAATTTGATGCACTTGGCAAAATTTGTCAAGCAGTATGAGATATGAGCATAATGCAATGCCAACAACTTGTTTTCACTTGAGCTATGTGGTTAGCTAAACTCACTTTGATGCTGGAGATGGATGAAACAATTGCCACCTACAACTGCAACTGCAGTCTATATTTAGTGGTATATATGTCAATTCATAGAGCAACTAATGCACTTCATCTGTTAGTTTCCATTGGCATCTTACCACAAGTTAGTTTTAACTTATGACTCTCAAAGAAAAAGCTAAGGATGTATAAATGCACTCCCTAAATATATCCTTGACTTTTCATCTATGTGGAGAGACAGCACAGAGTTGGGAGGATGATGGTCATTTTTAATGGCATCCACAGCTACAATAAAATCAGATTTGGAAGTCACTATTCAACAGATCTATTCCTTGAGAACCTCAAAAATCTTAGACACCACAATGTCAGGGTATTCTCATGCACATTTTATCAACAGTATGATCTGTTTTTATGGTTGTAACAATGCTTGAAAATGTTTGGGGGGATCTGGAACCACTCCTGTTCATATTTCATAGGGATAGGACATTGAGAATGTGGCCCAGTCCCTCTGGCCTTAACATTTGTTAACTGCTCAGAACCTAAGATCATCAGGAAGATGCAGAAATGTGGGAGGTTGCCATAATGTTTAAGATATTTACCCAGCAGACAGAAGGTGCAGGGTTTGAGTTTCACATGGGGTAATTAGGTAGGTTTAAAATGGCTCACAATGGCAGTTAGCCTAGTACTAATCTATGAACCTATAAATGTTGGCAACATGTGCTGTATTTGTTCAGAATCAATAGGCGCTGATTTTAGTGTCTGCTTGAACCAGGCACCCTTGGGAACATGGGTTGAACTTGGCTAGGCCTGTATGGACCCTGGAGCCATTAGCCTAGTAATCTCCTATGATCCCAAGATCCTATGTATATTTTTGTCAGCAATATCTCTGGTAGGAGGCTGTATAATACGGTTTATGTTTTTCCTCTTGTACATGTATTTTGTACCAGTTCTTGGAAAGAATTGTTCAAATTTGATGAAGAAACTGAGCTGGGTCCATATAGGTTCATGGATTCATATTTCTGCACTAGACTAATGACCACTAGGGCCTTTTTAAGCCTAGGTACACATCCCACATTTCTAACAAGTTCTGGTACCCTTGATAACTGTAACAAGGGCTTGGGAGATGAAAGATTTACAAGCAGGAACCTGGGAGAAGAACCATTTACCAGCCATATCCATTGGAGATATAGGTGCCAAACCAGGGATGAATTTTCTGTTCCCCCTCCAGTTGTCCAAGTTATACTTGAATTGGGTTTGGGAGGAACTCTGTTTCACATGGATGGGGAGCCTGTTCCAGAGAATGGGTATTCTTAGGAATACATACCTGTATCCACAGCAGGTCCTAATTATATCACAAGCAAGGTTTAACTCTGTAGAACAGGTAATTCTGGTGCTATTTGTTTTGCAGATATACAAGGGGGTCCATCAGGGTGTGGTCCAACAATGCAATGTATGTCAGGCATAGATTTCCTCTCAACATCCTGTAGTAGACAGAATACAGGTATAGGGCTTTGAGGGGGGTCAGTATAGGACATGTTACTTACACCCTGTATTCTTTTAGTGGGGCACCTTTGTGGACATTCCAGCTGTTGGATATGCCTGGTTAGGTACATACCAAAGAGGACATTGTACTCAATGGCAGGTCTTATGAATGCTAAACATAGTGGGACAATGACATCCTAGGACCTAAGTGCTATACCTTTGTTTATAATTTGCTCAACACACAATAATGTCCTCACTACTACAGACACATGATGGCCAAAGGCAAGATTAATGTCAATGTGTGTTCCCATGTCCCTGACTACTGGGTCAACCCTTAGGGATGTGTTGTTGATATGACAGTCACCATGGGCAGATGACTTCCTGAGGGATACTATTATGCACTTCTTCACATTTAGTTTTAGTCCATGGCTCTGATATAAGCTGTTTATCTGTGTCAGCCCTTCCTAAGAAAATTAATATTGGCAGGAGATTCTATGGCTGAAGAAGCAAACCACACTTTCCTAGTGTCCAAATGAGCCCCACTTGTATAAATATCGAATGAAAAACAAAAAAGTAACTAAGGACTCAACCATCTCTGATAACTTTAATAAAATCAGAAAATGTAAGACAATAACACAAAGCTTTAAAGTTAAAACCAACTGATGAACACTGATGAAGAGTTGGTTTTAACTCGAAAGCTTTGTATTATTGTCTTACATTTTCTGCCTTTATTAATGTTATCAGAGATGGCTGAGTCCTTGGTTACTTTTTTGTTTTTCATTAGATTCTATGATTGCTCCTAACTTGCAATCATCTATGGATTTGGTCAGCCAGAGGAACTTGACATTGGCCTTGACTTCAGAGAAGTAAATGCTGAAAACGAGCTGTCCCAGGACCAGTCCCTGAGGGGCCCTGCTTATGACTGGCTTTGGTGTAGAGGTGGGCTTTCCAGTTCTAATTTCCTGGGTCCTATCTGTCAGCCTGCTGGCTATCCAGTGGGTTACATAAGTATTTATACCTAATCTTCTGAGTTTCTCAACCATGCTTGAGTGGGGTATTGTGCCAAATGTCTTGGCCAAGTCAAGGTAGGCAGTGTGAACTGTTTTATCCTCATCCATTTCTTTGGTGACCTTTTCAAAGAAGTTCACCAGGTTGAGTAGGCATGACCAGCACTTTATGAAACCAGACTGGGTTGATTCCAATGTCTGGTGGTTTGTTATGTCATTATTGATAATTTCCATACTAATTCTTCCCATGGCTTTGCATATGATACTAGTCAAACCTATGGGTCTGTAGTTTCCAGGGTCTTTACATGGCCCACCTTTGATCAGAGGAACTCTGTTCTCCTCGTGAGGCATGAAGCCTGTTTGGATGCTATGGTTAAATAGTTATTCCAGAGGCACTGGGATATTGTCTGGGCCCATCGATGCAGTATTCTTGGACTTAGAGAGAGCATTGAAGATTTGTTCCCCTAGTGATAGTAGGGGGGGGGGTATATTTGATTGTATTTCCTGAGGGGATTTTGAGGGGGGGAGAGAGAGGAGTAAAATTAGAGCTGAATTTGTCTGCCTGTAGGTTTGCCATATCTTCTGGCTTAGTATAGGTGGCTCCATTAACAATGAGGGCTTACACAAATGTGCACTGCCTTTGAAGTAGTGGGCATAGCTAAAGAATGCCTTGTGGCTGATTTTGGCCTGGGACCAAATTTTCTCAAACTTGGCTTTGACAGACTTTTATCTATCCTCACAGTTTTTTGCACCTTCTGATTTTTGCCACAATTTTCTTTCTTCTGTTTTACAGCCTATTGACATTGTGATTCCACCACGGTAGCTTGTTTTGTAGTTAGTTCTGCACTTATTCCTGATGGGTACAGCTGCCTCTATACAGCCTGGTGAGAGGGACATCAGTGTGTCTCATAATGGAGTCTTCAATAACAAGAATTTTGGCTTGTCTGGTGGCTTGCCTTATGAGCTTGTAAGTAGGGCCTCCATGAGATGTGGCTGTATGTGTTGATGTGGGTGTTGTTTTGAAAGAGTGCATGAGGGGATGCTGAGGACATTTGTTAAGTATACTTCATCTAGGAGGTCTTTGGGGTTTAAGGGCATTTCATGTAAGTGCCTCAGCATATGTGGGTCTGTGTGTCTAATTTGTACTGTGTATGATGGGTGCAACATTTATACTATTGATAACCTGATTGACATTAGTAGTGCTTTTACATGAAAGCTTTGTTTCCAGTGATATTATGTAAATACATCACTCACATACCTTATCAGTTTGTTTGAGAATTAGCTAGTTGTCTGTATACATATGGTGATTTCTATATTGCCTCAGGATGCTCATATCTACCAGGTTAGTACAGATTAAGTGGGAAAATTCATAGTCATGGCAACAGGCCATTTTGTATTGATTAGACAGTTGCAGTGAGAATATAAATTAATGCCAGGAGTATCTGGCTTGCAACTCTAGGCATAGTACTTGTTATTGCAAATTAGTTGCTCTGTGCGCAGCTAGGTATTGTTAAAATCTCAAGAGTGCTTTTACAGGAAAAATATCATCTCAAGATGACTGTGTATATACAAGGCACTGCCAAACACTTGAGGCGAAACTACTGAAATAGACCCTGATAATTTATGGATGAAGTATTTAGGGAGATATTCTGAAGTTAGTTTAGACAGCAGCTAATTAACAGTACTTAATGAAAAGAAAGAATCACCTTTGTAAAGAATGATAAAAAGTGCGGATTCACGTAATTGGCTTCTACCTGGCTACTACTAGTCCTGGTGTCACCACAGAGTTATGAAGGAGGGATTCAATACCCCTCTTCTTCTTCTCCCACCAGAAGCAAAATAGTAGCACCATTCACAAGGTAAGAACCTGGCCACAGCTCTTTGGTGATTAACAGTCTTGTCCCAGATGATACAGAAGTCTGAAGGCTTGTCGTAGCTTTTTCCTTGTAGATGCCATGAATAGCAGCCAGGCTAATCAGAAAGGTCCCTTAGATGCACTTTCTGCCCAATCAGAGGCAGTCAGGAATCAATGCCCCCTGCTCCTTCTCTTACTAGGTGCAAAATATAAGCACAAATTCCAATCTGTCAATTATGAAGCAGCCATAGGCTTTATGGTGATCAGCAGTTTATAGAAAATAATGTCCTTATGTTCCTTCTCTCACCAAGGAGCAAAACAGAAGCACTGATCCCAAGATGACTACTAAGATGCAGAATATGGAGTGTCCAATCATTGATAGTCTTGGACCAGATGTTGCAGATTTTAAAGGTAAGATGCAATAACTGGGTTAATATCCTAAGAGATGCAGTATGAACTAAGTAGTTAGTTATGAAAGCGGGACTGACTCAAACTTTAGCAGTCTAAGGGGTAGTGCCACTAATTTTAAAAGAGCAAGATAGAATAGATGGGGGGGCACTTAGTATTCTTGCTTTATTGAATACAATGGGATACCAATAAATTTAAATAGCCGAGGGGAAGTGACTTCACAAAATGATAGTTTTGTGTTTACTGACAATATCCAGAGAAAGAGAAGAGGGAAGGAAATATGTGGTCAAAGTAACATAAGGGGACGGCGGCTAGAGAGACAGTTGAGTTTAAAAACACAACAGTGACAGGATGGAAGGGTGGGGAAAATATACTGTACAAATAACCTAAATGAAGTTTCCAAATCTTCTGTCTTGTTGTAGAAAAAGGTGGATAGCTAACTGTCCATGAAGTGAAACATCCATGGCTATGACCAGCAAAAAAGCTGTAGACATGAAGTGTTGCATATGCAGGGCAATTTGCGATCATGGTGTTGATATTGATATAGATGATGCACTTGAGGCTGAATGCAGTTTCTATTAGTGTTAAAAAGTGAGGCAGCCTGAGTCTGTTAGTCATAGCACTGGCTTTACTTCAAGCTTGACTATGACAACCTGACCACCAGCAGTGGGACCAGTAGTCCTATAAAACTCAGGCCTGTAGTTAAAAGCTGACCCTTCAATCCTGCATCATCACTTGTAATGCTGACAAAGGTCCCATTGACACCATTAGTGTTGATGTCAAGGCCATTGATACCACCAGCAGTGTCAACATCAGATTTGTCAGCATCAAAGTATATGGCCCATAAATTGAGGCCACAAATGACACTAAATCTACTAAGGTCAATGCAGGCATTTGCTCAATCGATTTTGGCCTCCCCGGTACTAGTGCTGAGGGATAAACTAAGAAGATCTCACAGAAAGTTAAATGACTGAAAAGGTGTTTGCCCTGACAGGGATGGCAAATATATTTTGTTAGGCTCTAATGAATGCCTCTACAAACTACTCATAGTAGATTTCTAATGGAGGGGTGGAGATGGACCTAGATCTTGCTCACAATTGTTCTATACCCATGACTCAAAAAGCCAGTTGTTCAGTAAGAAGAGTCAAACTCTCAGCCCTAACCAGTTTAACTCGGGATTCTCCTGAAACAACTTTAACCAGCACTTCAGAAACACCTTCAACAGAATGAACAGAATGTACATCATCATCATCTGATTTTTGTATTTTTGCATGATAACCTGGAAGGGTTTGCATGTGTTTATCAGTTTTATATATTTATTTAATTTTGCATTTTGGAGATTCTCTCTTAACAATTTCTTCTCAGGGACAAACAGTGAGGGAGTCTACTTTGAAGATGTTTATGAGGTTGAATTTCTGTTGGGTGTGGGATTGAGTCCATTTTAAACAACTTTAAATTACTCCTTTTTCTCTTATAGTATTAGTTAGGTCTGAACCCTTACAAATTTCACAAGTAGAGTCAAGATGCTGTTCTCCAATATACGGTAAACACTAAAGGTGCCTATACAGAAGTGGTAATTGTGACCACACATTTACATTTTAAATGCCTTGTTATCCACAGTTATCTGTAATATCACAGCGCTGACAGCAAAAACAACAGTAAAATGTAAAAACAATTAATATTAACAGAATCTGAAAACAAACATTAACAGTACTGCTTAGCAACCAGTTAGTTTATTTCTCAAAAAATGGCAAGGTGAGAATAATCCATTAAGCATGAGGCAAGGCAGACTATATAAGAGAGAAAACTGAACAAAAACATATAAAATGGAATTATCTGACCTGTATTGTCAACTGGAAGTATACAGAAGAAAAAAAAAAAACAAGAATAAAGCAACAAATGAGCAACCTTTAGTGAAAAAAGGTTTACCAAAATAGATATTTATTTTTAGAAAATACTCCCAATGGTGTTTTTCAGATGTAAGAAGCTTGAATATATGGCAGGTGAGATCAGGCGAGGAGGGTCTCTTCACAAAGCATTACATGTAAAATAGGAGGGATAGTAGTCTGGAAATGTTTCAGGTACTATTCTGCATAATGCCTAATAGTTAGTTATACTATTGATGAGGATGACCTTCTGCTGCTAGATCAAAGAATGTTTTTATGGGGGGGGGGGGGGCTCCTGCTATGGCTGCCTGTCATCATCCATATCACAAAGCACATCATTAATACTCCAGTACAAATCTTCCGATGGTACCTGCCTGACTTGTCACTTTGGACTTTGTACCCCCACATGGAAAACAAATACTAAATCTGAGTAACTTGGAGGAAGACTGGACCGACAGGAGATCATGGCATTCCTATTCAGCACCATCTGAACAGTCTCAGAATTTATTTAATGTATTTATTTTGATATACAAGGGGAAAGGAATCCTAACAGAGTGGAACACATGATATCACACACATCACCACATGTGTTAGCAGGTCCAGTCCTCTATTACCAACATGAAGATGAGGGTGTAATAATCTCATCACTCCTTGGCCAGGGGAAGTACCCAGATCAAAAGCAGAAACCCCCCACACCAGCTCCAGTACAGAATTGGTCAGCTGATTTGGACAACTCATTCCCATCCTCCCTACCTCCTCCAGTTCCTGAGACAGCAATCAAACTGTAATGATCTAAGTCACAATCAGAACTCCATACCGTATGCCAGATCAGGGGATTTTAGAAGGTGTTGGTATAATAGGAGCTGTTGCATTGTATTCCCCTCTTCAGCTTTTCCTTTCTCTGTCTAGCTGCACCAAAGTTTGGACTAAGAACAGAAAAGAAGAAGATATGAGACAGAAAGGCATGCCTTGTTAATAATCAGTATTTTCTGAATGCAGTTTTATCTCGTTTTTGATTTGACCATCCTCTTGTTTTAAAAGTGTGCAAAGTAGTTGACACTGAATTAAAGAAACCTCATGCTGCTCCCCCACCTTCCAAATCAAAACAGTAATGTCAAAGAGGACTGAAGACTTTGAAATAATAACAGCAAAAGAAAAAATGTCACTGAAAAATTCAAGGTCTAAAATAAAGGAACTAGTGATAGTGTAGGAATTAAATGACATAATTTATTTGCTATATGAAGCTCTCTCTCTCTCTCTCTCTCTCTCTCTCTCTCTCTCTCTCTCTCTTTCTCTCTGTCTCTTTCAGATATTGTCTGAATCCGCTGAAGTTAAAATGTTTCTGATTTGAATAAAAAATATACTATTTAGCATCTAAAGTTTATAGGTGTTTGTTTTCTTCTTCTAACTCTTTCCTGAAAGATGCTATTCAAAATCTCAGAACTTTTCAGGAGAAAAGTCTTTGGCTTGGGGTCTAGAAGCATGAAGAATAATTTATTATGACAATTTTTTTCTTGAAAAAGAGACCAAAGGAATAAATTATCATAGAGTGAGGTCAAACTACTTTGAAAAAGACAATCTTTTTATGCTCATAGGTTCATAGGTTCATAGGTTGGTACTATGCTATCGACCCTAGGGCCTATACAAGCCTAGCCATAACAATTCCCTGGCTATTTCTTCCCACACTATTTACTTCCCTGGACCTCTGTCTAGCAGGGTGACTGACATGATCCCCGGGGTGAATTTCCTATCTCCCATCCAATCGTCAAGGTTCCTTTTGAAGAGGGCCAAAGAGGCGCTCAGCTTGACATGTATGGGCAATCTATTCCAGAGTCTGGGAAGTCTCTGGGTCAGGAAACTATCCCTCCAGCATGTTTTGTTTATTGTGATGACAGGGTTTAGATCCCTGGAGCATGTGGCTCTGAGGGATTGGGATTTCTTTAAGTGTAGCATGTCCAACAGCTCTGGGTTTGACATGGCCTTGTATGTTAATCAGAGATTGCAGCGGAGTAGATGATATGCGACAGGGTATAGCTGGAGTTTTTTAAGGTGGTCAGCATAGGGCATCTGCTTTAGGCCTGTGATTTTTTTAGTGAGGTATTTCTGCAGCCTTTCCAGTTGTTGCAGATGCCTTGAGAGGTACATTCCAAATGGGGCGTTGTATTCTATAATGGGTCTAGTGAGGGATGAGTACAGTGGGACAATGACCTCCTTTTTTCTAGATGAAGAGCCCTTAGTGATGAGGTGTGCCATATAGAATGATTTTCTGACCATTGTGGCAATGTGGTTATTGAAGGTGAGACCACTGTCTATCTGTGTCCCTAAGTCCCTTATCACACTTTCGGTGTATAGTGTACTGCCACCTATGTGATCATTCATGGGTACATGTTTTTTCCCAAAGGGGATAACTATACATTTCTTGGCATTGAGCTTGAGCCCATGGCTCTGGCACCAAGCATTTGCTTCTGTAAGGCCCTTTTGTAGAGTATCCACATCATTTGTGGATTCAATAATGGCTCCCAGTTTGCAGTCATCTGCAAACTTTGTTAGCCAGAGTCCCTTAGTGTTGGCCTGTACTTCAGAGAAGTAGATGCCAAACAAGAGAGGTCCTAGGACTGAACCCTGAGGTACTCCACTTGTCACTTGTCTGGAGCTGGATTTGGAGTCAGTTACTTTTACAGTGTGGTTTCTGTCAGTAAGGCAGTTGGCAACCCATCAAGTGACATAGGGATTAATGCCCAGCTTAGTAAGTTTATCTATGATTCCAGAGTGGGGACTGGTGTCAAAGGCCTTGGCAAGGTCTAGATAGGCAGTGTGGACTGCCTTACCCTCGTCCACAGCGCTGGAGACTGATTCAAAGAAGTCAATCAGGTTCAGGAGGCAAGATCGGCCCTTCACGAACCCAAACTGGGTGGGGTCCAGTGTTTGAAGGTTGCCAATGTCTTTGTTTATAAGTTCCATGATAATATGCTCCATGGCCTTGCAGAGCAGGCTCATCAGACTGACGGGGCAGTAGTTCCCAGGATCCAAAGTGGATCCCCCCTTGTGGAGTGGGATAACTGTAGCTGTGCACCACTCAGTGGGCACAAAGCCTGAGGAGAGGGTATGATTAAACATGACACATAGGTGAGGTGCCATTTCATTTTGTAGTTCATGTAGTACACAGCCTAGGATGTCATCTGGTACCATGGATGCTGTATTCTCAGCTTTGGAGAGTGCGTGGTTTACCTGTGTGGCCGTTATTACCAGAATTTGGCAATCTTCCGATATTGAGATGGGCCATTTAGGGGGTGAGAGGGGGTGAAGTTGGCACTGAATCAATCTGCCAGGATATTAGCAATATCCTTGGGATCAGTATATTTAATGCCATTCTGTTGTAGCTCAGAGCAGATCTGAGCATTGCCATTTAGATTCTTGACATAGTTATAGAATGCCTTGTGGTTGTCTTTGGAATCTTTGGCAATTTTATTTTCGTAACTAGCTTCGGAGGATTTTTTGAGGGATCTCAGCTTCTTACTGAGGCTGGTAAGGAAGGTTTTTGCATCCTGGGATTTTCTTCTTTTCTGAAACAGTTTCTTCCTTTTGTTGTAAAGTTTGTTTATGGCAGGGGACCACCAGATTGGCTTCCTTTTTTTGGAGGAGAGCATCTTGGTTCTATTTGGGATGGCACGATTTGTGCATGAGTGGATGTGCTCGTACAGTGCGTTAGTGTAGGACTCAGAAGTCGAACTTTCAGTTCCCATCTGCATGGGTGTCATGAAGTTTGTAACTTCTGACTTGAGTAGCATGAAGTTGGCTTTGGAGAAGTTTTTATGGAGGTTTCCTTACTGGGGGGTGGGGGCGGGATGTGGATGTTAAGGGTGATTAGCTTATGGTCTGACCTGACCAATGAGGGGGTGACCATATGTGTGGGGTATCGATTTTCCATGTTGATGATGACCAGGTCTAGGATATTGGAGCCCTTGGTGGGACTATGGATTAATTGATCCAGGGCTTTGGAATTTTTGAATTCCAAGAACCATTGGGCAAAGGTGCTGTGACATATCTTACGAATTTGGGATTGTTCTCGTGACCTACCCAGTATATTCATTGCTAAGTGTGCTTGGGCATAGTTATACCACTGCAAAATGGCATGCAATTGGAAGATGTTCCCAGCCTATCAAACATAAGTGGATCTTTCCGAAGCTAAAACATTGAAAGGCATAAGCAGTGTTAATGCAAGAGGTGAGTTGAAGACAATAAACAATAGGAATATACCAAGATAAAACATAATGCTGGAAGAGGAGAAAGGGGGGTAGTAATTATGTTTCATTAGAGTATATGACTGAAACATGGAATAAGTGTAGCAGGCAGATAGATAACATGGAAAGGCATAATTCAGAACAACAAAATTATGTTTGCTAATATCTATGCTCCAAATTCAGACAATCCAATATTTTCTAATGACTTATTAAATACCCAGTATGAAATAGTGGGAAAAGAAGATACACAACATAGTGGGGGAGATTTCAGTGTTACCCTGAAACCTGAATTAGGCAAGTTAAGTAGAAAAAAAGAATACAACATCAAAGACAACAATCAGTTATGATTTAATAGACATATAAAATGAAATGGTGGGATAAAATACATAATTATTCACCAAAAGAAGTTGTGTAAGGTAATAAATTGAACTATTTCCTTATAAATAACAGACTGGACAAATGTGATAGAGAAAGATATTTTAGATAGATTTTTTTTTGTATCATGCCCCCGCAGTCTTAACAATGGCAGTAGATCAAAATTAGAGCAAAACAAGCACATGCAAATGGGACTGGTACAAACAAACGACAAAAGAATAACAAGAAGGGCTAAGAGAACAGATTCAGCGAGTGCTAATGTGCAATGAACCCAGAAAAGAAAGATGGCATAAATAATGTATGGTGGAAAGGGGTTAAGATGGCACTAAGGGCTCATCTAATGTCAGAGAAAGGAAGGAATAGAGGAATACAATCAAATAAAGTAGATGAATGGAAGGTAGATTAAAAGAGCTGGAAGATTTACTTGTAAGAATAGACACTCATAAACTCTTTCTGCTGAAGGAGATACTGGAAGAGCTGACTTTAACACAAGCAGATATAGGATGCATAACGAGAACTGATTTTTGGTGAATACAAGATAAGGGGAGAGAAAACACATCGCATGGACATATAAAGAACACAGCACAGAATATGGATTGCATACGAAGACAGTAAGGTCCAAGTACTGAACTGACCAGAGTTGGTAAGGGAAGCGTTTAAAACATGCTTTGAAGAAATAAACAAAAAGCCGGTGAAGGGCTAAATTAGGGAATCATTTTAGAAATCACAAATCAGTAAGCTAGTAAGTGAGGAAGATTAAGATAAATTAAACAAACCCATCAGATTACAAGAAGCTTAGACAGCAATACAAAATATCAAGAGGGGCAAGGTTCTGGGACCAGATGAGTTCCCACCAGAATTTTATAAATGAGGGAAAAAAGAAGTAGAAAGAACACTAATGAACAACTGTGAACAAATTTGGAAGAAACAAAGAATACTGGACAATATAAAACATGCTAGAATAATAGTTATAAAGAAGAAGAAAGGAGACAGAACACACTTAGCCTATTGCAGGTCAATTTCACTTTTACATTTCTATATAAGAATATTAGCAAAAATTCTAGCAAATAGATTGGACATAGTCCTGTCCAAAATACTGAAACCAGAATAAAATTGATTTATAAAAGGAAGGTAGATACATAATTGATGGAGCCTATCTATTTTTTTAGATAGTCACTAAACCAGACTTAAAAAGTAGGGATAGTGCTGTTTAAAAAATAAATAAATAAATAAATAAAACATTTGATACAGTACAATGAACTGGAAGTTTTCATTCACAGTACTCAGAAAATATGTTTAGGAGAGGAGTCACTGGATAAAGGTGATAGATGAAAATCTAACCTTTGACTTACTATTAAATAATGGAATATCCATAATTGGGAGAATATATTATGGAAAAAACAGGGATGTTCAATGTTCATCATCCCCATGGATATTCCTGCTGTTGATAGAAGATCTACCTATGTCAGTCTAGCTATGTAAATCTTTTTTTTCTTTTTTCCATTCCATATGTCATGGACGGCGCAATGGTGCAGCGGTTGCATTATCACCTCACAGCAAGAGGTTCTCCAATTCGATTCTTGGATGGGGTGCCTACTGTGTGGAGTCTGCATGGCCTCCCTACATCCATGTGGGTTTTCTCTGGGTGCTCTAGTTTCCTACCATGTTACTAAGACATGCATTTGGAGCATTTCACCCTGGGCCTCTACTGAAAATTGGCTTTGTTCCAAGTTGGACCTTCCTGGTAAACATATGTTAAATAAATAAATGAGATGACATCAAAAGCTCTGAAATAGAATTAAGAATTAATAAACTTTAATATCACTCACTACGGAAATTGTTATGAATCTTAGAATCTGTGCAGTAGAAGTCTGTATTAGAAAATCAAATCCACTTTATAGAAAATAAAGTCACAAGTGCAGCTGATCACACAGAATATAAGATGGCAGTCCAAGCTGAAATCAATATGGCAATGCAGGATTTTCAATTAAGTGATTCTTAACTGGTTAATGTTGTGAGCATGATCCATCATATTCAGACATTAATTGATAACAAAAAACATTGCCCAATTAAAGAACTCATGTCCTTTAACGCATGAACTTGAAAAGAGGTATGAATTATTTATTATTCAGAACATCTGACAGACAGACAGCTGTAAGTACAGCCTGTCATAGCCATGGCTATGCTTACAAACTACGGTTACGATAATGGGGAACTGCAGCTAATTTGCTGTTGCTAAACTATGACTCACCAGCAATATGTTTGATGCACTAACAGTTATGACCCATGTTGGGAACCATGGATTTAAACTATAATTAATATATACAGTTGCTCTGCTTTTATTTTCTTTCTTTTTTTCTTAAGTTTTTCAGTTTCATTGTTAAAGTGGTTAAGATGTTTTTTAAAATAGTGCTACATGTATATTTACATACTGAGTTTACACAGAACTTACATACTGGTAAAATTATTTCTAAATATAGAAGTCAGTATATTTCTTTATGGATATGCTTTAAAGTTATTTTCCTGCTTCTCACAAATATATACCCTGAGATTCACTAAGGGTTACTGCAGTGGGGAAGCCTTAACTCAGAAG
Source organism: Protopterus annectens (assembly GCF_019279795.1). Taxonomy (NCBI): domain Eukaryota; kingdom Metazoa; phylum Chordata; order Ceratodontiformes; family Protopteridae; genus Protopterus; species Protopterus annectens. Next base: position 1,091,545,807 of record NC_056729.1, on the reverse strand, counting down.
GGTTCCCCATCACAGTAAGCCTATCCAATTCAGAGACAACTTTCCCATTACTATTTTATAATACAAATGGCCGTAGTCTGGAGACCAGTTTTACTGGCAAATCCTCATGGAAATGCAGCAGTCCAAGTGAACAGCTAATGCAAATTAGTCATGTGATCTTCCAAAAAATGCCATCAGCAGATGATTAACATGGTAGAGCAGGGAGCTCTACAGAATTCATTTCTTCATAAGGACAAAATGTCAACACTGTCAAAAGGATGGCATTCATCCATTCTGCGCAATAGGAATGCTTGTGACTTATGCTGTGACTGAGGGTAAGTATCACTGGGATGTGTCAGAGTCTGCTTGTGCATATGTGTGAATGTGTGTGTGCATGTCTGTATGGACATGAATGCAGATGTGCATGTGTATGGTTTGTGTGTGTGTGTGTGTGTGTGTGTGTGTGTGTGTGTGTGTGTGTGTGTGTGTGTGTGTGTGTGTGTGTGTGTGTGTGTGTGTGTGTGTGTGTGTGTGTGTGTGTGTGTGTGTGTGTGTGTGTGTGTGTGTGTGTGTGTGTATGTCTGTGTGTGCATGTGTGCATGTATGCTGTTTGTATCAGAGTGTGTATGCAGGTGTGTAAGTGAGTGTTTCCTTGAATGACAAGAACAGTTGGTTAGTCTGTGTAGTGTGTAGTGAACAGCACAAGAAACACTAGATTCAAGGATTTAAGCTTTGCTTGTAACATAATAGGACATGATGGCAAGACAGATAGGTGTCTCAAAGGATGTTCATGCTCTGAAATAGGCACCCCATCCATGTGAAGCAGATTCAATCCCTAACCATGTTCAAAAGTAACCTTGCACATTGGCTGGGAAATCATAAATTCATCCTTGGGTTGGCCCCATGTCTCTTATAAATACAGTAAAAAATGTAGTTGGCAGTTTGCTGTTGTTATATGTGGACGGGATGTTATTTTCTTGTGATTTGTAGTGTTAGATGTTATGAAATTCAATGTTATGGGTTTTAGATGTTCTGGTCTCAATGTTATGAAATTAGATGTTATGGATTTTAGGTGTTTCAAAGTAGACCAATATGTATATACATATATATATATATATATATATATATATATATATATATATATATATTTGCCATCACAGTGGTTTAATTCAAATTTGTAAGTTATTCTGCAACAAGTTTAAGTAAACAGCATACAACAAGTTATGGTTTGGATGCATTCTTGCTTTTGCATTATTATTTTCAGAGAGAACAGAGAACCTAGTGGTCTTAAAACTTTGTTGATGAGCTTAGTCACAATTTCCAAAAATCATGAAACCCAGGTAGTGTTCCAAAGCAACAAGTCTTTATTCATCACAGACAAGCGATCCTCAATAATAAAAAACAGAAATACTTAAAAGTAGATGTGAAAAATATATGTATTGTTTCATTTTAAACCACCCTAATGAAGGCAAACAATATAAACAAGGCCATAAAAGTGCATTTTAGAACAAGTACCCACCCCAACACACTACTACTAATTAGATGAAACTAAATCCTAGTTAAGGAAAACACTATCTATTTGCAAACCACATTCCAAAATCAGGTCTTAAACAAAGCATAACATACACATAAAAGGCTTTTAACTAAAATCGCTAAAAAAAAAAAAAGTGTGTGCACATTAAACATCACTACTCTAAGATCTTAGCACAATCTAACCTAATGAAGTGCCAAACCCCAGAGACCACCCAAGAAGACCTCTGTATAACCCAGTCCATGACCTACAATAGCCCACCAAAACACAGGTCTGGACAACATGTATATGGAATTTCAAAATTTTTCCATAACCAGCTTGGTAGATATGGGCATCCTAAGACAAAGTAACAATCATTTCATGCTCACAGCCAACCATTTAATCCTTGAAAAGACAAACACAGAATGTAAGAGACGCTCATACAGAATTGCACTGGAAGCTTAAATCCCGCATACAAACAAGGTGTTAAAGAACACACAAGCTATGTCCACCACACATAGTGTCTACCACACACATAGACTAACCTGTGCTGAGGCACTGAAAAGCAATCTTCCCAAAACTCAAAGACCTCCTAAGGCTATCCTGAGGTATCTTTAAAGCACTCACCAAAAGCAACACCAAACACCAGACACACACACCCAGTGGAGCCACAAGAGCAGAGTCCATAAGGCAAGTCAGCACACGATCCAGGACTCTTATCATAGGGGACTCCATGC